>NC_135801.1:46306241-46626733 GCF_964213995.1 Mustelus asterias | reverse complement strand
GCGGTCGGGACCAAGGTCCGGGGTGGCGGTCGGGACCAAGGTCCGGGGTGGCGGTCGGGACCAAGGTCCGGGGTGGCGGTCGGGACCAAGGTCCGGGCCGGCGGTCGGGACCAAGGTCCGGGCCGGCGGTCGGGACCAAGGTCCGGGCCGGCGGTCGGGACCAAGGTCCGGGCCGGCGGTCGGGACCAAGGTCCGGGCCGGCGGTCGGGACCAAGGTCCGGGCCGGCGGTCGGGACCAAGGTCCGGGCCGGCGGTCGGGACCAAGGTCCGGGCCGGCGGTCGGGACCAAGGTCCGCGCCGGCGGTCGGGACCAAGGTCCGGGCCGGCGGACGGGACCAAGGTCCGGGGTGGCGGTCGGGACCAAGGTCCGGGGTGGCGGTCGGGACCAAGGTCCGGGGTGGCGGTCGGGACCAAGGTCCGGGGTGGCGGTCGGGACCAAGGTCCGGGGTGGCGGTCGGGACCAAGGTCCGGGGTGGCGGTCGGGACCAAGGTCCGGGGTGGCGGTCGGGACCAAGGTCCGGGGTGGCGGTCGGGACCAAGGTCCGGGGTGGCGGTCGGGACCAAGGTCCGGGGTGGCGGTCGGGACCAAGGTCCGGGGTGGCGGTCGGGACCAAGGTCCGGGCTGGCGGTCGGAACCAACGTCCGGGCTGGCGGGCGGAACGAAGGTGCGGATGGCGGGCGGAACGAACGTCTGAGCTAGCGGTCGGAACCAAGGTCCAGGGTGGCGGTCGGAATCAAGATCCGGGGTGGCGGTCGGAACCAAGGTCCGGGGTGGCGGTCGGAAACAAGTTCGAAGGTGGAGATCGGAACCAAGGTCCTGGAGGGCGGTCGGAACAAAGGGGTGGTGGGCGGAACCAGGGTGGCGGTGGCGGTGGAAAGCAGGGTCCGGGGTGGCGTTCGGAACCAACGACCGGGGTGGCGGTCGGAACCAACGACCGGGGTGGCGGTCGGAACCAAGGTCCGGTGTGGCGGTCGGAACCAAGGTCCGGGGTGGCGGTCGGAACCAAGGTCCGAGGTGGCGGTCGGAACCAAGGTCCGGAGTGGCGGTCGGAACCAAGGTCGGGGGAGGCGGTCGGAACCAAGGTCGGGGGAGGCGGTCGGAAGCAAGGTCGGGGGTGGCGTTCAGAACCAAGGTCCGGGGTGGCGGTCGGGCCCAAGGTCCAGGGTGGCGGTCGGAACCACGGTCCGGGATGGCGGACGGAAACAAGGTCCGGGGTGGCGTTCGGAACCAACGTCCGGTCATGCGGTCGGAACCAAGGGCCGGGAGGGCGGTGGCGGTGGAAAGCAGGCTCCAGGGTGGCGTCTGGAACCAACGACCGGGGTGGCGGTCGGGAACGAGGCCCGGGGTGGCGGTCGGGACCAAGGTCCGGGGTGGCGGTCGGGACCAAGGTCCGGGGTGGCGGTCGGGACCAAGGTCCGGGGTGGCGGTCGGGACCAAGGTCCGGGGTGGCGGTCGGGACCAAGGTCCGGGGTGGCGGTCGGGACCAAGGTCCGGGGTGGCGGTCGGGACCAAGGTCCGGGGTGGCGGTCGGGACCAAGGTCCGGGGTGACGGTCGGGACCAAGGTCCGGGGTGGCGGTCGGGACCAAGGTCCGGGGTGGCGGTCGGGACCAAGGTCCGAGGTGGCGGTCGGGACCAAGGTCCGGGGTGACGGTCGGGACCAAGGTCCGAGCTGGCGGTCGGAACCAACGTCCGGGCTGGCAGGCGGAACGAAGGTGCGGATGGCGGGCGGAACGAACGTCTGAGCTAGCGGTCGGAACCAAGGTCCAGGGTGGCGGTCGGAATCAAGATCCGGGGTGGCGGTCGGAATCAAGGTCCGGGGTGGCGGTCGGAAACAAGTTCGAAGGTGGAGATCGGAACCAAGGTCCTGGAGGGCGGTCGGAACAAAGGGGTGGTGGGCGGAACCAGGGTGGCGGTGGCGGTGGAAAGCAGGGTCCGGGGTGGCGTTCGGAACCAACGACCGGGGTGGCGGTCGGAACCAACGACCGGGGTGGCGGTCGGAACCAACGACCGGGGTGGCGGTCGGATCCAAGGTCCGGTGTGGCGGTCGGAACCAAGGTCCGGGGTGGCGGTCGGAACCAAGGTCCAAGGTGGCGGTCGGAACCAAGGTCCGAGGTGGCGGTCGGGACCAAGGTCCGGGCCGGCGGTCGGGACCAAGGTCCGCGCCGGCGGTCGGGACCAAGGTCCGGGCCGGCGGTCGGGACCAAGGTCCGGGCCGGCGGTCGGGACCAAGGTCCGGGCCGGCGGTCGGGACCAAGGTCCGGGCCGGCGGTCGGGACCAAGGTCCGGGCCGGCGGTCGGGACCAAGGTCCGGGCCGGCGGTCGGGACCAAGGTCCGGGCCGGCGGTCGGGACCAAGGTCCGGGCCGGCGGTCGGGACCAAGGTCCGGGGTGGCGGTCGGGACCAAGGTCCGGGGTGGCGGTGGAAAGCAGGCTCCAGGGTGGCGTCTGGAACCAACGACCGGGGTGGCGGTCGGGAACGAGGCCCGGGGTGGCGGTCGGGACCAAGGTCCGGGGTGGCGGTCGGGACCAAGGTCCGGGGTGGCGGTCGGGACCAAGGTCCGGGGTGGCGGTCGGGACCAAGGTCCGGGGTGGCGGTCGGGACCAAGGTCCGGGGTGGCGGTCGGGACCAAGGTCCGGGGTGGCGGTCGGGACCAAGGTCCGGGGTGGCGGTCGGGACCAAGGTCCGGGGTGACGGTCGGGACCAAGGTCCGGGGTGGCGGTCGGGACCAAGGTCCGGGGTGGCGGTCGGGACCAAGGTCCGAGGTGGCGGTCGGGACCAAGGTCCGGGGTGACGGTCGGGACCAAGGTCCGAGCTGGCGGTCGGAACCAACGTCCGGGCTGGCAGGCGGAACGAAGGTGCGGATGGCGGGCGGAACGAACGTCTGAGCTAGCGGTCGGAACCAAGGTCCAGGGTGGCGGTCGGAATCAAGATCCGGGGTGGCGGTCGGAACCAAGGTCCGGGGTGGCGGTCGGAAACAAGTTCGAAGGTGGAGATCGGAACCAAGGTCCTGGAGGGCGGTCGGAACAAAGGGGTGGTGGGCGGAACCAGGGTGGCGGTGGCGGTGGAAAGCAGGGTCCGGGGTGGCGTTCGGAACGAACGACCGGGGTGGCGGTCGGAACCAACGACCGGGGTGGCGGTCGGAACCAACGACCGGGGTGGCGGTCGGAACCAAGGTCCGGTGTGGCGGTCGGAACCAAGGTCCGGGGTGGCGGTCGGAACCAAGGTCCAAGGTGGCGGTCGGAACCAAGGTCCGAGGTGGCGGTCGGGACCAAGGTCCGGGCCGGCGGTCGGGACCAAGGTCCGCGCCGGCGGTCGGGACCAAGGTCCGGGCCGGCGGTCGGGACCAAGGTCCGGGCCGGCGGTCGGGACCAAGGTCCGGGCCGGCGGTCGGGACCAAGGTCCGGGCCGGCGGTCGGGACCAAGGTCCGGGCCGGCGGTCGGGACCAAGGTCCGGGCCGGCGGTCGGGACCAAGGTCCGGGCCGGCGGTCGGGACCAAGGTCCGGGCCGGCGGTCGGGACCAAGGTCCGGGCCGGCGGTCGGGACCAAGGTCCGGGGTGGCGGTCGGGACCAAGGTCCGGGGTGGCGGTCGGGACCAAGGTCCGGGGTGGCGGTCGGGACCAAGGTCCGGGGTGGCGGTCGGGACCAAGGTCCGGGGTGGCGGTCGGGACCAAGGTCCGGGGTGGCGGTCGGGACCAAGGTCCGGGGTGGCGGTCGGGACCAAGGTCCGGGTTGGCGGTCGGGACCAACGTCCGGGCTGGCGGGCGGAACGAAGGTGCGGATGGCGGGCGGAACGAACGTCTGAGCTAGCGGTCGGAACCAAGGTCCAGGGTGGCGGTCGGAATCAAGATCCGGGGTGGCGGTCGGAACCAAGGTCCGGGGTGGCGGTCGGAAACAAGTTCGAAGGTGGAGATCGGAACCAAGGTCCTGGAGGGCGGTCGGAACAAAGGGGTGGTGGGCGGAACCAGGGTGGCGGTGGCGGTGGAAAGCAGGGTCCGGGGTGGCGTTCGGAACCAACGACCGGGGTGGCGGTCGGAACCAACGACCGGGGTGGCGGTCGGAACCAAGGTCCGGTGTGGCGGTCGGAATCAAGGTCCGGGGTGGCGGTCGGAACCAAGGTCCGAGGTGGCGGTCGGAACCAAGGTCCGGAGTGGCGGTCGGAACCAAGGTCGGGGGAGGCGGTCGGAACCAAGGTCGGGGAGGCGGTCGGAAGCAAGGTCGGGGGTGGCGTTCAGAACCAAGGTCCGGGGTGGCGGTCGGGCCCAAGGTCCAGGGTGGCGGTCGGAACCACGGTCCGGGATGTAGGAACGGAAACAAGGTCCGGGGTGGCGGTCGGGACCAAGGTCCGGGCCGGCGGTCGGGACCAAGGTCCGGGCCGGCGGTCGGGACCAAGGTCCGGGCCGGCGGTCGGGACCAAGGTCCGGGCCGGCGGTCGGGACCAAGGTCCGGGGTGGCGGTCGGGACCAAGGTCCGGGGTGGCGGTCGGGACCAAGGTCCGGGGTGGCGGTCGGGACCAAGGTCCGGGGTGGCGGTCGGGACCAAGGTCCGGGGTGGCGGTCGGGACCAAGGTCCGGGGTGGCGGTCGGGACCAAGGTCCGGGGGGGCGGTCGGGACCAAGGTCCGGGGGGGCGGTCGGGACCAAGGTCCGGGCCGGCGGTCGGGACCAAGGTCCGGGCCGGCGGTCGGGACCAAGGTCCGGGCCGGCGGTCGGGACCAAGGTCCGGGCCGGCGGTCGGGCCAAGGTCCGGGCCGGCGGTCGGGACCAAGGTCCGGGCCGGCGGTCGGGACCAAGGTCCGGGCCGGCGGTCGGGACCAAGGTCCGGGCCGGCGGTCGGGACCAAGGTCCGGGCCGGCGGTCGGGACCAAGGTCCGGGCCGGCGGTCGGGACCAAGGTCCGGGCCGGCGGTCGGGACCAAGGTCCGGGCCGGCGGTCGGGACCAAGGTCCGGGCCGGCGGTCGGGACCAAGGTCCGGGCCGGCGGTCGGGACCAAGGTCCGGGCCGGCGGTCGGGACCAAGGTCCGCGCCGGCGGTCGGGACCAAGGTCCGGGCCGGCGGACGGGACCAAGGTCCGGGGTGGCGGTCGGGACCAAGGTCCGGGGTGGCGGTCGGGACCAAGGTCCGGGGTGGCGGTCGGGACCAAGGTCCGGGGTGGCGGTCGGGACCAAGGTCCGGGGTGGCGGTCGGGACCAAGGTCCGGGGTGGCGGTCGGGACCAAGGTCCGGGGTGGCGGTCGGGACCAAGGTCCGGGGTGGCGGTCGGGACCAAGGTCCGGGGTGGCGGTCGGGACCAACGTCCGGGCTGGCGGGCGGAACGAAGGTGCGGATGGCGGGCGGAACGAACGTCTGAGCTAGCGGTCGGAACCAAGGTCCAGGGTGGCGGTCGGAATCAAGATCCGGGGTGGCGGTCGGAACCAAGGTCCGGGGTGGCGGTCGGAAACAAGTTCGAAGGTGGAGATCGGAACCAAGGTCCTGGAGGGCGGTCGGAACAAAGGGGTGGTGGGCGGAACCAGGGTGGCGGTGGCGGTGGAAAGCAGGGTCCGGGGTGGCGTTCGGAACCAACGACCGGGGTGGCGGTCGGAACCAACGACCGGGGTGGCGGTCGGAACCAAGGTCCGGGGTGGCGGTCGGAACCAAGGTCCGGGGTGGCGGTCGGAACCAAGGTCCGAGGTGGCGGTCGGAACCAAGGTCCGGAGTGGCGGTCGGAACCAAGGTCGGGGGAGGCGGTCGGAACCAAGGTCGGGGGAGGCGGTCGGAAGCAAGGTCGGGGGTGGCGTTCAGAACCAAGGTCCGGGGTGGCGGTCGGGCCCAAGGTCCAGGGTGGCGGTCGGAACCACGGTCCGGGATGGCGGACGGAAACAAGGTCCGGGGTGGCGTTCGGAACCAACGTCCGGTCATGCGGTCGGAACCAAGGGCCGGGAGGGCGGTGGCGGTGGAAAGCAGGCTCCAGGGTGGCGTCTGGAACCAACGACCGGGGTGGCGGTCGGGAACGAGGCCCGGGGTGGCGGTCGGGACCAAGGTCCGGGGTGGCGGTCGGGACCAAGGTCCGGGGTGGCGGTCGGGACCAAGGTCCGGGGTGGCGGTCGGGACCAAGGTCCGGGGTGGCGGTCGGGACCAAGGTCCGGGGTGGCGGTCGGGACCAAGGTCCGGGGTGGCGGTCGGGACCAAGGTCCGGGGTGGCGGTCGGGACCAAGGTCCGGGGTGGCGGTCGGGACCAAGGTCCGGGGTGACGGTCGGGACCAAGGTCCGGGGTGGCGGTCGGGACCAAGGTCCGGGGTGGCGGTCGGGACCAAGGTCCGGGGTGGCGGTCGGGACCAAGGTCCGGGGTGACGGTCGGGACCAAGGTCCGAGCTGGCGGTCGGAACCAACGTCCGGGCTGGCAGGCGGAACGAAGGTGCGGATGGCGGGCGGAACGAACGTCTGAGCTAGCGGTCGGAACCAAGGTCCAGGGTGGCGGTCGGAATCAAGATCCGGGGTGGCGGTCGGAACCAAGGTCCGGGGTGGCGGTCGGAAACAAGTTCGAAGGTGGAGATCGGAACCAAGGTCCTGGAGGGCGGTCGGAACAAAGGGGTGGTGGGCGGAACCAGGGTGGCGGTGGCGGTGGAAAGCAGGGTCCGGGGTGGCGTTCGGAACGAACGACCGGGGTGGCGGTCGGAACCAACGACCGGGGTGGCGGTCGGAACCAACGACCGGGGTGGCGGTCGGAACCAAGGTCCGGGGTGGCGGTCGGAACCAAGGTCCAAGGTGGCGGTCGGAACCAAGGTCCGAGGTGGCGGTCGGGACCAAGGTCCGGGCCGGCGGTCGGGACCAAGGTCCGCGCCGGCGGTCGGGACCAAGGTCCGGGCCGGCGGTCGGGACCAAGGTCCGGGGTGGCGGTCGGGACCAAGGTCCGGGTTGGCGGTCGGGACCAACGTCCGGGCTGGCGGGCGGAACGAAGGTGCGGATGGCGGGCGGAACGAACGTCTGAGCTAGCGGTCGGAACCAAGGTCCAGGGTGGCGGTCGGAATCAAGATCCGGGGTGGCGGTCGGAACCAAGGTCCGGGGTGGCGGTCGGAAACAAGTTCGAAGGTGGAGATCGGAACCAAGGTCCTGGAGGGCGGTCGGAACAAAGGGGTGGTGGGCGGAACCAGGGTGGCGGTGGCGGTGGAAAGCAGGGTCCGGGGTGGCGTTCGGAACCAACGACCGGGGTGGCGGTCGGAACCAACGACCGGGGTGGCGGTCGGAACCAAGGTCCGGTGTGGCGGTCGGAATCAAGGTCCGGGGTGGCGGTCGGAACCAAGGTCCGAGGTGGCGGTCGGAACCAAGGTCCGGAGTGGCGGTCGGAACCAAGGTCGGGGGAGGCGGTCGGAACCAAGGTCGGGGAGGCGGTCGGAAGCAAGGTCGGGGGTGGCGTTCAGAACCAAGGTCCGGGGTGGCGGTCGGGCCCAAGGTCCAGGGTGGCGGTCGGAACCACGGTCCGGGATGTAGGAACGGAAACAAGGTCCGGGGTGGCGGTCGGGACCAAGGTCCGGGCCGGCGGTCGGGACCAAGGTCCGGGCCGGCGGTCGGGACCAAGGTCCGGGCCGGCGGTCGGGACCAAGGTCCGGGCCGGCGGTCGGGACCAAGGTCCGGGCCGGCGGTCGGGACCAAGGTCCGGGCCGGCGGTCGGGACCAAGGTCCGGGCCGGCGGTCGGGACCAAGGTCCGGGGTGGCGGTCGGGACCAAGGTCCGGGGTGGCGGTCGGGACCAAGGTCCGGGGTGGCGGTCGGGACCAAGGTCCGGGGTGGCGGTCGGGACCAAGGTCCGGGGTGGCGGTCGGGACCAAGGTCCGGGGTGGCGGTCGGGACCAAGGTCCGGGGTGGCGGTCGGGACCAAGGTCCGGGCCGGCGGTCGGGACCAAGGTCCGGGCCGGCGGTCGGGACCAAGGTCCGGGCCGGCGGTCGGGACCAAGGTCCGGGCCGGCGGTCGGGACCAAGGTCCGGGCCGGCGGTCGGGCCAAGGTCCGGGCCGGCGGTCGGGACCAAGGTCCGGGCCGGCGGTCGGGACCAAGGTCCGGGCCGGCGGTCGGGACCAAGGTCCGGGCCGGCGGTCGGGACCAAGGTCCGGGCCGGCGGTCGGGACCAAGGTCCGGGCCGGCGGTCGGGACCAAGGTCCGGGCCGGCGGTCGGGACCAAGGTCCGGGCCGGCGGTCGGGACCAAGGTCCGGGCCGGCGGTCGGGACCAAGGTCCGGGCCGGCGGTCGGGACCAAGGTCCGGGCCGGCGGTCGGGACCAAGGTCCGCGCCGGCGGTCGGGACCAAGGTCCGGGCCGGCGGACGGGACCAAGGTCCGGGGTGGCGGTCGGGACCAAGGTCCGGGGTGGCGGTCGGGACCAAGGTCCGGGGTGGCGGTCGGGACCAAGGTCCGGGGTGGCGGTCGGGACCAAGGTCCGGGGTGGCGGTCGGGACCAAGGTCCGGGGTGGCGGTCGGGACCAAGGTCCGGGGTGGCGGTCGGGACCAAGGTCCGGGGTGGCGGTCGGGACCAAGGTCCGGGGTGGCGGTCGGGACCAAGGTCCGGGGTGGCGGTCGGGACCAAGGTCCGGGGTGGCGGTCGGGACCAACGTCCGGGCTGGCGGGCGGAACGAAGGTGCGGATGGCGGGCGGAACGAACGTCTGAGCTAGCGGTCGGAACCAAGGTCCAGGGTGGCGGTCGGAATCAAGATCCGGGGTGGCGGTCGGAACCAAGGTCCGGGGTGGCGGTCGGAAACAAGTTCGAAGGTGGAGATCGGAACCAAGGTCCTGGAGGGCGGTCGGAACAAAGGGGTGGTGGGCGGAACCAGGGTGGCGGTGGCGGTGGAAAGCAGGGTCCGGGGTGGCGTTCGGAACCAACGACCGGGGTGGCGGTCGGAACCAACGACCGGGGTGGCGGTCGGAACCAAGGTCCGGTGTGGCGGTCGGAACCAAGGTCCGGGGTGGCGGTCGGAACCAAGGTCCGAGGTGGCGGTCGGAACCAAGGTCCGGAGTGGCGGTCGGAACCAAGGTCGGGGGAGGCGGTCGGAACCAAGGTCGGGGGAGGCGGTCGGAAGCAAGGTCGGGGGTGGCGTTCAGAACCAAGGTCCGGGGTGGCGGTCGGGCCCAAGGTCCAGGGTGGCGGTCGGAACCACGGTCCGGGATGGCGGACGGAAACAAGGTCCGGGGTGGCGTTCGGAACCAACGTCCGGTCATGCGGTCGGAACCAAGGGCCGGGAGGGCGGTGGCGGTGGAAAGCAGGCTCCAGGGTGGCGTCTGGAACCAACGACCGGGGTGGCGGTCGGGAACGAGGCCCGGGGTGGCGGTCGGGACCAAGGTCCGGGGTGGCGGTCGGGACCAAGGTCCGGGGTGGCGGTCGGGACCAAGGTCCGGGGTGGCGGTCGGGACCAAGGTCCGGGGTGGCGGTCGGGACCAAGGTCAGGGGTGGCGGTCGGGACCAAGGTCCGGGGTGGCGGTCGGGTCCAAGGTCCGGGGTGGCGGTCGGGACCAAGGTCCGGGGTGGCGGTCGGGACCAAGGTCCGGGGTGACGGTCGGGACCAAGGTCCGGGGTGGCGGTCGGGACCAAGGTCCGGGGTGGCGGTCGGGACCAAGGTCCGGGGTGGCGGTCGGGACCAAGGTCCGGGGTGACGGTCGGGACCAAGGTCCGAGCTGGCGGTCGGAACCAACGTCCGGGCTGGCAGGCGGAACGAAGGTGCGGATGGCGGGCGGAACGAACGTCTGAGCTAGCGGTCGGAACCAAGGTCCAGGGTGGCGGTCGGAATCAAGATCCGGGGTGGCGGTCGGAACCAAGGTCCGGGGTGGCGGTCGGAAACAAGTTCGAAGGTGGAGATCGGAACCAAGGTCCTGGAGGGCGGTCGGAACAAAGGGGTGGTGGGCGGAACCAGGGTGGCGGTGGCGGTGGAAAGCAGGGTCCGGGGTGGCGTTCGGAACGAACGACCGGGGTGGCGGTCGGAACCAACGACCGGGGTGGCGGTCGGAACCAACGACCGGGGTGGCGGTCGGAACCAACGACCGGGGTGGCGGTCGGAACCAACGACCGGGGTGGCGGTCGGAACCAAGGTCCGGTGTGGCGGTCGGAACCAAGGTCCGGGGTGGCGGTCGGAACCAAGGTCCAAGGTGGCGGTCGGAACCAAGGTCCGAGGTGGCGGTCGGGACCAAGGTCCGGGCCGGCGGTCGGGACCAAGGTCCGCGCCGGCGGTCGGGACCAAGGTCCGGGCCGGCGGTCGGGACCAAGGTCCGGGGTGGCGGTCGGGACCAAGGTCCGGGCCGGCGGTCGGGACCAAGGTCCGGGCCGGCGGTCGGGACCAAGGTCCGGGCCGGCGGTCGGGACCAAGGTCCGGGCCGGCGGTCGGGACCAAGGTCCGGGCCGGCGGTCGGGACCAAGGTCCGGGGTGGCGGTCGGGACCAAGGTCCGGGGTGGCGGTCGGGACCAAGGTCCGGGGTGGCGGTCGGGACCAAGGTCCGGGGTGGCGGTCGGGACCAAGGTCCGGGGTGGCGGTCGGGACCAAGGTCCGGGGTGGCGGTCGGGACCAAGGTCCGGGGTGGCGGTCGGGACCAAGGTCCGGGGTGGCGGTCGGGACCAAGGTCCGGGGTGGCGGTCGGGACCAAGGTCCGGGGTGGCGGTCGGGACCAAGGTCCGGGGTGGCGGTCGGGACCAAGGTCCGGGGTGGCGGTCGGGACCAAGGTCCGGGGTGGCGGTCGGGACCAAGGTCCGGGTTGGCGGTCGGGACCAACGTCCGGGCTGGCGGGCGGAACGAAGGTGCGGATGGCGGGCGGAACGAACGTCTGAGCTAGCGGTCGGAACCAAGGTCCAGGGTGGCGGTCGGAATCAAGATCCGGGGTGGCGGTCGGAACCAAGGTCCGGGGTGGCGGTCGGAAACAAGTTCGAAGGTGGAGATCGGAACCAAGGTCCTGGAGGGCGGTCGGAACAAAGGGGTGGTGGGCGGAACCAGGGTGGCGGTGGCGGTGGAAAGCAGGGTCCGGGGTGGCGTTCGGAACCAACGACCGGGGTGGCGGTCGGAACCAACGACCGGGGTGGCGGTCGGAACCAAGGTCCGGTGTGGCGGTCGGAATCAAGGTCCGGGGTGGCGGTCGGAACCAAGGTCCGAGGTGGCGGTCGGAACCAAGGTCCGGAGTGGCGGTCGGAACCAAGGTCGGGGGAGGCGGTCGGAACCAAGGTCGGGGAGGCGGTCGGAAGCAAGGTCGGGGGTGGCGTTCAGAACCAAGGTCCGGGGTGGCGGTCGGGCCCAAGGTCCAGGGTGGCGGTCGGAACCACGGTCCGGGATGTAGGAACGGAAACAAGGTCCGGGGTGGCGGTCGGGACCAAGGTCCGGGCCGGCGGTCGGGACCAAGGTCCGGGCCGGCGGTCGGGACCAAGGTCCGGGCCGGCGGTCGGGACCAAGGTCCGGGCCGGCGGTCTGGACCAAGGTCCGGGCCGGCGGTCGGGACCAAGGTCCGGGGTGGCGGTCGGGACCAAGGTCCGGGGTGGCGGTCGGGACCAAGGTCCGGGGTGGCGGTCGGGACCAAGGTCCGGGGTGGCGGTCGGGACCAAGGTCCGGGGTGGCGGTCGGGACCAAGGTCCGGGGGGGCGGTCGGGACCAAGGTCCGGGCCGGCGGTCGGGACCAAGGTCCGGGCCGGCGGTCGGGACCAAGGTCCGGGCCGGCGGTCGGGACCAAGGTCCGGGCCGGCGGTCGGGACCAAGGTCCGGGCCGGCGGTCGGGACCAAGGTCCGGGCCGGCGGTCGGGCCAAGGTCCGGGCCGGCGGTCGGGACCAAGGTCCGGGCCGGCGGTCGGGACCAAGGTCCGGGCCGGCGGTCGGGACCAAGGTCCGGGCCGGCGGTCGGGACCAAGGTCCGGGCCGGCGGTCGGGACCAAGGTCCGGGCCGGCGGTCGGGACCAAGGTCCGGGCCGGCGGTCGGGACCAAGGTCCGGGCCGGCGGTCGGGACCAAGGTCCGGGCCGGCGGTCGGGACCAAGGTCCGGGCCGGCGGTCGGGACCAAGGTCCGGGCCGGCGGTCGGGACCAAGGTCCGGGCCGGCGGTCGGGACCAAGGTCCGGGCCGGCGGTCGGGACCAAGGTCCGGGGTGGCGGTCGGGACCAAGGTCCGGGGTGGCGGTCGGGACCAAGGTCCGGGCCGGCGGTCGGGACCAAGGTCCGGGCCGGCGGTCGGGACCAAGGTCCGAGCCGGCGGTCGGGACCAAGGTCCGGGCCGGCGGTCGGGACCAAGGTCCGCGCCGGCGGTCGGGACCAAGGTCCGGGCCGGCGGTCGGGACCAAGGTCCGGGCCGGCGGTCGGGACCAAGGTCCGGGCCGGCGGTCGGGACCAAGGTCCGGGCCGGCGGTCGGGACCAAGGTCCGGGCCGGCGGTCGGGAGCAAGGTCCGGGGTGGCGGTCGGGACCAAGGTCCGGGGTGGCGGTCGGGACCAAGGTCCGGGGTGGCGGTCGGGACCAAGGTCCGGGCCGGCGGTCGGGACCAAGGTCCGGGGTGGCGGTCGGGACCAAGGTCCGGGGTGGCGGTCGGGACCAAGGTCCGGGGTGGCGGTCGGGACCAAGGTCCGGGGTGGCGGTCGGGACCAAGGTCCGGGGTGGCGGTCGGGACCAAGGTCCGGGGTGGCGGTCGGGACCAAGGTCCGGGGTGGCGGTCGGGACCAAGGTCCGGGGTGGCGGTCGGGACCAAGGTCCGGGTTGGCGGTCGGGACCAACGTCCGGGCTGGCGGGCGGAACGAAGGTGCGGATGGCGGGCGGAACGAACGTCTGAGCTAGCGTTCGGAACCAAGGTCCAGGGTGGCGGTCGGAATCAAGATCCGGGGTGGCGGTCGGAACCAAGGTCCGGGGTGGCGGTCGGAAACAAGTTCGAAGGTGGAGATCGGAACCAAGGTCCTGGAGGGCGGTCGGAACAAAGGGGTGGTGGGCGGAACCAGGGTGGCGGTGGCGGTGGAAAGCAGGGTCCGGGGTGGCGTTCGGAACCAACGACCGGGGTGGCGGTCGGAACCAACGACCGGGGTGGCGGTCGGAACCAAGGTCCGGTGTGGCGGTCGGAATCAAGGTCCGGGGTGGCGGTCGGAACCAAGGTCCGAGGTGGCGGTCGGAACCAAGGTCCGGAGTGGCGGTCGGAACCAAGGTCGGGGGAGGCGGTCGGAACCAAGGTCGGGGAGGCGGTCGGAAGCAAGGTCGGGGGTGGCGTTCAGAACCAAGGTCCGGGGTGGCGGTCGGGCCCAAGGTCCAGGGTGGCGGTCGGAACCACGGTCCGGGATGTAGGAACGGAAACAAGGTCCGGGGTGGCGGTCGGGACCAAGGTCCGGGCCGGCGGTCGGGACCAAGGTCCGGGCCGGCGGTCGGGACCAAGGTCCGGGCCGGCGGTCGGGACCAAGGTCCGGGCCGGCGGTCGGGACCAAGGTCCGGGCCGGCGGTCGGGACCAAGGTCCGGGGTGGCGGTCGGGACCAAGGTCCGGGGTGGCGGTCGGGACCAAGGTCCGGGGTGGCGGTCGGGACCAAGGTCCGGGGTGGCGGTCGGGACCAAGGTCCGGGGTGGCGGTCGGGACCAAGGTCCGGGGTGGCGGTCGGGACCAAGGTCCGGGGGGGCGGTCGGGACCAAGGTCCGGGCCGGCGGTCGGGACCAAGGTCCGGGCCGGCGGTCGGGACCAAGGTCCGGGCCGGCGGTCGGGACCGAGGTCCGGGCCGGCGGTCGGGACCAAGGTCCGGGCCGGCGGTCGGGACCGAGGTCCGGGCCGGCGGTCGGGACCAAGGTCCGGGCCGGCGGTCGGGACCAAGGTCCGGGCCGGCGGTCGGGACCAAGGTCCGGGCCGGCGGTCGGGACCAAGGTCCGGGCCGGCGGTCGGAATCAAGGTCCGGGGTGGCGGTCGGAACCAAGGTCCGAGGTGGCGGTCGGAACCAAGGTCCGGAGTGGCGGTCGGAACCAAGGTCGGGGGAGGCGGTCGGAACCAAGGTCGGGGAGGCGGTCGGAAGCAAGGTCGGGGGTGGCGTTCAGAACCAAGGTCCGGGGTGGCGGTCGGGCCCAAGGTCCAGGGTGGCGGTCGGAACCACGGTCCGGGATGTAGGAACGGAAACAAGGTCCGGGGTGGCGGTCGGGACCAAGGTCCGGGCCGGCGGTCGGGACCAAGGTCCGGGCCGGCGGTCGGGACCAAGGTCCGGGCCGGCGGTCGGGACCAAGGTCCGGGCCGGCGGTCGGGACCAAGGTCCGGGCCGGCGGTCGGGACCAAGGTCCGGGCCGGCGGTCGGGACCAAGGTCCGGGGTGGCGGTCGGGACCAAGGTCCGGGGTGGCGGTCGGGACCAAGGTCCGGGGTGGCGGTCGGGACCAAGGTCCGGGGTGGCGGTCGGGACCAAGGTCCGGGGTGGCGGTCGGGACCAAGGTCCGGGGTGGCGGTCGGGACCAAGGTCCGGGGGGGCGGTCGGGACCAAGGTCCGGGCCGGCGGTCGGGACCAAGGTCCGGGCCGGCGGTCGGGACCAAGGTCCGGGCCGGCGGTCGGGACCAAGGTCCGGGCCGGCGGTCGGGACCAAGGTCCGGGCCGGCGGTCGGGACCAAGGTCCGGGCCGGCGGTCGGGACCAAGGTCCGGGCCGGCGGTCGGGACCAAGGTCCGGGCCGGCGATCGGGCCAAGGTCCGGGCCGGCGGTCGGGACCAAGGTCCGGGCCGGCGGTCGGGACCAAGGTCCGGGCCGGCGGTCGGGACCAAGGTCCGGGCTGGCGGTCGGGACCAAGGTCCGGGCCGGCGGTCGGGACCAAGGTCCGGGCCGGCGGTCGGGACCAAGGTCCGGGCCGGCGGTCGGGACCAAGGTCCGGGCCGGCGGTCGGGACCAAGGTCCGGGCCGGCGGTCGGGACCAAGGTCCGGGCCGGCGGTCGGGACCAAGGTCCGGGCCGGCGGTCGGGACCAAGGTCCGGGCCGGCGGTCGGGACCAAGGTCCGGGCCGGCGGTCGGGACCAAGGTCCGGGCCGGCGGTCGGGACCAAGGTCCGGGGTGGCGGTCGGGACCAAGGTCCGGGGTGGCGGTCGGGACCAAGGTCCGGGCCGGCGGTCGGGACCAAGGTCCGGGCCGGCGGTCGGGACCAAGGTCCGGGCCGGCGGTCGGGACCAAGGTCCGGGCCGGCGGTCGGGACCAAGGTCCGCGCCGGCGGTCGGGACCAAGGTCCGGGCCGGCGGTCGGGACCAAGGTCCGGGCCGGCGGTCGGGACCAAGGTCCGGGCCGGCGGTCGGGACCAAGGTCCGGGCCGGCGGTCGGGACCAAGGTCCGGGCCGGCGGTCGGGACCAAGGTCCGGGCCGGCGGTCGGGACCAAGGTCCGGGCCGGCGGTCGGGACCAAGGTCCGGGGTGGCGGTCGGGACCAAGGTCCGGGGTGGCGGTCGGGACCAAGGTCCGGGGTGGCGGTCGGGACCAAGGTCCGGGGTGGCGGTCGGGACCAAGGTCCGGGGTGTCGGTCGTGACCAAGGTCCGGGGTGGCGGTCGGGACCAAGGTCCGGGGTGGCGGTCGGGACCAAGGTCCGGGGTGGCGGTCGGGACCAAGGTCCGGGGTGGCGGTCGGGACCAAGGTCCGGGGTGGCGGTCGGGACCAAGGTCCGGGGTGGCGGTCGGGAGCAAGGTCCGGGTTGGCGGTCGGGACCAACGTCCGGGCTGGCGGGCGGAACGAAGGTGCGGATGGCGGGCGGAACGAACGTCTGAGCTAGCGGTCGGAACCAAGGTCCAGGGTGGCGGTCGGAATCAGGATCCGGGGTGGCGGTCGGAACCAAGGTCCGGGGTGGCGGTCGGAAACAAGTTCGAAGGTGGAGATCGGAACCAAGGTCCTGGAGGGCGGTCGGAACAAAGGGGTGGTGGGCGGAACCAGGGTGGCGGTGGCGGTGGAAAGCAGGGTCCGGGGTGGCGTTCGGAACCAACGACCGGGGTGGCGGTCGGAACCAACGACCGGGGTGGCGGTCGGAACCAAGGTCCGGTGTGGCGGTCGGAACCAAGGTCCGGGGTGGCGGTCGGAACCAAGGTCCGAGGTGGCGGTCGGAACCAAGGTCCGGAGTGGCGGTCGGAACCAAGGTCGGGGGAGGCGGTCGGAACCAAGGTCGGGGAGGCGGTCGGAAGCAAGGTCGGGGGTGGCGTTCAGAACCAAGGTCCGGGGTGGCGGTCGGGCCCAAGGTCCAGGGTGGCGGTCGGAACCACGGTCCGGGATGGCGGACGGAAACAAGGTCCGGGGTGGCGTTCGGAACCAACGTCCGGTCATGCGGTCGGAACCAAGGGCCGGGAGTGCGGTGGCGGTGGAAAGCAGGGTCCAGGGTGGCGTTTGGAACCAACGACCGGGGTGGCGGTCGGGAATGAGGCCCGGGGTGGCGGTCGGGACCGAGCCCCTGGGTGGCAGTCGGGACCAAGGTCCGGGGTGGCGGTCGGGACCAAGGTCCGGGGTGGCGGTCGGGACCAAGGTCCGGGGTGGCGGTCGGGACCAAGGTCCGGGGTGGCGGTCGGGACCAAGGTCCGGGGTGGCGGTCGGGACCAAGGTCCGGGGTGGCGGTCGGGACCAAGGTCCGGGGTGGCGGTCGGGACCAAGGTCTGGGGTGGCGGTCGGGACCAAGGTCCGGGGTGGCGGTCGGGACCAAGGTCCGGGGTGGCGGTCGGGACCAAGGTCCGGGGTGGCGGTCGGGACCAAGGTCCGGGGTGGCGGTCGGGACCAAGGTCCGGGGTGACGGTCGGGACCAAGGTCCGGGGTGACGGTCGGGACCAAGGTCCGGGGTGGCGGTCGGGACCAAGGTACGGGGTGGCGGTCGGGACCAAGGTCCGGGGTGGCGGTCGGGACCAAGGTCCGGGGTGACGGTCGGGACCAAGGTCCGGGGTGGCGGTCGGGACCAAGGTCCGAGCTGGCGGTCGGAAACAACGTCCGGGCTGGCAGGCGGAACGAAGGTGCGGATGGCGGGCGGAACGAAAGTCTGAGCTAGCGGTCGGAACCAAGGTCCAGGGTGGCGGTCGGAATCAAGATGCGGGGTGGCGGTCGGAACCAAGGTCCGGGGTGGCGGTCGGAAACAAGTTCGAAGGTGGAGATCGGAACCAAGGTCCTGGAGGGCGGTCGGAACAAAGGGGTGGTGGGCGGAACCAGGGTGGCGGTGGCGGTGGAAAGCAGGGTCCGGGGTGGCGTTCGGAACCAACGACCGGGGTGGCGGTCGGAACCAACGACCTGGGTGGCGGTCGGAACCAAGGTCCGGTGTGGCGGTCGGAACCAAGGTCCGGGGTGGCGGTCGGAACCAAGGTCCAAGGTGGCGGTCGGAACCAAGGTCCGAGGTGGCGGTCGGGACCAAGGTCCGGGCCGGCGGTCGGGACCAAGGTCCGCGCCGGCGGTCGGGACCAAGGTCCGGGCCGGCGGTCGGGACCAAGGTCCGGGCCGGCGGTCGGGACCAAGGTCCGGGCCGGCGGTCGGGACCAAGGTCCGGGCCGGCGGTCGGGACCAAGGTCCGGGCCGGCGGTCGGGACCAAGGTCCGGGCCGGCGGTCGGGACCAAGGTCCGGGCCGGCGGTCGGGACCAAGGTCCGGGCCGGCGGTCGGGACCAAGGTCCGGGCCGGCGGTCGGGACCAAGGTCCGGGCCGGCGGTCGGGACCAAGGTCCGGGGTGGCGGTCGGGACCAAGGTCCGGGGTGGCGGTCGGGACCAAGGTCCGGGGTGGCGGTCGGGACCAAGGTCCGGGGTGGCGGTCGGGACCAAGGTCCGGGGTGGCGGTCGGGACCAAGGTCCGGGGTGGCGGTCGGGACCAAGGTCCGGGGTGGCGGTCGGGACCAAGGTCCGGGGTGGCGGTCGGGACCAAGGTCCGGGGTGGCGGTCGGGACCAAGGTCCGGGGTGGCGGTCGGGACCAAGGTCCGGGGTGGCGGTCGGGACCAAGGTCCGGGTTGGCGGTCGGGACCAACGTCCGGGCTGGCGGGCGGAACGAAGGTGCGGATGGCGGGCGGAACGAACGTCTGAGCTAGCGGTCGGAACCAAGGTCCAGGGTGGCGGTCGGAATCAAGATCCGGGGTGGCGGTCGGAACCAAGGTCCGGGGTGGCGGTCGGAAACAAGTTCGAAGGTGGAGATCGGAACCAAGGTCCTGGAGGGCGGTCGGAACAAAGGGGTGGTGGGCGGAACCAGGGTGGCGGTGGCGGTGGAAAGCAGGGTCCGGGGTGGCGTTCGGAACCAACGACCGGGGTGGCGGTCGGAACCAACGACCGGGGTGGCGGTCGGAACCAAGGTCCGGTGTGGCGGTCGGAATCAAGGTCCGGGGTGGCGGTCGGAACCAAGGTCCGAGGTGGCGGTCGGAACCAAGGTCCGGAGTGGCGGTCGGAACCAAGGTCGGGGGAGGCGGTCGGAACCAAGGTCGGGGAGGCGGTCGGAAGCAAGGTCGGGGGTGGCGTTCAGAACCAAGGTCCGGGGTGGCGGTCGGGCCCAAGGTCCAGGGTGGCGGTCGGAACCACGGTCCGGGATGTAGGAACGGAAACAAGGTCCGGGGTGGCGGTCGGGACCAAGGTCCGGGCCGGCGGTCGGGACCAAGGTCCGGGCCGGCGGTCGGGACCAAGGTCCGGGCCGGCGGTCGGGACCAAGGTCCGGGCCGGCGGTCTGGACCAAGGTCCGGGCCGGCGGTCGGGACCAAGGTCCGGGGTGGCGGTCGGGACCAAGGTCCGGGGTGGCGGTCGGGACCAAGGTCCGGGGTGGCGGTCGGGACCAAGGTCCGGGGTGGCGGTCGGGACCAAGGTCCGGGGTGGCGGTCGGGACCAAGGTCCGGGGGGGCGGTCGGGACCAAGGTCCGGGCCGGCGGTCGGGACCAAGGTCCGGGCCGGCGGTCGGGACCAAGGTCCGGGCCGGCGGTCGGGACCAAGGTCCGGGCCGGCGGTCGGGACCAAGGTCCGGGCCGGCGGTCGGGCCAAGGTCCGGGCCGGCGGTCGGGACCAAGGTCCGGGCCGGCGGTCGGGACCAAGGTCCGGGCCGGCGGTCGGGACCAAGGTCCGGGCCGGCGGTCGGGACCAAGGTCCGGGCCGGCGGTCGGGACCAAGGTCCGGGCCGGCGGTCGGGACCAAGGTCCGGGCCGGCGGTCGGGACCAAGGTCCGGGCCGGCGGTCGGGACCAAGGTCCGGGCCGGCGGTCGGGACCAAGGTCCGGGCCGGCGGTCGGGACCAAGGTCCGGGCCGGCGGTCGGGACCAAGGTCCGGGCCGGCGGTCGGGACCAAGGTCCGGGCCGGCGGTCGGGACCAAGGTCCGGGCCGGCGGTCGGGACCAAGGTCCGGGGTGGCGGTCGGGACCAAGGTCCGGGGTGGCGGTCGGGACCAAGGTCCGGGCCGGCGGTCGGGACCAAGGTCCGGGCCGGCGGTCGGGACCAAGGTCCGAGCCGGCGGTCGGGACCAAGGTCCGGGCCGGCGGTCGGGACCAAGGTCCGCGCCGGCGGTCGGGACCAAGGTCCGGGCCGGCGGTCGGGACCAAGGTCCGGGCCGGCGGTCGGGACCAAGGTCCGGGCCGGCGGTCGGGACCAAGGTCCGGGCCGGCGGTCGGGACCAAGGTCCGGGCCGGCGGTCGGGAGCAAGGTCCGGGGTGGCGGTCGGGACCAAGGTCCGGGGTGGCGGTCGGGACCAAGGTCCGGGGTGGCGGTCGGGACCAAGGTCCGGGCCGGCGGTCGGGACCAAGGTCCGGGGTGGCGGTCGGGACCAAGGTCCGGGGTGGCGGTCGGGACCAAGGTCCGGGGTGGCGGTCGGGACCAAGGTCCGGGGTGGCGGTCGGGACCAAGGTCCGGGGTGGCGGTCGGGACCAAGGTCCGGGGTGGCGGTCGGGACCAAGGTCCGGGGTGGCGGTCGGGACCAAGGTCCGGGGTGGCGGTCGGGACCAAGGTCCGGGTTGGCGGTCGGGACCAACGTCCGGGCTGGCGGGCGGAACGAAGGTGCGGATGGCGGGCGGAACGAACGTCTGAGCTAGCGGTCGGAACCAAGGTCCAGGGTGGCGGTCGGAATCAAGATCCGGGGTGGCGCTCGGAACCAAGGTCCGGGGTGGCGGTCGGAAACAAGTTCGAAGGTGGAGATCGGAACCAAGGTCCTGGAGGGCGGTCGGAACAAAGGGGTGGTGGGCGGAACCAGGGTGGCGGTGGCGGTGGAAAGCAGGGTCCGGGGTGGCGTTCGGAACCAACGACCGGGGTGGCGGTCGGAACCAACGACCGGGGTGGCGGTCGGAACCAAGGTCCGGTGTGGCGGTCGGAATCAAGGTCCGGGGTGGCGGTCGGAACCAAGGTCCGAGGTGGCGGTCGGAACCAAGGTCCGGAGTGGCGGTCGGAACCAAGGTCGGGGGAGGCGGTCGGAACCAAGGTCGGGGAGGCGGTCGGAAGCAAGGTCGGGGGTGGCGTTCAGAACCAAGGTCCGGGGTGGCGGTCGGGCCCAAGGTCCAGGGTGGCGGTCGGAACCACGGTCCGGGATGTAGGAACGGAAACAAGGTCCGGGGTGGCGGTCGGGACCAAGGTCCGGGCCGGCGGTCGGGACCAAGGTCCGGGCCGGCGGTCGGGACCAAGGTCCGGGCCGGCGGTCGGGACCAAGGTCCGGGCCGGCGGTCGGGACCAAGGTCCGGGCCGGCGGTCGGGACCAAGGTCCGGGGTGGCGGTCGGGACCAAGGTCCGGGGTGGCGGTCGGGACCAAGGTCCGGGGTGGCGGTCGGGACCAAGGTCCGGGGTGGCGGTCGGGACCAAGGTCCGGGGTGGCGGTCGGGACCAAGGTCCGGGGTGGCGGTCGGGACCAAGGTCCGGGGGGGCGGTCGGGACCAAGGTCCGGGCCGGCGGTCGGGACCGAGGTCCGGGCCGGCGGTCGGGACCGAGGTCCGGGCCGGCGGTCGGGACCGAGGTCCGGGCCGGCGGTCGGGACCAAGGTCCGGGCCGGCGGTCGGGACCGAGGTCCGGGCCGGCGGTCGGGACCAAGGTCCGGGCCGGCGGTCGGGACCAAGGTCCGGGCCGGCGGTCGGGACCAAGGTCCGGGCCGGCGGTCGGGACCAAGGTCCGGGCCGGCGGTCGGAATCAAGGTCCGGGGTGGCGGTCGGAACCAAGGTCCGAGGTGGCGGTCGGAACCAAGGTCCGGAGTGGCGGTCGGAACCAAGGTCGGGGGAGGCGGTCGGAACCAAGGTCGGGGAGGCGGTCGGAAGCAAGGTCGGGGGTGGCCTTCAGAACCAAGGTCCGGGGTGGCGGTCGGGCCCAAGGTCCAGGGTGGCGGTCGGAACCACGGTCCGGGATGTAGGAACGGAAACAAGGTCCGGGGTGGCGGTCGGGACCAAGGTCCGGGCCGGCGGTCGGGACCAAGGTCCGGGCCGGCGGTCGGGACCAAGGTCCGGGCCGGCGGTCGGGACCAAGGTCCGGGCCGGCGGTCTGGACCAAGGTCCGGGCCGGCGGTCGGGACCAAGGTCCGGGGTGGCGGTCGGGACCAAGGTCCGGGGTGGCGGTCGGGACCAAGGTCCGGGGTGGCGGTCGGGACCAAGGTCCGGGGTGGCGGTCGGGACCAAGGTCCGGGGTGGCGGTCGGGAACAAGGTCCGGGGGGGCGGTCGGGACCAAGGTCCGGGCCGGCGGTCGGGACCAAGGTCCGGGCCGGCGGTCGGGACCAAGGTCCGGGCCGGCGGTCGGGACCAAGGTCCGGGCCGGCGGTCGGGACCAAGGTCCGGGCCGGCGGTCGGGCCAAGGTCCGGGCCGGCGGTCGGGACCAAGGTCCGGGCCGGCGGTCGGGACCAAGGTCCGGGCCGGCGGTCGGGACCAAGGTCCGGGCCGGCGGTCGGGACCAAGGTCCGGGCCGGCGGTCGGGACCAAGGTCCGGGCCGGCGGTCGGGACCAAGGTCCGGGCCGGCGGTCGGGACCAAGGTCCGGGCCGGCGGTCGGGACCAAGGTCCGGGCCGGCGGTCGGGACCAAGGTCCGGGCCGGCGGTCGGGACCAAGGTCCGGGCCGGCGGTCGGGACCAAGGTCTGGGCCGGCGGTCGGGACCAAGGTCCGGGCCGGCGGTCGGGACCAAGGTCCGGGCCGGCGGTCGGGACCAAGGTCCGGGGTGGCGGTCGGGACCAAGGTCCGGGGTGGCGGTCGGGACCAAGGTCCGGGCCGGCGGTCGGGACCAAGGTCCGGGCCGGCGGTCGGGACCAAGGTCCGAGCCGGCGGTCGGGACCAAGGTCCGGGCCGGCGGTCGGGACCAAGGTCCGCGCCGGCGGTCGGGACCAAGGTCCGGGCCGGCGGTCGGGACCAAGGTCCGGGCCGGCGGTCGGGACCAAGGTCCGGGCCGGCGGTCGGGACCAAGGTCCGGGCCGGCGGTCGGGACCAAGGTCCGGGCCGGCGGTCGGGAGCAAGGTCCGGGGTGGCGGTCGGGACCAAGGTCCGGGGTGGCGGTCGGGACCAAGGTCCGGGGTGGCGGTCGGGACCAAGGTCCGGGCCGGCGGTCGGGACCAAGGTCCGGGGTGGCGGTCGGGACCAAGGTCCGGGGTGGCGGTCGGGACCAAGGTCCGGGGTGGCGGTCGGGACCAAGGTCCGGGGTGGCGGTCGGGACCAAGGTCCGGGGTGGCGGTCGGGACCAAGGTCCGGGGTGGCGGTCGGGACCAAGGTCCGGGGTGGCGGTCGGGACCAAGGTCCGGGGTGGCGGTCGGGACCAAGGTCCGGGGTGGCGGTCGGGACCAAGGTCCGGGCTGGCGGTCGGGACCAACGTCCGGGCTGGCGGGCGGAACGAAGGTGCGGATGGCGGGCGGAACGAACGTCTGAGCTAGCGGTCGGAACCAAGGTCCAGGGTGGCGGTCGGAATCAAGATCCGGGGTGGCGCTCGGAACCAAGGTCCGGGGTGGCGGTCGGAAACAAGTTCGAAGGTGGAGATCGGAACCAAGGTCCTGGAGGGCGGTCGGAACAAAGGGGTGGTGGGCGGAACCAGGGTGGCGGTGGCGGTGGAAAGCAGGGTCCGGGGTGGCGTTCGGAACCAACGACCGGGGTGGCGGTCGGAACCAACGACCGGGGTGGCGGTCGGAACCAAGGTCCGGTGTGGCGGTCGGAATCAAGGTCCGGGGTGGCGGTCGGAACCAAGGTCCGAGGTGGCGGTCGGAACCAAGGTCCGGAGTGGCGGTCGGAACCAAGGTCGGGGGAGGCGGTCGGAACCAAGGTCGGGGAGGCGGTCGGAAGCAAGGTCGGGGGTGGCGTTCAGAACCAAGGTCCGGGGTGGCGGTCGGGCCCAAGGTCCAGGGTGGCGGTCGGAACCACGGTCCGGGATGTAGGAACGGAAACAAGGTCCGGGGTGGCGGTCGGGACCAAGGTCCGGGCCGGCGGTCGGGACCAAGGTCCGGGCCGGCGGTCGGGACCAAGGTCCGGGCCGGCGGTCGGGACCAAGGTCCGGGCCGGCGGTCGGGACCAAGGTCCGGGCCGGCGGTCGGGACCAAGGTCCGGGGTGGCGGTCGGGACCAAGGTCCGGGGTGGCGGTCGGGACCAAGGTCCGGGGTGGCGGTCGGGACCAAGGTCCGGGGTGGCGGTCGGGACCAAGGTCCGGGGTGGCGGTCGGGACCAAGGTCCGGGGTGGCGGTCGGGACCAAGGTCCGGGGGGGCGGTCGGGACCAAGGTCCGGGCCGGCGGTCGGGACCAAGGTCCGGGCCGGCGGTCGGGACCAAGGTCCGGGCCGGCGGTCGGGACCAAGGTCCGGGGTGGCGGTCGGGACCAAGGTCCGGGGTGGCGGTCGGGACCAAGGTCCGGGCCGGCGGTCGGGACCAAGGTCCGGGCCGGCGGTCGGGACCAAGGTCCGAGCCGGCGGTCGGGACCAAGGTCCGGGCCGGCGGTCGGGACCAAGGTCCGCGCCGGCGGTCGGGACCAAGGTCCGGGCCGGCGGTCGGGACCAAGGTCCGGGCCGGCGGTCGGGACCAAGGTCCGGGCCGGCGGTCGGGACCAAGGTCCGGGCCGGCGGTCGGGACCAAGGTCCGGGCCGGCGGTCGGGAGCAAGGTCCGGGGTGGCGGTCGGGACCAAGGTCCGGGGTGGCGGTCGGGACCAAGGTCCGGGGTGGCGGTCGGGACCAAGGTCCGGGCCGGCGGTCGGGACCAAGGTCCGGGGTGGCGGTCGGGACCAAGGTCCGGGGTGGCGGTCGGGACCAAGGTCCGGGGTGGCGGTCGGGACCAAGGTCCGGGGTGGCGGTCGGGACCAAGGTCCGGGGTGGCGGTCGGGACCAAGGTCCGGGGTGGCGGTCGGGACCAAGGTCCGGGGTGGCGGTCGGGACCAAGGTCCGGGGTGGCGGTCGGGACCAAGGTCCGGGTTGGCGGTCGGGACCAACGTCCGGGCTGGCGGGCGGAACGAAGGTGCGGATGGCGGGCGGAACGAACGTCTGAGCTAGCGGTCGGAACCAAGGTCCAGGGTGGCGGTCGGAATCAAGATCCGGGGTGGCGCTCGGAACCAAGGTCCGGGGTGGCGGTCGGAAACAAGTTCGAAGGTGGAGATCGGAACCAAGGTCCTGGAGGGCGGTCGGAACAAAGGGGTGGTGGGCGGAACCAGGGTGGCGGTGGCGGTGGAAAGCAGGGTCCGGGGTGGCGTTCGGAACCAACGACCGGGGTGGCGGTCGGAACCAACGACCGGGGTGGCGGTCGGAACCAAGGTCCGGTGTGGCGGTCGGAATCAAGGTCCGGGGTGGCGGTCGGAACCAAGGTCCGAGGTGGCGGTCGGAACCAAGGTCCGGAGTGGCGGTCGGAACCAAGGTCGGGGGAGGCGGTCGGAACCAAGGTCGGGGAGGCGGTCGGAAGCAAGGTCGGGGGTGGCGTTCAGAACCAAGGTCCGGGGTGGCGGTCGGGCCCAAGGTCCAGGGTGGCGGTCGGAACCACGGTCCGGGATGTAGGAACGGAAACAAGGTCCGGGGTGGCGGTCGGGACCAAGGTCCGGGCCGGCGGTCGGGACCAAGGTCCGGGCCGGCGGTCGGGACCAAGGTCCGGGCCGGCGGTCGGGACCAAGGTCCGGGCCGGCGGTCGGGACCAAGGTCCGGGCCGGCGGTCGGGACCAAGGTCCGGGGTGGCGGTCGGGACCAAGGTCCGGGGTGGCGGTCGGGACCAAGGTCCGGGGTGGCGGTCGGGACCAAGGTCCGGGGTGGCGGTCGGGACCAAGGTCCGGGGTGGCGGTCGGGACCAAGGTCCGGGGTGGCGGTCGGGACCAAGGTCCGGGGGGCGGTCGGGACCAAGGTCCGGGCCGGCGGTCGGGACCGAGGTCCGGGCCGGCGGTCGGGACCGAGGTCCGGGCCGGCGGTCGGGACCGAGGTCCGGGCCGGCGGTCGGGACCAAGGTCCGGGCCGGCGGTCGGGACCGAGGTCCGGGCCGGCGGTCGGGACCAAGGTCCGGGCCGGCGGTCGGGACCAAGGTCCGGGCCGGCGGTCGGGACCAAGGTCCGGGCCGGCGGTCGGGACCAAGGTCCGGGCCGGCGGTCGGAATCAAGGTCCGGGGTGGCGGTCGGAACCAAGGTCCGAGGTGGCGGTCGGAACCAAGGTCCGGAGTGGCGGTCGGAACCAAGGTCGGGGGAGGCGGTCGGAACCAAGGTCGGGGAGGCGGTCGGAAGCAAGGTCGGGGGTGGCCTTCAGAACCAAGGTCCGGGGTGGCGGTCGGGCCCAAGGTCCAGGGTGGCGGTCGGAACCACGGTCCGGGATGTAGGAACGGAAACAAGGTCCGGGGTGGCGGTCGGGACCAAGGTCCGGGCCGGCGGTCGGGACCAAGGTCCGGGCCGGCGGTCGGGACCAAGGTCCGGGCCGGCGGTCGGGACCAAGGTCCGGGCCGGCGGTCGGGACCAAGGTCCGGGCCGGCGGTCGGGACCAAGGTCCGGGCCGGCGGTCGGGACCAAGGTCCGGGGTGGCGGTCGGGACCAAGGTCCGGGGTGGCGGTCGGGACCAAGGTCCGGGGTGGCGGTCGGGACCAAGGTCCGGGGTGGCGGTCGGGACCAAGGTCCGGGGTGGCGGTCGGGACCAAGGTCCGGGGTGGCGGTCGGGACCAAGGTCCGGGGGGGCGGTCGGGACCAAGGTCCGGGCCGGCGGTCGGGACCAAGGTCCGGGCCGGCGGTCGGGACCAAGGTCCGGGCCGGCGGTCGGGACCAAGGTCCGGGCCGGCGGTCGGGACCAAGGTCCGGGCCGGCGGTCGGGACCAAGGTCCGGGCCGGCGGTCGGGACCAAGGTCCGGGCCGGCGGTCGGGACCAAGGTCCGGGCCGGCGGTCGGGACCAAGGTCCGGGCCGGCGGTCGGGACCAAGGTCCGGGCCGGCGGTCGGGACCAAGGTCCGGGCCGGCGGTCGGGACCAAGGTCCGGGCCGGCGGTCGGGACCAAGGTCCGGGCCGGCGGTCGGGACCAAGGTCCGGGCCGGCGGTCGGGACCAAGGTCCGGGCCGGCGGTCGGGACCAAGGTCCGGGCCGGCGGTCGGGACCAAGGTCCGGGCCGGCGGTCGGGACCAAGGTCCGGGCCGGCGGTCGGGACCAAGGTCCGGGCCGGCGGTCGGGACCAAGGTCCGGGCCGGCGGTCGGGACCAAGGTCCGGGCCGGCGGTCGGGACCAAGGTCCGGGGTGGCGGTCGGGACCAAGGTCCGGGGTGGCGGTCGGGACCAAGGTCCGGGCCGGCGGTCGGGACCAAGGTCCGGGCCGGCGGTCGGGACCAAGGTCCGGGCCGGCGGTCGGGACCAAGGTCCGGGCCGGCGGTCGGGACCAAGGTCCGGGCCGGCGGTCGGGACCAAGGTCCGCGCCGGCGGTCGGGACCAAGGTCCGGGCCGGCGGTCGGGACCAAGGTCCGGGCCGGCGGTCGGGACCAAGGTCCGGGCCGGCGGTCGGGACCAAGGTCCGGGCCGGCGGTCGGGACCAAGGTCCGGGCCGGCGGTCGGGACCAAGGTCCGGGGTGGCGGTCGGGACCAAGGTCCGGGGTGGCGGTCGGGACCAAGGTCCGGGGTGGCGGTCGGGACCAAGGTCCGGGGTGGCGGTCGGGACCAAGGTCCGGGGTGTCGGTCGTGACCAAGGTCCGGGGTGGCGGTCGGGACCAAGGTCCGGGGTGGCGGTCGGGACCAAGGTCCGGGGTGGCGGTCGGGACCAAGGTCCGGGGTGGCGGTCGGGACCAAGGTCCGGGGTGGCGGTCGGGACCAAGGTCCGGGGTGGCGGTCGGGACCAAGGTCCGGGTTGGCGGTCGGGACCAACGTCCGGGCTGGCGGGCGGAACGAAGGTGCGGATGGCGGGCGGAACGAACGTCTGAGCTAGCGGTCGGAACCAAGGTCCAGGGTGGCGGTCGGAATCAGGATCCGGGGTGGCGGTCGGAACCAAGGTCCGGGGTGGCGGTCGGAAACAAGTTCGAAGGTGGAGATCGGAACCAAGGTCCTGGAGGGCGGTCGGAACAAAGGGGTGGTGGGCGGAACCAGGGTGGCGGTGGCGGTGGAAAGCAGGGTCCGGGGTGGCGTTCGGAACCAACGACCGGGGTGGCGGTCGGAACCAACGACCGGGGTGGCGGTCGGAACCAAGGTCCGGTGTGGCGGTCGGAACCAAGGTCCGGGGTGGCGGTCGGAACCAAGGTCCGAGGTGGCGGTCGGAACCAAGGTCCGGAGTGGCGGTCGGAACCAAGGTCGGGGGAGGCGGTCGGAACCAAGGTCGGGGAGGCGGTCGGAAGCAAGGTCGGGGGTGGCGTTCAGAACCAAGGTCCGGGGTGGCGGTCGGGCCCAAGGTCCAGGGTGGCGGTCGGAACCACGGTCCGGGATGGCGGACGGAAACAAGGTCCGGGGTGGCGTTCGGAACCAACGTCCGGTCATGCGGTCGGAACCAAGGGCCGGGAGTGCGGTGGCGGTGGAAAGCAGGGTCCAGGGTGGCGTTTGGAACCAACGACCGGGGTGGCGGTCGGGAATGAGGCCCGGGGTGGCGGTCGGGACCGAGCCCCTGGGTGGCAGTCGGGACCAAGGTCCGGGGTGGCGGTCGGGACCAAGGTCCGGGGTGGCGGTCGGGACCAAGGTCCGGGGTGGCGGTCGGGACCAAGGTCCGGGGTGGCGGTCGGGACCAAGGTCCGGGGTGGCGGTCGGGACCAAGGTCCGGGGTGGCGGTCGGGACCAAGGTCCGGGGTGGCGGTCGGGACCAAGGTCTGGGGTGGCGGTCGGGACCAAGGTCCGGGGTGGCGGTCGGGACCAAGGTCCGGGGTGGCGGTCGGGACCAAGGTCCGGGGTGGCGGTCGGGACCAAGGTCCGGGGTGGCGGTCGGGACCAAGGTCCGGGGTGACGGTCGGGACCAAGGTCCGGGGTGACGGTCGGGACCAAGGTCCGGGGTGGCGGTCGGGACCAAGGTACGGGGTGGCGGTCGGGACCAAGGTCCGGGGTGGCGGTCGGGACCAAGGTCCGGGGTGACGGTCGGGACCAAGGTCCGGGGTGGCGGTCGGGACCAAGGTCCGAGCTGGCGGTCGGAAACAACGTCCGGGCTGGCAGGCGGAACGAAGGTGCGGATGGCGGGCGGAACGAAAGTCTGAGCTAGCGGTCGGAACCAAGGTCCAGGGTGGCGGTCGGAATCAAGATGCGGGGTGGCGGTCGGAACCAAGGTCCGGGGTGGCGGTCGGAAACAAGTTCGAAGGTGGAGATCGGAACCAAGGTCCTGGAGGGCGGTCGGAACAAAGGGGTGGTGGGCGGAACCAGGGTGGCGGTGGCGGTGGAAAGCAGGGTCCGGGGTGGCGTTCGGAACCAACGACCGGGGTGGCGGTCGGAACCAACGACCTGGGTGGCGGTCGGAACCAAGGTCCGGTGTGGCGGTCGGAACCAAGGTCCGGGGTGGCGGTCGGAACCAAGGTCCAAGGTGGCGGTCGGAACCAAGGTCCGAGGTGGCGGTCGGAACCAAGGTCCGGAGTGGCGGTCGGAACCAAGGTCGGGGGAGGCAGTCGGAACCAAGGTCGGGGAGGCGGTCGGAAGCAAGGTCGGGGGTGGCGTTCGGAACCAAGGTCCGGGGTGGCGGTCGGGCCCAAGGTCCAGGGTGGCGGTCGGAACCACGGTCCGGGATGGCGGACGGAAACAAGGTCCGGGGCGGCGTTTGGAACCAACGTCCGGTAATGCGGTCGGAACCAACGTCCGGGCTGGCAGGCGGAACGAAGGTGCGGATGGCGGGCGGAACGAACGTCTGAGCTAGCGGTCGGAACCAAGGTCCAGGGTGGCGGTCGGAATCAAGATCCGGGGTGGCGGTCGGAATCAAGGTCCGGGGTGGCGGTCGGAAACAAGTTCGAAGGTGGAGATCGGAACCAAGGTCCTGGAGGGCGGTCGGAACAAAGGGGTGGTGGGCGGAACCAGGGTGGCGGTGGCGGTGGAAAGCAGGGTCCGGGGTGGCGTTCGGAACCAACGACCGGGGTGGCGGTCGGAACCAAGGTCCGGTGTGGCGGTCGGAACCAAGGTCCGGGGTGGCGGTCGGAACCAAGGTCCGAGGTGGCGGTCGGAACCAAGGTCCGGAGTGGCGGTCGGGACCAAGGTCCGGGGTGGCGGTCGGGACCAAGGTCCGGGGTGGCGGTCGGGACCAAGGTCCGGGGTGGCGGTCGGGACCAAGGTCCGGGGTGGCGGTCGGGACCAAGGTCCGGGGTGGCGGTCGGGACCAAGTTCCGGGGGGGCGGTCGGGACCAAGGTCCAGGCCGGCGGTCGGGACCAAGGTCCGGGCCGGCGGTCGGGACCAAGGTCCGGGCCGGCGGTCGGGCCAAGGTCCGGGCCGGCGGTCGGGACCAAGGTCCGGGCCGGCGGTCGGGACCAAGGTCCGGGCCGGCGGTCGGGACCAAGGTCCGGGCCGGCGGTCGGGACCAAGGTCCGGGCCGGCGGTCGGGACCAAGGTCCGGGCCGGCGGTCGGGAGCAAGGTCCGGGCCGGCGGTCGGGACCAAGGTCCGCGCCGGCAGTCGGGACCAAGGTCCGGGCCGGCGGTCGGGACCAAGGTCCGGGCCGGCGGTCGGGACCAAGGTCCGGGCCGGCGGTCGGGACCAAGGTCCGGGCCGGCGGTCGGGACCAAGGTCCGGGCCGGCGGTCGGGACCAAGGTCCGGGCCGGCGGTCGGGACCAAGGTCCGGGCCGGCGGTCGGGACCAAGGTCCGGGGTGGCGGTCGGAACCACGGTCCGGGATGTAGGAACGGAAACAAGGTCCGGGGTGGCGGTCGGGACCAAGGTCCGGGCCGGCGGTCGGGACCAAGGTCCGGGCCGGCGGTCGGGACCAAGGTCCGGGCCGGCGGTCGGGACCAAGGTCCGGGCCGGCGGTCGGGACCAAGGTCCGGGCCGGCGGTCGGGACCAAGGTCCGGGGTGGCGGTCGGGACCAAGGTCCGGGGTGGCGGTCGGGACCAAGGTCCGGGGTGGCGGTCGGGACCAAGGTCCGGGGTGGCGGTCGGGACCAAGGTCCGGGGTGGCGGTCGGGACCAAGGTCCGGGGTGGCGGTCGGGACCAAAGTCCGGGGGGGCGGTCGGGACCAAGGTCCGGGGGGGCGGTCGGGACCAAGGTCCGGGCCGGCGGTCGGGACCAAGGTCCGGGCCGGCGGTCGGGACCAAGGTCCGGGCCGGCGGTCGGGACCAAGGTCCGGGCCGGCGGTCGGGACCAAGGTCCGGGCCGGCGGTCGGGACCAAGGTCCGGGCCGGCGGTCGGGACCAAGGTCCGGGCCGGCGGTCGGGACCAAGGTCCGGGCCGGCGGTCGGGACCAAGGTCCGGGCCGGCGGTCGGGACCAAGGTCCGGGCCGGCGGTCGGGACCAAGGTCCGGGCCGGCGGTCGGGACCAAGGTCCGGGCCGGCGGTCGGGACCAAGGTCCGGGCCGGCGGTCGGGACCAAGGTCCGGGGTGGCGGTCGGGACCAAGGTCCGGGGTGGCGGTCGGGACCAAGGTCCGGGGTGGCGGTCGGGACCAAGGTCCGGGGTGGCGGTCGGGACCAAGGTCCGGGGTGGCGGTCGGGACCAAGGTCCGGGGGGGCGGTCGGGACCAAGGTCCGGGGGGGCGGTCGGGACCAAGGTCCGGGCCGGCGGTCGGGACCAAGGTCCGGGCCGGCGGTCGGGACCAAGGTCCGGGCCGGCGGTCGGGACCAAGGTCCGGGCCGGCGGTCGGGACCAAGGTCCGGGCCGGCGGTCGGGACCAAGGTCCGGGCCGGCGGTCGGGACCAAGGTCCGGGCCGGCGGTCGGGCCAAGGTCCGGGCCGGCGGTCGGGACCAAGGTCCGGGCCGGCGGTCGGGACCAAGGTCCGGGCCGGCGGTCGGGCCAAGGTCCGGGCCGGCGGTCGGGACCAAGGTCCGGGCCGGCGGTCGGGACCAAGGTCCGGGCCGGCGGTCGGGACCAAGGTCCGGGCCGGCGGTCGGGACCAAGGTCCGGGCCGGCGGTCGGGACCAAGGTCCGGGCCGGCGGTCGGGACCAAGGTCCGGGGTGGCGGTCGGAACCACGGTCCGGGATGTAGGAACGGAAACAAGGTCCGGGCCGGCGGTCGGGACCAAGGTCCGGGCCGGCGGTCGGGACCAAGGTCCGGGCCGGCGGTCGGGACCAAGGTCCGGGCCGGCGGTCGGGACCAAGGTCCGGGCCGGCGGTCGGGACCAAGGTCCGGGCCGGCGGTCGGGACCAAGGTCCGGGGTGGCGGTCGGGACCAAGGTCCGGGGTGGCGGTCGGGACCAAGGTCCGGGGTGGCGGTCGGGACCAAGGTCCGGGGTGGCGGTCGGGACCAAGGTCCGGGGTGGCGGTCGGGACCAAGGTCCGGGGTGGCGGTCGGGACCAAGGTCCGGGGGGGCGGTCGGGACCAAGGTCCGGGCCGGCGGTCGGGACCAAGGTCCGGGCCGGCGGTCGGGACCAAGGTCCGGGCCGGCGGTCGGGACCAAGGTCCGGGCCGGCGGTCGGGACCAAGGTCCGGGCCGGCGGTCGGGACCAAGGTCCGGGCCGGCGGTCGGGACCAAGGTCCGGGCCGGCGGTCGGGACCAAGGTCCGGGCCGGCGGTCGGGACCAAGGTCCGGGCCGGCGGTCGGGACCAAGGTCCGGGCCGGCGGTCGGGACCAAGGTCCGGGCCGGCGGTCGGGACCAAGGTCCGGGCCGGCGGTCGGGACCAAGGTCCGGGCCGGCGGTCGGGACCAAGGTCCGGGCCGGCGGTCGGGACCAAGGTCCGGGCCGGCGGTCGGGACCAAGGTCCGGGCCGGCGGTCGGGACCAAGGTCCGGGGTGGCGGTCGGGACCAAGGTCCGGGGTGGCGGTCGGGACCAAGGTCCGGGGTGGCGGTCGGGACCAAGGTCCGGGCCGGCGGTCGGGACCAAGGTCCGGGCCGGCGGTCGGGACCAAGGTCCGGGCCGGCGGTCGGGACCAAGGTCCGGGCCGGCGGTCGGGACCAAGGTCCGCGCCGGCGGTCGGGACCAAGGTCCGGGCCGGCGGTCGGGACCAAGGTCCGGGCCGGCGGTCGGGACCAAGGTCCGGGCCGGCGGTCGGGACCAAGGTCCGGGCCGGCGGTCGGGACCAAGGTCCGGGCCGGCGGTCGGGACCAAGGTCCGGGCCGGCGGTCGGGACCAAGGTCCGGGGTGGCGGTCGGGACCAAGGTCCGGGGTGGCGGTCGGGACCAAGGTCCGGGGTGGCGGTCGGGACCAAGGTCCGGGGTGGCGGTCGGGACCAAGGTCCGGGGTGTCGGTCGTGACCAAGGTCCGGGGTGGCGGTCGGGACCAAGGTCCGGGGTGGCGGTCGGGACCAAGGTCCGGGGTGGCGGTCGGGACCAAGGTCCGGGGTGGCGGTCGGGACCAAGGTCCGGGGTGGCGGTCGGGACCAAGGTCCGGGGTGGCGGTCGGGACCAAGGTCCGGGTTGGCGGTCGGGACCAACGTCCGGGCTGGCGGGCGGAACGAAGGTGCGGATGGCGGGCGGAACGAACGTCTGAGCTAGCGGTCGGAACCAAGGTCCAGGGTGGCGGTCGGAATCAAGATCCGGGGTGGCGGTCGGAACCAAGGTCCGGGGTGGCGGTCGGAAACAAGTTCGAAGGTGGAGATCGGAACCAAGGTCCTGGAGGGCGGTCGGAACAAAGGGGTGGTGGGCGGAACCAGGGTGGCGGTGGCGGTGGAAAGCAGGGTCCGGGGTGGCGTTCGGAACCAACGACCGGGGTGGCGGTCGGAACCAACGACCGGGGTGGCGGTCAGAACCGAGGATGGGGGTGGCTGTCGGAACGAAGGTCCGTGGTGGCGGTCGGAACCAAGGTCCGGAGTGGCTGTCGGAACCAAGGTCCAGATGGCGGTCAGAACCAAGGTCCGTGTTGGCCGTCGGAACCAAGGTCCTGGGTGGCGGTCGGAACCAAGGTCCGGGGTGGCATTCCGGAAACAAAGTCCGTGGTGGCAATCGGACCCAAGGTCCAGATGGCGGTCAGAACCAAGGTCCGGGGTGGCGGTTGGAACCAAGGTCCGGGGTGGCGGTCGGAACCAAGGTCCGGGGTGGCGTTCGGAACCAAAGTCCGGGGTGGCAGTCGGACCCAAGGTCCAGAAGACGGTCAGAACCAAGGTCCGGGGTGGCGGTCGTACCCAAGGTCCGGAGTGGCGGTCGGAAACAAGGTCCGGAGTGGCGGTCGGAACGAAGGTCCGGGGTGGCCGTCGGAACCAAGGTCTGGGGAGGCAGTCAGATCCAATGTCCTGGGTGCCGCTCGGAACCATGATCCGGTGTGGCATTCGGAACCAAGGTGCAGATGGCGGTCAGATCCAAGGTCCGGGGTGCCGGTCGGAACCAAGGTCCTGGGTGGCGGTCGGAATAAAGGTCCCGGGTGGCGGGCGTAACCAAGGTACGGGGTGGCGGTCGGAACCCACGTCCGGGGTGGCGGTCAGAACCAAGGTCCGGAGTGGCTGTCGGAACCAAGGTCCAGATGGCGGTCAGAACCAAGGTCCGGGTTGGCCGTCGGAACCAAGGTCCAGGGAGACGGTCAAAACCAAGGTCCTGGGTGGCGGTCGGAACCAAGGTCCGGGGTGGCAATCGGACCCAAGGTCCAGATGGCGGTCAGAACCAAGGTCCGGGGTGGCGGTCGGAACCAAGGTCCGGGGTGGCGTTCGGAACCAAAGTCCGGGGTGGCAGTCGGACCCAAGGTCCAGATGGCGGTCAGAACCAAGGTCCGGGGTGGCGGTCGTAACCAAGGTCCGGAGTGGCGGTCGGAACCAAGGTCCGGAGTGGCGGTCGGAACCAAGGTCCGGGGTGGCCGTCGGAACCAAGGTCTGGGGAGGCAGTCAGATCCAAGGTCCTGGATGCCGCTCGGAACCAAGATCCGGTGTGGCATTCGGAACCAAGGTGCAGATGGCGGTCAGATACAAGGTCCGGGGTGCCGGTCGGAACCAAGGTCCTGGGTGGCGGTTGGAACAAAGGTCCCGGGTGGCGGGCGTAACCAAGATACGGGGTGGCGGTCGGAACCCACGTCCGGGGTGGCGGTAGGAACCAACGTCCGGGGTGGCGGTCAGAACCAAGGCCCGGAGTGGCTGTCGGAACCAAGGTCCGGGTTGGCCGTCGGAACCAAGGTCCAGATGGCGGTCAGACCAAGGTCCGGGGTGGCGGTCAGAACCAAGGTCCAGGGTGGTGTTCGGAACCAAGGTCCGGGGTGGCATTCGGACCCAAGGTCCAGAATGCGGTCAGAACCAAGGTCCGGGGTGGCGGTCGGAACCAAGGTCCGGGGTGGTGGTCGGAACCAAGGTCCGGGGTGGCGGTCGGAACCAAGGTCCGGGGTGGCGGTCGGGACCAAGGTCCGGGGTGTCGTTCGGAACCAAGGTCCAGATGGCAGTCAGATCCAAGGTCCGGGGTGGCGGTCAGAACCAACGTCCGGGGTCGCGGTCGGAACCAAGGTCCGGGGTGGCGGTCAGAAGGAAGGTCCGGGGTGGCGGTCGGAACCAAGGTACGGGGTGGCGGTCGGAACCAAGGTCCGGGGTGGCGGTCGGAACCAAGGTCCGGGCTGCCGTTCGGAACCAAGGTCCGGGGTGGCGGTCGGAAACAACGCCCGGGGTGGCGGTCGGAACCAAGGTCCGTGGTGGCGGTCGGAACCAAGGTCCGGGGTGGCTGTCGGAACCAAGGTCCAGGTGGCGGTCGGAACCAAGGTCCGGGGTGGCGGTCGGAACCAACGTCCCGGGTGGCGGTCAGAACCAAGGACCGGGGCGGCTGTCGGAACCAAGGTCCGTGGTGGCGGTCGGAAACAAGGTCCGGAGTGGCTTTCGGAACCAAGGTCCAGATGGCGGTCAGAACCAAGGTCCTGGGTGGCGGGAGGAACCAAGGTCCGGGGTGGCGTTCCAGAAACAAAGTCCGGGGTGGCAATCGGACCTAAGGTCCAGATGGCGGTCAGAACCAAGGTCCGGGGTGGCGGTCGGAACCAAGGTCCGGGGTGGCGGTCGGAACCAAGGTCCGGGATGGCGTTCGGAACCAAAGTCCGGGGTGGCAATCGGACCCAAGGTCCAGATGGCGGTCAGAACCAAGGTCCGGGGTGGCGGTCGGAACTAAGATCCAGGGTGGCAGCCGGAACCAAAGCATGGGGTGGTGGTCAGAACCAACGTCCGGGGTCGCGGTCGGAAGCAACGTCCGGGGTGGCGGTCAGAACCAAGGTCCGTGGTGGCGCTCGGAACCAAGGTCCGGGGTGGCGGTCGGAGCCAACATCTGGTGTGGCGGTGGGAACGAAGGTCCGGAGTGGCTGTTGGAACCAACGTCCGGATTGGCCGTCGGAACCAAGGTCCTGGGTGGCGGTCAGAACCAACGTCCGGGGTGGTGTTCGGAACCAAGGTCCGGGGTGGTGTTCGGAACCAACGTCCGGTGTGGCGTTCGGACCCAAGGTCCAGATGGCGGTCAGAACCAAGGTCCGGGGTGGCGGTCGGAACCAAGGTCCGGGGTGGCGGTCGGAACCAAGGTCCGGGGTGGCGGTCGGAACCAAGGTCCGGATTGGGGGTCGGAACCAAGGTCTGGGGTCGCGGTCGGAACCAAGGTCCGGGGTGGCGGTCAGAACCAAGGTCCAGGGTGGCGGTCGGAACCAAGGTCCGGGGTGGCGGTCGGAACCAAGGTCCGGGGTGGCGGTCGGAACCAAGGTCCGGATTGGGGGTCGGAACCAAGGTCTGGGGTCGCGGTCGGAACCAAGGTCCGGGGTGGCGGTCGGAACCAAGGTCCGGGGCGGCGGTCGGAACCAAGGTCCGGGGTGGCGGTCGGATCCAAGGTCCGGGGTGGCGGTCGGAACCAAGGTCCGGGGTGGCGTTCGGAACCAAGGAGCGGGGTGGCGGTCGGAACCAAGGTCTGGGGTGGCGGTCGGATCCAAGGTCCGGGGTGGCGGTCGGAACCAAGGTCCGGGGTGGCGGTCGGAACCAAGGACCCGGGTGGCGGTAGGAACCAAGGTCCGGGGTGGCGGTCTGAACCAAGGTCCGGGGTGGCGGTCGGAAACAAGGTCCGGGGTGGCTGTCGGAACCAAGGTCCGGGGTGGCGGTCGGAACCAAGGACCCGGGTGGCGGTAGGAACCAAGGTCCGGGGTGGCGGTCTGAACCAAGGTCCGGGGTGGCGGTCGGAAACAAGGTCCGGGGTGGCGGTCGGAACCAAGGTCCGGGGTCGCGGTCGGAACCAAGGTCTGGGGTGGCGGTCGGAACCAAGGTTCGGATTGGGGGTCGGAACCAAGGTCTGGGGTCGCGGTCGGAACCAAGGTCCGGGGTGGCGGTCGGAACCAAGGTCCGGGGCGGCGGTCGGAACCAAGGTCCGGGGTGGCGGTCGGATCCAAGGTCCGGGGTGGCGGTCGGAACCAAGGTCCGGGGTGGCGTTCGGAACCAAGGAGCGGGGTGGCGGTCGGAACCAAGGTCTGGGGTGGCGGTCGGATCCAAGGTCCGGGGTGGCGGTCGGAACCAAGGTCCTGGATGCCGCTCGGAACCAAGATCCGGTGTGGCATTCGGAACCAAGGTGCAGATGGCGGTCAGATACAAGGTCCGGGGTGCCGGTCGGAACCAAGGTCCTGGGTGGCGGTCGGAACAAAGGTCCCGGGTGGCGGGCGTAACCAAGATACGGGGTGGCGGTCGGAACCCACGTCCGGGGTGGCGGTAGGAACCAACGTCCGGGGTGGCGGTCAGAACCAAGGCCCGGAGTGGCTGTCGGAACCAAGGTCCGGGTTGGCCGTCGGAACCAAGGTCCAGATGGCGGTCAGACCAATGTCCGGGGTGGCGGTCAGAACCAAGGTCCAGGGTGGTGTTCGGAACCAAGGTCCGGGGTGGCATTCGGACCCAAGGTCCAGAATGCGGTCAGAACCAAGGTCCGGGGTGGCGGTCGGAACCAAGGTCCGGGGTGGTGGTCGGAACCAAGGTCCGGGGTGGCGGTCGGAACCAAGGTCCGGGGTGGCGGTCGGGACCAAGGTCCGGGGTGTCGTTCGGAACCAAGGTCCAGATGGCAGTCAGATCCAAGGTCCGGGGTGGCGGTCAGAACCAACGTCCGGGGTCGCGGTCGGAACCAAGGTCCGGGGTGGCGGTCAGAAGGAAGGTCCGGGGTGGCGGTCGGAACCAAGGTACGGGGTGGCGGTCGGAACCAAGGTCCGGGGTGGCGGTCGGAACCAAGGTCCGGGATGGCGTTCGGAACCAAAGTCCGGGGTGGCAATCGGACCCAAGGTCCAGATGGCGGTCAGAACCAAGGTCCGGGGTGGCGGTCGGAACTAAGATCCAGGGTGGCAGCCGGAACCAAAGCATGGGGTGGTGGTCAGAACCAACGTCCGGGGTCGCGGTCGGAAGCAACGTCCGGGGTGGCGGTCAGAACCAAGGTCCGTGGTGGCGCTCGGAACCAAGGTCCGGGGTGGCGGTCGGAGCCAACATCTGGTGTGGCGGTGGGAACGAAGGTCCGGAGTGGCTGTTGGAACCAACGTCCGGATTGGCCGTCGGAACCAAGGTCCTGGGTGGCGGTCAGAACCAACGTCCGGGGTGGTGTTCGGAACCAAGGTCCGGGGTGGTGTTCGGAACCAACGTCCGGTGTGGCGTTCGGACCCAAGGTCCAGATGGCGGTCAGAACCAAGGTCCGGGGTGGCGGTCGGAACCAAGGTCCGGGGTGGCGGTCGGAACCAAGGTCCGGGGTGGCGGTCGGAACCAAGGTCCGGATTGGGGGTCGGAACCAAGGTCTGGGGTCGCGGTCGGAACCAAGGTCCGGGGTGGCGGTCAGAACCAAGGTCCAGGGTGGCGGTCGGAACCAAGGTCCGGGGTGGCGGTCGGAACCAAGGTCCGGGGTGGCGGTCGGAACCAAGGTCCGGATTGGGGGTCGGAACCAAGGTCTGGGGTCGCGGTCGGAACCAAGGTCCGGGGTGGCGGTCGGAACCAAGGTCCGGGGCGGCGGTCGGAACCAAGGTCCGGGGTGGCGGTCGGATCCAAGGTCCGGGGTGGCGGTCGGAACCAAGGTCCGGGGTGGCGTTCGGAACCAAGGAGCGGGGTGGCGGTCGGAACCAAGGTCTGGGTTGGCGGTCGGATCCAAGGTCCGGGGTGGCGGTCGGAACCAAGGTCCGGGGTGGCGGTCGGAACCAAGGACCCGGGTGGCGGTAGGAACCAAGGTCCGGGGTGGCGGTCTGAACCAAGGTCCGGGGTGGCGGTCGGAAACAAGGTCCGGGGTGGCTGTCGGAACCAAGGTCCGGGGTGGCGGTCGGAACCAAGGACCCGGGTGGCGGTAGGAACCAAGGTCCGGGGTGGCGGTCTGAACCAAGGTCCGGGGTGGCGGTCGGAAACAAGGTCCGGGGTGGCGGTCGGAACCAAGGTCCGGGGTCGCGGTCGGAACCAAGGTCCGGGGTGGCGGTCGGAACCAAGGTTCGGATTGGGGGTCGGAACCAAGGTCTGGGGTCGCGGTCGGAACCAAGGTCCGGGGTGGCGGTCGGAACCAAGGTCCGGGGCGGCGGTCGGAACCAAGGTCCGGGGTGGCGGTCGGATCCAAGGTCCGGGGTGGCGGTCGGAACCAAGGTCCGGGGTGGCGTTCGGAACCAAGGAGCGGGGTGGCGGTCGGAACCAAGGTCTGGGGTGGCGGTCGGATCCAAGGTCCGGGGTGGCGGTCGGAACCAAGGTCCTGGATGCCGCTCGGAACCAAGATCCGGTGTGGCATTCGGAACCAAGGTGCAGATGGCGGTCAGATACAAGGTCCGGGGTGCCGGTCGGAACCAAGGTCCTGGGTGGCGGTCGGAACAAAGGTCCCGGGTGGCGGGCGTAACCAAGATACGGGGTGGCGGTCGGAACCCACGTCCGGGGTGGCGGTAGGAACCAACGTCCGGGGTGGCGGTCAGAACCAAGGCCCGGAGTGGCTGTCGGAACCAAGGTCCGGGTTGGCCGTCGGAACCAAGGTCCAGATGGCGGTCAGACCAATGTCCGGGGTGGCGGTCAGAACCAAGGTCCAGGGTGGTGTTCGGAACCAAGGTCCGGGGTGGCATTCGGACCCAAGGTCCAGAATGCGGTCAGAACCAAGGTCCGGGGTGGCGGTCGGAACCAAGGTCCGGGGTGGTGGTCGGAACCAAGGTCCGGGGTGGCGGTCGGAACCAAGGTCCGGGGTGGCGGTCGGGACCAAGGTCCGGGGTGTCGTTCGGAACCAAGGTCCAGATGGCAGTCAGATCCAAGGTCCGGGGTGGCGGTCAGAACCAACGTCCGGGGTCGCGGTCGGAACCAAGGTCCGGGGTGGCGGTCAGAAGGAAGGTCCGGGGTGGCGGTCGGAACCAAGGTACGGGGTGGCGGTCGGAACCAAGGTCCGGGGTGGCGGTCGGAACCAAGGTCCGGGCTGCCGTTCGGAACCAAGGTCCGGGGTGGCGGTCGGAAACAACGCCCGGGGTGGCGGTCGGAACCAAGGTCCGTGGTGGCGGTCGGAACCAAGGTCCGGGGTGGCTGTCGGAACCAAGGTCCAGGTGGCGGTCGGAACCAAGGTCCGGGGTGGCGGTCGGAACCAACGTCCCGGGTGGCGGTCAGAACCAAGGACCGGGGCGGCTGTCGGAACCAAGGTCCGTGGTGGCGGTCGGAAACAAGGTCCGGAGTGGCTTTCGGAACCAAGGTCCAGATGGCGGTCAGAACCAAGGTCCTGGGTGGCGGGAGGAACCAAGGTCCGGGGTGGCGTTCCGGAAACAAAGTCCGGGGTGGCAATCGGACCTAAGGTCCAGATGGCGGTCAGAACCAAGGTCCGGGGTGGCGGTCGGAACCAAGGTCCGGGGTGGCGGTCGGAACCAAGGTCCGGGATGGCGTTCGGAACCAAAGTCCGGGGTGGCAATCGGACCCAAGGTCCAGATGGCGGTCAGAACCAAGGTCCGGGGTGGCGGTCGGAACTAAGATCCAGGGTGGCAGCCGGAACCAAAGCATGGGGTGGTGGTCAGAACCAACGTCCGGGGTCGCGGTCGGAAGCAACGTCCGGGGTGGCGGTCAGAACCAAGGTCCGTGGTGGCGCTCGGAACCAAGGTCCGGGGTGGCGGTCGGAGCCAACATCTGGTGTGGCGGTGGGAACGAAGGTCCGGAGTGGCTGTTGGAACCAACGTCCGGATTGGCCGTCGGAACCAAGGTCCTGGGTGGCGGTCAGAACCAACGTCCGGGGTGGTGTTCGGAACCAAGGTCCGGGGTGGTGTTCGGAACCAACGTCCGGTGTGGCGTTCGGACCCAAGGTCCAGATGGCGGTCAGAACCAAGGTCCGGGGTGGCGGTCGGAACCAAGGTCCGGGGTGGCGGTCGGAACCAAGGTCCGGGGTGGCGGTCGGAACCAAGGTCCGGATTGGGGGTCGGAACCAAGGTCTGGGGTCGCGGTCGGAACCAAGGTCCGGGGTGGCGGTCAGAACCAAGGTCCAGGGTGGCGGTCGGAACCAAGGTCCGGGGTGGCGGTCGGAACCAAGGTCCGGGGTGGCGGTCGGAACCAAGGTCCGGATTGGGGGTCGGAACCAAGGTCTGGGGTCGCGGTCGGAACCAAGGTCCGGGGTGGCGGTCGGAACCAAGGTCCGGGGCGGCGGTCGGAACCAAGGTCCGGGGTGGCGGTCGGATCCAAGGTCCGGGGTGGCGGTCGGAACCAAGGTCCGGGGTGGCGTTCGGAACCAAGGAGCGGGGTGGCGGTCGGAACCAAGGTCTGGGGTGGCGGTCGGATCCAAGGTCCGGGGTGGCGGTCGGAACCAAGGTCCGGGGTGGCGGTCGGAACCAAGGTCCGGGGTGGCTGTCGGAACCAAGGTCCGGGGTGGCGGTCGGAACCAAGGACCCGGGTGGCGGTAGGAACCAAGGTCCGGGGTGGCGGTCTGAACCAAGGTCCGGGGTGGCGGTCGGAAACAAGGTCCGGGGTGGCGGTCGGAACCAAGGTCCGGGGTCGCGGTCGGAACCAAGGTCCGGGGTGGCGGTCGGAACCAAGGTTCGGATTGGGGGTCGGAACCAAGGTCTGGGGTCGCGGTCGGAACCAAGGTCCGGGGTGGCGGTCGGAACCAAGGTCCGGGGCGGCGGTCGGAACCAAGGTCCGGGGTGGCGGTCGGATCCAAGGTCCGGGGTGGCGGTCGGAACCAAGGTCCGGGGTGGCGTTCGGAACCAAGGAGCGGGGTGGCGGTCGGAACCAAGGTCTGGGGTGGCGGTCGGATCCAAGGTCCGGGGTGGCGGTCGGAACCAAGGTCCGGGGTGGCTGTCGGAACCAAGGTCCGGGGTGGCTGTCGGAACCAAGGTCCGGGGTGGCGGTCGGAACCAAGGACCCGGGTGGCGGTAGGAACCAAGGTCCGGGGTGGTGGTCGAAACCAAGGTCCGGGGTGACTGTCGGAACCAAAGTCCGGAGTGGCGGTCGGAACCAAGGTCCGGGGTGGCCGTCGGAACCAAGGTCCGGGAGGCGGTCAGAACCAAGGTCCTGGGTGCCGATCGGAACCAAGATCCGGTGTGGCATTCGGAACCAAGGTCCAGATGGCGGTCAGATCCAAGGTCTGGGGTGCCTGTCGGAACCAAGGTCCGGGGTGGCGGTCGGAACCAAGGTCCCGGGTGGCGGGCGTAACCAAGGTACGGGGTGGCGGGCGGAACCCACGTCCGGGGTGGCGGTAGGAACCAACGTCCAGGGTGGCGGTAGGAACCAAGGTCCGTGGTGGCGGTCGGAACCAAGGTCCGGGTTGGCCGTCGGAACCAAGGTCCGGGGTGGTGGTCGGAACCAAGGTCCGGGGTGGCGGTCGGAACCAAGGTCAGGGGTGGCGGTCGGGACCAAGGTCCGGGGTGGCGTTCGGAACCAAGGTCCAGATGGCAGTCAGATCCAAGTTCCGTGGTGGCGGTCGGAAACAAGGTCCGGGGTGGCGGTCGGAAACAAGGTCCGGGGTGGCGGTCGGAACCAAGGTCCGGGGTGGCGGTCGGAACCAACGTTCGGGGTGGCGGTCGGAACCAACGTCCGGGGTGGCGGACCGAACCAACGTCCGGGGTGGCGGTCAGAACCAAGGACCGGAGTGGCTGTCGGAACCAAGGTCCGTGGTGGCGGTCGGAACCAAGGTCCGGGGTGGCGGTCGGAACCAAGGTCCGGGGTGGCGGTCGGAACCAAGGTCCGGGGTGGCGGTCGGAACCAACGTTCGGGGTGGCGGTCGGAACCAACGTCCGGGGTGGCGGACCGAACCAACGTCCGTGGTGGCGGTGAGAACCAAGGACCGGAGTGGCTGTCGGAACCAAGGTCCGTGGTGGCGGTCGGAACCAAGGTCCGGGGTGGCGGTCGGAACCAAGGTCCGGGGTGGCGGTCGGGACCAAGGTCCGCGGTGGCGTTCGGAACCAAGGTCCAGATGGCAGTCAGATCCAAGTTCCGGGGTTGCGGTCAGAACCAACGTCAGGGGTAGCGGTCGGAAGCAACGTCCGGGGTGGCGGTCAGAAGGAAGGTCCGGGGTGGCGGTCGGATCCAAGGTACGGGGTGGCGTTCGGAACCAAGGTCCAGTTGGCGGTCGGAACCAAGGTGCGGGGTGGCGGTCGGAACCAACGTCCGGGGTGGCGGTCAGAACCAAGGACGGGGGTGGCTGTCGGAACGAAGGTCCGTGGTGGCGGTCGGAACCAAGGTCCGGAGTGGCTGTCGGAACCAAGGTCCAGATGGCGGTCAGAACCAAGGTCCGGGTTGGCCGTCGGAACCAAGGTCCTGGGTGGCGGTCGGAACCAAGGTCCGGGGTGGCATTCCGGAAACAAAGTCCGTGGTGGCAATCGGACCCAAGGTCCAGATGGCGGTCAGAACCAAGGTCCGGGGTGGCGGTTGGAACCAAGGTCCGGGGTGGCGGTCGGAACCAAGGTCCGGGGTGGCGTTCGGAACCAAAGTCCGGGGTGGCAGTCGGACCCAAGGTCCAGAAGACGGTCAGAACCAAGGTCCGGGGTGGCGGTCGTAACCAAGGTCCGGAGTGGCGGTCGGAAACAAGGTCCGGAGTGGCGGTCGGAACGAAGGTCCGGGGTGGCCGTCGGAACCAAGGTCTGGGGAGGCAGTCAGATCCAATGTCCTGGGTGCCGCTCGGAACCAAGATCCGGTGTGGCATTCGGAACCAAGGTGCAGATGGCGGTCAGATCCAAGGTCCGGGGTGCCGGTCGGAACCAAGGTCCTGGGTGGCGGTCGGAATAAAGGTCCCGGGTTGCGGGCGTAACCAAGGTACGGGGTGGCGGTCGGAACCCACGTCCGGGGTGGCGGTAGGAACCAACGTCCGGGGTGGCGGTCAGAACCAAGGTCCGGAGTGGCTGTCGGAACCAAGGTCCGGGTTGGCCGTCGGAACCAAGGTCCAGATGGCGGTCAGAACCAAGGTCCGGGGTGGCGGTCAGAACCAAGGTCCAGGGTGGTGTTCGGAACCAAGGTCCGGGGTGGCATTCGGACCCAAGGTCCAGAATGCGGTCAGAACCAAGGTCCGGGGTGGCGGTCGGAACCAAGGTCCGGGGTGGTGGTCGGAACCAAGGTCCGGGGTGGCGGTCGGAACCAATGTCCGGGGTGGCGATCGGGACCAAGGTCCGGGGTGTCGTTCGGAACCAAGGTCCAGATGGCAGTCAGATTCAAGTTCCGGGGTGGCGGTCAGAACCAACGTCCGGGGTCGCGGTCGGAAACAAGGTCCGGGGTGGCGGTCAGAAGGAAGGTCCGGGGTGGCGGTCGGAACCAAGGTACGGGGTGGCGGTCGGAACCAACGTCCGGGGTGGCGGTCAGAACCAAGGACCGGGGCGGCTGTCGGAACCAAGGTCCGTGGTGGCGGTCGGAAACAAGGTCCGGAGTGGCTGTCGGAACCAAGGTCCAGATGGCGGTCAGAACCAAGCTCCGGGTTGGCCGTCGGAACCAAGGTCCAGGGAGGCGGTCAAAACCAAGGTCCTGGGTGGCGGTCGGAACCAAGGTCCGGGGTGGCGTTCCGGAAACAAAGTCCGGGGTGGCAATCGCACCTAAGGTCCAGATGGCGGTCAGAACCAAGGTCCGGGGTGGCGGTCAAAACCAAGGTCCTGGGTGGCGGTCGGAACCAAGGTCCGGGGTGGCGTTCCGGAAACAAAGTCCGGGGTGGCAATCGCACCTAAGGTCCAGATGGCGGTCGGGACCAAGGTCCGGGGTGGCGGTCGGGACCAAGGTCCGGGGTGGCGGTCGGGACCAAGGTCCGGGGTGGCGGTCGGGACCAAGGTCCGGGGTGGCGGTCGGGACCAAGGTCCGGGGTGGCGGTCGGGACCAAGGTCCGGGGTGGCGGTCGGGACCAAGGTCCGGGGTGGCGGTCGGGACCAAGGTCCGGGGTGGCGGTCGGGACCAAGGTCCGGGGTGGCGGTCGGGACCAAGGTCCGGGGTGGCGGTCGGGACCAAGGTCCGGGGTGGCGGTCGGGACCAAGGTCCGGGGTGGCGGTCGGGACCAAGGTCCGGGGTGGCGGTCGGGACCAAGGTCCGGGTTGGCGGTCGGGACCAACGTCCGGGCTGGCGGGCGGAACGAAGGTGCGGATGGCGGGCGGAACGAACGTCTGAGCTAGCGGTCGGAACCAAGGTCCAGGGTGGCGGTCGGAATCAAGATCCGGGGTGGCGGTCGGAACCAAGGTCCGGGGTGGCGGTCGGAAACAAGTTCGAAGGTGGAGATCGGAACCAAGGTCCTGGAGGGCGGTCGGAAAAAAGGGGTGGTGGGCGGAACCAGGGTGGCGGTGGCGGTGGAAAGCAGGGTCCGGGGTGGCGTTCGGAACCAACGACCGGGGTGGCGGTCGGAACCAACGACCGGGGTGGCGGTCGGAACCAAGGTCCGGTGTGGCGGTCGGAATCAAGGTCCGGGGTGGCGGTCGGAACCAAGGTCCGAGGTGGCGGTCGGAACCAAGGTCCGGAGTGGCGGTCGGAACCAAGGTCGGGGGAGGCGGTCGGAACCAAGGTCGGGGAGGCGGTCGGAAGCAAGGTCGGGGGTGGCGTTCAGAACCAAGGTCCGGGGTGGCGGTCGGGCCCAAGGTCCAGGGTGGCGGTCGGAACCACGGTCCGGGATGTAGGAACGGAAACAAGGTCCGGGGTGGCGGTCGGGACCAAGGTCCGGGCCGGCGGTCGGGACCAAGGTCCGGGCCGGCGGTCGGGACCAAGGTCCGGGCCGGCGGTCGGGACCAAGGTCCGGGCCGGCGGTCGGGACCAAGGTCCGGGCCGGCGGTCGGGACCAAGGTCCGGGGTGGCGGTCGGGACCAAGGTCCGGGGTGGCGGTCGGGACCAAGGTCCGGGGTGGCGGTCGGGACCAAGGTCCGGGGTGGCGGTCGGGACCAAGGTCCGGGGTGGCGGTCGGGACCAAGGTCCGGGGTGGCGGTCGGGACCAAGGTCCGGGGGGGCGGTCGGGACCAAGGTCCGGGCCGGCGGTCGGGACCAAGGTCCGGGCCGGCGGTCGGGACCAAGGTCCGGGCCGGCGGTCGGGACCAAGGTCCGGGCCGGCGGTCGGGCCAAGGTCCGGGCCGGCGGTCGGGACCAAGGTCCGGGCCGGCGGTCGGGACCAAGGTCCGGGGCGGCGGTCGGGACCAAGGTCCGGGCCGGCGGTCGGGACCAAGGTCCGGGCCGGCGGTCGGGACCAAGGTCCGGGCCGGCGGTCGGGACCAAGGTCCGGGCCGGCGGTCGGGACCAAGGTCCGGGCCGGCGGTCGGGACCAAGGTCCGGGCCGGCGGTCGGGACCAAGGTCCGGGCCGGCGGTCGGGACCAAGGTCCGGGCCGGCGGTCGGGACCAAGGTCCGGGCCGGCGGTCGGGACCAAGGTCCGGGCCGGCGGTCGGGACCAAGGTCCGGGGTGGCGGTCGGGACCAAGGTCCGGGGTGGCGGTCGGGACCAAGGTCCGGGCCGGCGGTCGGGACCAAGGTCCGGGCCGGCGGTCGGGACCAAGGTTCGGGCCGGCGGTCGGGACCAAGGTCCGGGCCGGCGGTCGGGACCAAGGTCCGGGCCGGCGGTCGGGACCAAGGTCCGTGCCGGCGGTCGGGACCAAGGTCCGGGCCGGCGGTCGGGACCAAGGTCCGGGCCGGCGGTCGTGACCAAGGTCCGGGCCGGCGGTCGGGACCAAGGTCCGGGCCGGCGGTCGGGACCAAGGTCCGGGGTGGCGGTCGGGACCAAGGTCCGGGGTGGCGGTCGGGACCAAGGTCCGGGGTGGCGGTCGGGACCAAGGTCCGGGCCGGCGGTCGGGACCAAGGTCCGGGGTGGCGGTCGGGACCAAGGTCCAGGGTGGCGGTCGGGACCAAGGTCCGGGGTGGCGGTCGGGACCAAGGTCCGGGGTGGCGGTCGGGACCAAGGTCCGGGGTGGCGGTCGGGACCAAGGTCCGGGGTGGCGGTCGGGACCAAGGTCCGGGGTGGCGGTCGGGACCAAGGTCTGGGTTGGCGGTCGGGACCAACGTCCGGGCTGGCGGGCGGAACGAAGGTGCGGATGGCGGGCGGAACGAACGTCTGAGCTAGCGGTCGGAACCAAGGTCCAGGGTGGCGGTCGGAATCAAGATCCAGGGTGGCGGTCGGAACCAAGGTCCGGGGTGGCGGTCGGAAACAAGTTCGAAGGTGGAGATCGGAACCAAGGTCCTGGAGGGCGGTCGGAACAAAGCGGTGGTGGGCGGAACCAGGGTGGCGGTGGCGGTGGAAAGCAGGGTCCGGGGTGGCGTTCGGAACCAACGACCGGGGTGGCGGTCGGAACCAACGACCGGGGTGGCGGTCGGAACCAAGGTCCGGGGTGGCGGTCGGAACCAAGGTCCGGGGTGGCGGTCGGAACCAAGGTCCGAGGTGGCGGTCGGAACCAAGGTCCGGAGTGGCGGTCGGAACCAAGGTCGGGGGAGGCGGTCGGAACCAAGGTCGGGGAGGCGGTCGGAAGCAAGGTCGGGGGTGGCGTTCAGAACCAAGGTCCGGGGTGGCGGTCGGGCCCAAGGTCCAGGGTGGCGGTCGGAACCACGGTCCGGGATGTAGGAACGGAAACAAGGTCCGGGGTGGCGGTCGGGACCAAGGTCCGGGCCGGCGGTCGGGACCAAGGTCCGGGCCGGCGGTCGGGACCAAGGTCCGGGCCGGCGGTCGGGACCAAGGTCCGGGCCGGCGGTCGGGACCAAGGTCCGGGCCGGCGGTCGGGACCAAGGTCCGGGCCGGCGGTCGGGACCAAGGTCCGGGCCGGCGGTCGGGACCAAGGTCCGGGCCGGCGGTCGGGACCAAGGTCCGGGCCGGCGGTCGGGACCAAGGTCCGGGGTGGCGGTCGGGACCAAGGTCCGGGGTGGCGGTCGGGACCAAGGTCCGGGGTGGCGGTCGGGACCAAGGTCCGGGGTGGCGGTCGGGACCAAGGTCCGGGGTGGCGGTCGGGACCAAGGTCCGGGTTGGCGGTCGGGACCAAGGTCCGGGGGGGCGGTCGGGACCAAGGTCCGGGCCGGCGGTCGGGACCAAGGTCCGGGCCGGCGGTCGGGACCAAGGTCCGGGCCGGCGGTCGGGACCAAGGTCCGGGCCGGCGGTCGGGCCAAGGTCCGGGCCGGCGGTCGGGACCAAGGTCCGGGCCGGCGGTCGGGACCAAGGTCCGGGCCGGCGGTCGGGACCAAGGTCCGGGCCGGCGGTCGGGACCAAGGTCCGGGCCGGCGGTCGGGACCAAGGTCCGGGCCGGCGGTCGGGACCAAGGTCCGGGCCGGCGGTCGGGACCAAGGTCCGGGCCGGCGGTCGGGACCAAGGTCCGGGCCGGCGGTCGGGACCAAGGTCCGGGCCGGCGGTCGGGACCAAGGTCCGGGCCGGCGGTCGGGACCAAGGTCCGGGCCGGCGGTCGGGACCAAGGTCCGGGCCGGCGGTCGGGACCAAGGTCCGGGCCGGCGGTCGGGACCAAGGTCCGGGCCGGCGGTCGGGACCAAGGTCCGGGCCGGCGGTCGGGACCAAGGTCCGGGCCGGCGGTCGGGACCAAGGTCCGGGCCGGCGGTCGGGACCAAGGTCCGGGGTGGCGGTCGGGACCAAGGTCCGGGGTGGCGGTCGGGACCAAGGTCCGGGGTGGCGGTCGGGACCAAGGTCCGGGCCGGCGGTCGGGACCAAGGTCCGGGGTGGCGGTCGGGACCAAGGTCCAGGGTGGCGGTCGGGACCAAGGTCCGGGGTGGCGGTCGGGACCAAGGTCCGGGGTGGCGGTCGGGACCAAGGTCCGGGGTGGCGGTCGGGACCAAGGTCCGGGGTGGCGGTCGGGACCAAGGTCCGGGGTGGCGGTCGGGACCAAGGTCTGGGTTGGCGGTCGGGACCAACGTCCGGGCTGGCGGGCGGAACGAAGGTGCGGATGGCGGGCGGAACGAACGTCTGAGCTAGCGGTCGGAACCAAGGTCCAGGGTGGCGGTCGGAATCAAGATCCAGGGTGGCGGTCGGAACCAAGGTCCGGGGTGGCGGTCGGAAACAAGTTCGAAGGTGGAGATCGGAACCAAGGTCCTGGAGGGCGGTCGGAACAAAGCGGTGGTGGGCGGAACCAGGGTGGCGGTGGCGGTGGAAAGCAGGGTCCGGGGTGGCGTTCGGAACCAACGACCGGGGTGGCGGTCGGAACCAACGACCGGGGTGGCGGTCGGAACCAAGGTCCGGGGTGGCGGTCGGAACCAAGGTCCGGGGTGGCGGTCGGAACCAAGGTCCGAGGTGGCGGTCGGAACCAAGGTCCGGAGTGGCGGTCGGAACCAAGGTCGGGGGAGGCGGTCGGAACCAAGGTCGGGGAGGCGGTCGGAAGCAAGGTCGGGGGTGGCGTTCAGAACCAAGGTCCGGGGTGGCGGTCGGGCCCAAGGTCCAGGGTGGCGGTCGGAACCACGGTCCGGGATGTAGGAACGGAAACAAGGTCCGGGGTGGCGGTCGGGACCAAGGTCCGGGCCGGCGGTCGGGACCAAGGTCCGGGCCGGCGGTCGGGACCAAGGTCCGGGCCGGCGGTCGGGACCAAGGTCCGGCCGGCGGTCGGGACCAAGGTCCGGGCCGGCGGTCGGGACCAAGGTCCGGGCCGGCGGTCGGGACCAAGGTCCGGGCCGGCGGTCGGGACCAAGGTCCGGGCCGGCGGTCGGGACCAAGGTCCGGGCCGGCGGTCGGGACCAAGGTCCGGGCCGGCGGTCGGGACCAAGGTCCGGGGTGGCGGTCGGGACCAAGGTCCGGGGTGGCGGTCGGGACCAAGGTCCGGGGTGGCGGTCGGGACCAAGGTCCGGGGTGGCGGTCGGGACCAAGGTCCGGGGTGGCGGTCGGGACCAAGGTCCGGGTTGGCGGTCGGGACCAAGGTCCGGGGGGGCGGTCGGGACCAAGGTCCGGGCCGGCGGTCGGGACCAAGGTCCGGGCCGGCGGTCGGGACCAAGGTCCGGGCCGGCGGTCGGGACCAAGGTCCGGGCCGGCGGTCGGGACCAAGGTCCGGGCCGGCGGTCGGGACCAAGGTCCGGGCCGGCGGTCGGGACCAAGGTCCGGGCCGGCGGTCGGGACCAAGGTCCGGGCCGGCGGTCGGGACCAAGGTCCGGGCCGGCGGTCGGGACCAAGGTCCGGGCCGGCGGTCGGGACCAAGGTCCGGGCCGGCGGTCGGGACCAAGGTCCGGGCCGGCGGTCGGGACCAAGGTCCGGGCCGGCGGTCGGGACCAAGGTCCGGGCCGGCGGTCGGGACCAAGGTCCGGGCCGGCGGTCGGGACCAAGGTCCGGGCCGGCGGTCGGGACCAAGGTCCGGGCCGGCGGTCGGGACCAAGGTCCGGGCCGGCGGTCGGGACCAAGGTCCGGGCCGGCGGTCGGGACCAAGGTCCGGGCCGGCGGTCGGGACCAAGGTCCGGGCCGGCGGTCGGGACCAAGGTCCGGGCCGGCGGTCGGGACCAAGGTCCGGGGTGGCGGTCGGGACCAAGGTCCGGGGTGGCGGTCGGGACCAAGGTCCGGGGTGGCGGTCGGGACCAAGGTCCGGGCCGGCGGTCGGGACCAAGGTCCGGGCCGGCGGTCGGGACCAAGGTCCGGGCCGGCGGTCGGGCCAAGGTCCGGGCCGGCGGTCGGGACCAAGGTCCGGGCCGGCGGTCGGGACCAAGGTCCGGGCCGGCGGTCGGGACCAAGGTCCGGGCCGGCGGTCGGGACCAAGGTCCGGGCCGGCGGTCGGGACCAAGGTCCGGGCCGGCGGTCGGGACCAAGGTCCGGGCCGGCGGTCGGGACCAAGGTCCGGGCCGGCGGTCGGGACCAAGGTCCGGGCCGGCGGTCGGGACCAAGGTCCGGGCCGGCGGTCGGGACCAAGGTCCGGGCCGGCGGTCGGGACCAAGGTCCGGGCCGGCGGTCGGGACCAAGGTCCGGGCCGGCGGTCGGGACCAAGGTCCGGGCCGGCGGTCGGGACCAAGGTCCGGGCCGGCGGTCGGGACCAAGGTCCGGGCCGGCGGTCGGGACCAAGGTCCGGGTGGCGGTCGGGACCAAGGTCCGGGGTGGCGGTCGGGACCAAGGTCCGGGGTGGCGGTCGGGACCAAGGTCCGGGCCGGCGGTCGGGACCAAGGTCCGGGCCGGCGGTCGGGACCAAGGTCCGGGCCGGCGGTCGGGACCAAGGTCCGGGCCGGCGGTCGGGACCAAGGTCCGCGCCGGCGGTCGGGACCAAGGTCCGGGCCGGCGGTCGGGACCAAGGTCCGGGCCGGCGGTCGGGACCAAGGTCCGGGCCGGCGGTCGGGACCAAGGTCCGGGCCGGCAGTCGGGACCAAGGTCCGGGCCGGCGGTCGGGACCAAGGTCCGGGGTGGCGGTCGGGACCAAGGTCCGGGGTGGCGGTCGGGACCAAGGTCCGGGGTGGCGGTCGGGACCAAGGTCCGGGCCGGCGGTCGGGACCAAGGTCCGGGCCGGCGGTCGGGACCAAGGTCCGGGCCGGCGGTCGGGACCAAGGTCCGGGGTGGCGGTCGGGACCAAGGTCCGGGGTGGCGGTCGGGACCAAGGTCCGGGGCGGCGGTCGGGACCAAGGTCCGGGCCGGCGGTCGGGACCAAGGTCCGGGCCGGCGGTCGGGACCAAGGTCCGGGCCGGCGGTCGGGACCAAGGTCCGGGCCGGCGGTCGGGACCAAGGTCCGCGCCGGCGGTCGGGACCAAGGTCCGGGCCGGCGGTCGGGACCAAGGTCCGGGCCGGCGGTCGGGACCAAGGTCCGGGCCGGCGGTCGGGACCAAGGTCCGGGCCGGCGGTCGGGACCAAGGTCCGGGCCGGCGGTCGGGACCAAGGTCCGGGCCGGCGGCCGGGACCAAGGTCCGGGGTGGCGGTCGGGACCAAGGTCCGGGGTGGCGGTCGGGACCAAGGTCCGGGGTGGCGGTCGGGACCAAGGTCCGGGGTGGCGGTCGGGACCAAGGTCCGGGGTGGCGGTCGGGACCAAGGTCCGGGGTGGCGGTCGGGACCAAGGTCCGGGGTGGCGGTCGGGACCAAGGTCCGGGGTGGCGGTCGGGACCAAGGTCCGGGGTGGCGGTCGGGACCAAGGTCCGGGGTGGCGGTCGGGACCAAGGTCCGGGGTGGCGGTCGGGACCAACGTCCGGGCTGGCGGGCGGAACGAAGGTGCGGATGGCGGGCGGAACGAACGTCTGAGCTAGCGGTCGGAACCAAGGTCCAGGGTGGCGGTCGGAATCAAGATCCGGGGTGGCGGTCGGAACCAAGGTCCGGGGTGGTGGTCGGAAACAAGTTCGAAGGTGGAGATCGGAACCAAGGTCCTGGAGGGCGGTCGGAACAAAGGGGTGGTGGGCGGAACCAGGGTGGCGGTGGCGGTGGAAAGCAGGGTCCGGGGTGGCGGTCGGAACCAAGGTCCGAGGTGGCGGTCGGAACCAAGGTCCGGAGTGGCAGTCGGAACCAAGGTCGGGGGAGGCGGTCGGAACCAAGGTCGGGGAGGCGGTCGGAAGCAAGGTCGGGGGTGGCGTTCAGAACCAAGGTCCGGGGTGACGGTCGGGACCAAGGTCCAGGGTGGCGGTCGGAACCACGGTCCGGGATGGCGGACGGAAACGAGGTCCGGGGTGGCGGTCGGGAACGAGGCCCGGGGTGGCGGTCGGGACCGAGGCCCGGGGTGGCGGTCGGGACCGAGGCCCGGGGTGGCGGTCGGGACCGAGGTCCGGGGTGGCGGTCGGGACCGAGGTCCGGGGTGACGGTCGGGACCGAGGTCCGGGGTGGCGGTCGGGACCGAGGTCCGGGGTGGCGGTCGGGACCAAGGTCCGGGGTGGCGGTCGGGACCAAGGTCCGGGGTGGCGGTCGGGACCAAGGTCCGGGCCGGCGGTCGGGACCAAGGTCCGGGCCGGCGGTCGGGACCAAGGTCCGGGCCGGCGGTCGGGACCAAGGTCCGGGCCGGCGGTCGGGACCAAGGTCCGGGCCGGCGGTCGGGACCAAGGTCCGGGCCGGCGGTCGGGACCAAGGTCCGGGCCGGCGGTCGGGACCAAGGTCCGGGCCGGCGGTCGGGACCAAGGTCCGGGCCGGCGGTCGGGACCAAGGTCCGGGCCGGCGGTCGGGACCAAGGTCCGGGCCGGCGGTCGGGACCAAGGTCCGCGCCGGCGGTCGGGACCAAGGTCCGGGCCGGCGGTCGGGACCAAGGTCCGGGCCGGCGGTCGGGACCAAGGTCCGGGCCGGCGGTCGGGACCAAGGTCCGGGCCGGCGGTCGGGACCAAGGTCCGGGCCGGCGGTCGGGACCAAGGTCCGGGCCGGCGGTCGGGTGCAAGGTCCGGGGTGGCGGTCGGGACCAAGGTCCGGGGTGGCGGTCGGAAACAAGTTCGAAGGTGGAGATCGGAACCAAGGTCCTGGAGGGCGGTCGGAACAAAGGGGTGGTGGGCGGAACCAGGGTGGCGGTGGCGGTGGAAAGCAGGGTCCGGGGTGGCGGTCGGAACCAAGGTCCGAGGTGGCGGTCGGAACCAAGGTCCGGAGTGGCAGTCGGAACCAAGGTCGGGGGAGGCGGTCGGAACCAAGGTCGGGGAGGCGGTCGGAAGCAAGGTCGGGGGTGGCGTTCAGAACCAAGGTCCGGGGTGACGGTCGGGCCCAAGGTCCAGGGTGGCGGTCGGAACCACGGTCCGGGATGGCGGACGGAAACGAGGTCCGGGGTGGCGGTCGGGAACGAGGCCCGGGGTGGCGGTCGGGACCGAGGCCCGGGGTGGCGGTCGGGACCGAGGCCCGGGGTGGCGGTCGGGACCGAGGTCCGGGGTGGCGGTCGGGACCGAGGTCCGGGGTGACGGTCGGGACCGAGGTCCGGGGTGGCGGTCGGGACCGAGGTCCGGGGTGGCGGTCGGGACCAAGGTCCGGGGTGGCGGTCGGGACCGAGGCCCGGGGTGGCGGTCGGGACCGAGGCCCGGGGTGGCGGTCGGGACCGAGGTCCGGGGTGGCGGTCGGGACCGAGGTCCGGGGTGACGGTCGGGACCGAGGTCCGGGGTGGCGGTCGGGACCGAGGTCCGGGGTGGCGGTCGGGACCGAGGTCCGGGGTGGCGGTCGGGACCAAGGTCCGGGCCGGCGGTCGGGACCAAGGTCCGGGCCGGCGGTCGGGACCAAGGTCCGGGCCGGCGGTCGGGACCAAGGTCCGGGCCGGCGGTCGGGACCAAGGTCCGGGCCGGCGGTCGGGACCAAGGTCCGGGCCGGCGGTCGGGACCAAGGTCTGGGCCGGCGGTCGGGACCAAGGTCCGGGCCGGCGGTCGGGACCAAGGTCCGGGCCGGCGGTCGGGACCAAGGTCCGGGCCGGCGGTCGGGACCAAGGTCCGCGCCGGCGGTCGGGACCAAGGTCCGGGCCGGCGGTCGGGACCAAGGTCCGGGCCGGCGGTCGGGACCAAGGTCCGGGCCGGCGGTCGGGACCAAGGTCCGGGCCGGCGGTCGGGACCAAGGTCCGGGCCGGCGGTCGGGACCAAGGTCCGGGCCGGCGGTCGGGTGCAAGGTCCGGGGTGGCGGTCGGGACCAAGGTCCGGGGTGGCGGTCGGGACCAAGGTCCGGGGTGGCGGTCGGGACCAAGGTCCGGGGTGGCGGTCGGGACCAAGGTCCGGGGTGGCGGTCGGGACCAAGGTCCGGGGTGGCGGTCGGGACCAAGGTCCGGGGTGGCGGTCGGGACCAAGGTCCGGGGTGGCGGTCGGGACCAAGGTCCGGGGTGGCGGTCGGGACCAAGGTCCGGGGTGGCGGTCGGGACCAAGGTCCGGGGTGGCGGTCGGGACCAAGGTCCGGGGTGGCGGTCGGGACCAAGGTCCGGGCTGGCGGTCGGAACCAACGTCCGGGCTGGCAGGCGGAACGAAGGTGCGGATGGCGGGCGGAACGAACGTCTGAGCTAGCGGTCGGAACCAAGGTCCAGGGTGGCGGTCGGAATCAAGATCCGGGGTGGCGGTCGGAACCAAGGTCCGGGGTGGCGGTCGGAAACAAGTTCGAAGGTGGAGATCGGAACCAAGGTCCGGAGTGGCGGTCGGAACCAAGGTCGGGGGAGGCGGTCGGAACCAAGGTCGGGGAGGCGGTCGGAAGCAAGGTCGGGGGTGGCGTTCAGAACCAAGGTCCGGGGTGGCGGTCGGGCCCAAGGTCCAGGGTGGCGGTCGGAACCACGGTCCGGGATGGCGGACGGAAACAAGGTCCGGGGTGGCGTTCGGAACCAACGTCCGGTCATGCGGTCGGAACCAAGGGCCGGGAGTGCGGTGGCGGTGGAAAGCAGGGTCCAGGGTGGCGTTTGGAACCAACGACCGGGGTGGCGGTCGGGAATGAGGCCCGGGGTGGCGGTCGGGACCGAGCCCCTGGGTGGCAGTCGGGACCAAGGTCCGGGGTGGCGGTCGGGACCAAGGTCCGGGGTGGCGGTCGGGACCAAGGTCCGGGGTGGCGGTCGGGACCAAGGTCCGGGGTGGCGGTCGGGACCAAGGTCCGGGGTGGCGGTCGGGACCAAGGTCCGGGGTGGCGGTCGGGACCAAGGTCCGGGGTGGCGGTCGGGACCAAGGTCCGGGGTGGCGGTCGGGACCAAGGTCCGGGGTGGCGGTCGGGACCAAGGTCCGGGGTGGCGGTCGGGACCAAGGTCCGGGGTGGCGGTCGGGACCAAGGTCCGGGGTGGCGGTCGGGACCAAGGTCCGGGGTGGCGGTCGGGACCAAGGTCCGGGGTGGCGGTCGGGACCAAGGTCCGGGGTGACGGTCGGGACCAAGGTCCGGGGTGACGGTCGGGACCAAGATCCGGGGTGGCGGTCGGGACCAAGGTACGGGGTGGCGGTCGGGACCAAGGTCCGGGGTGGCGGTCGGGACCAAGGTCCGGGGTGACGGTCGGGACCAAGGTCCGAGCTGGCGGTCGGAACCAACGTCCGGGCTGGCAGGCGGAACGAAGGTGCGGATGGCGGGCGGAACGAAAGTCTGAGCTAGCGGTCGGAACCAAGGTCCAGGGTGGCGGTCGGAATCAAGATCCGGGGTGGCGGTCGGAACCAAGGTCCGGGGTGGCGGTCGGAAACAAGTTCGAAGGTGGAGATCGGAACCAAGGTCCTGGAGGGCGGTCGGAACAAAGGGGTGGTGGGCGGAACCAGGGTGGCGGTGGCGGTGGAAAGCAGGGTCCGGGGTGGCGTTCGGAACCAACGACCGGGGTGGCGGTCGGAACCAACGACCGGGGTGGCGGTCGGAACCAAGGTCCGGTGTGGCGGTCGGAACCAAGGTCCGGGGTGGCGGTCGGAACCAAGGTCCAAGGTGGCGGTCGGAACCAAGGTCCGAGGTGGCGGTCGGAACCAAGGTCCGGAGTGGCGGTCGGAACCAAGGTCGGGGGAGGCAGTCGGAACCAAGGTCGGGGAGGCGGTCGGAAGCAAGGTCGGGGGTGGCGTTCGGAACCAAGGTCCGGGGTGGCGGTCGGGCCCAAGGTCCAGGGTGGCGGTCGGAACCACGGTCCGGGATGGCGGACGGAAACAAGGTCCGGGGCGGCGTTTGGAACCAACGTCCGGTAATGCGGTCGGAACCAACGTCCGGGCTGGCAGGCGGAACGAAGGTGCGGATGGCGGGCGGAACGAACGTCTGAGCTAGCGGTCGGAACCAAGGTCCAGGGTGGCGGTCGGAATCAAGATCCGGGGTGGCGGTCGGAATCAAGGTCCGGGGTGGCGGTCGGAAACAAGTTCGAAGGTGGAGATCGGAACCAAGGTCCTGGAGGGCGGTCGGAACAAAGGGGTGGTGGGCGGAACCAGGGTGGCGGTGGCGGTGGAAAGCAGGGTCCGGGGTGGCGTTCGGAACCAACGACCGGGGTGGCGGTCGGAACCAAGGTCCGGTGTGGCGGTCGGAACCAAGGTCCGGGGTGGCGGTCGGAACCAAGGTCCGAGGTGGCGGTCGGAACCAAGGTCCGGAGTGGCGGTCGGGACCAAGGTCCGGGGTGGCGGTCGGGACCAAGGTCCGGGGTGGCGGTCGGGACCAAGGTCCGGGGTGGCGGTCGGGACCAAGGTCCGGGGTGGCGGTCGGGACCAAGGTCCGGGGTGGCGGTCGGGACCAAGTTCCGGGGGGGCGGTCGGGACCAAGGTCCGGGCCGGCGGTCGGGACCAAGGTCCGGGCCGGCGGTCGGGACCAAGGTCCGGGCCGGCGGTCGGGCCAAGGTCCGGGCCGGCGGTCGGGACCAAGGTCCGGGCCGGCGGTCGGGACCAAGGTCCGGGCCGGCGGTCGGGACCAAGGTCCGGGCCGGCGGTCGGGACCAAGGTCCGGGCCGGCGGTCGGGACCAAGGTCCGGGCCGGCGGTCGGGACCAAGGTCCGGGCCGGCGGTCGGGACCAAGGTCCGGGCCGGCGGTCGGGACCAAGGTCCGGGCCGGCGGTCGGGACCAAGGTCCGGGCCGGCGGTCGGGACCAAGGTCCGCGCCGGCGGTCGGGACCAAGGTCCGGGCCGGCGGTCGGGACCAAGGTCCGGGCCGGCGGTCGGGACCAAGGTCTGGGCCGGCGGTCGGGACCAAGGTCCGGGGTGGCGGTCGGGACCAAGGTCCGGGGTGGCGGTCGGGACCAAGGTCCGGGGTGGCGGTCGGGACCAAGGTCCGGGGTGGCGGTCGGGACCAAGGTCCGGGGTGGCGGTCGGGACCAAGGTCCGGGCCGGCGGTCGGGACCAAGGTCCGGGCCGGCGGTCGGGACCAAGGTCCGGGCCGGCGGTCGGGACCAAGGTCCGGGCCGGCGGTCGGGACCAAGGTCCGGGCCGGCGGTCGGGCCAAGGTCCGGGCCGGCGGTCGGGACCAAGGTCCGGGCCGGCGGTCGGGACCAAGGTCCGGGCCGGCGGTCGGGACCAAGGTCCGGGCCGGCGGTCGGGACCAATGTCCGGGCCGGCGGTCGGGACCAAGGTCCGGGCCGGCGGTCGGGACCAAGGTCCGGGCTGGCGGTCGGGACCAAGGTCCGGGCCGGCGGTCGGGACCAAGGTCCGGGCCGGCGGTCGGGACCAAGGTCCGGGGTGGCGGTCGGGACCAAGGTCCGGGCCGGCGGTCGGGACCAAGGTCCGGGCCGGCGGTCGGGACCAAGGTCCGGGGTGGCGGTCGGGACCAAGGTCCGGGCCGGCGGTCGGGACCAAGGTCCGGGGTGGCGGTCGGGACCAAGGTCCGGGGTGGCGGTCGGGACCAAGGTCCGGGGTGGCGGTCGGGACCAAGGTCCGGGGTGGCGGTCGGGACCAAGGTCCGGGGTGGCGGTCGGGACCAAGGTCCGGGGTGGCGGTCGGGACCAAGGTCCGGGGTGACGGTCGGGACCAAGGTCCGGGGTGGCGGTCGGGACCAAGGTCCGGGGTGGCGGTCGGGACCAAGGTCCGGGGTGGCGGTCGGGACCAAAGTCCGGGGTGACGGTCGGGACCAAGGTCCGAGCTGGCGGTCGGGACCAACGTCCGGGCTGGCGGGCGGAACGAAGGTGCGGATGGCGGGCGGAACGAACGTCTGAGCTAGCGGTCGGAACCAAGGTCCAGGGTGGCGGTCGGAATCAAGGTCCGGGGTGGCGGTCGGAAACAAGTTCGAAGGTGGAGATCGGAACCAAGGTCCTGGAGGGCGGTCGGAACAAAGGGGTGGTGGGCGGAACCAGGGTGGCGGTGGCGGTGGAAAGCAGGGTCCGGGGTGGCGTTCGGAACGAACGACCGGGGTGGCGGTCGGAACCAACGACCGGGGTGGCGGTCGGAACCAAGGTCCGGTGTGGCGGTCGGAACCAAGGTCCGGGGTGGCGGTCGGAACCAAGGTCCGAGGTGGCGGTCGGAACCAAGGTCCGGAGTGGCGGTCGGAACCAAGGTCGGGGGAGGCGGTCGGAACCAAGGTCGGGGGAGGCGGTCGGAACCAAGGTCGGGGAGGCGGTCGGAAGCAAGGTCGGGGGTGGCGTTCGGAAGCAAGGTCCGGGGTGGCGGTCGGGCCCAAGGTCCAGGGTGGCGGTCGGAACCACGGTCCGGGATGGCGGACGGAAACAAGGTCCGGGGTGGCGTTCGGAACCAACGTCCGGTAATGCGGTCGGAACCAACGTCCGGGCTGGCAGGCGGAACGAAGGTGCGGATGGCGGGCGGAACGAACGTCTGAGCTAGCGGTCGGAACCAAGGTCCAGGGTGGCGGTCGGAATCAAGATCCGGGGTGGCGGTCGGAACCAAGGTCCGGGGTGGCGGTCGGAAACAAGTTCGAAGTTGGAGATCGGAACCAAGGTCCTGGAGGGCGGTCGGAACAAAGGGGTGGTGGGCGGAACCAGGGTGGCGGTGGCGGTGGAAAGCAGGGTCCGGGGTGGCGTTCGGAACCAATGACCGGGGTGGCGGTCGGAACCAACGACCGGGGTGGCGGTCGAAACCAACGACCGGGGTGGCGGTCGGAACCAAGGTCCGGTGTGGCGGTCGGAACCAAGGTCCGGGGTGGCGGTCGGAACCAAGGTCCAAGGTGGCGGTCGGAACCAAGGTCCGAGGTGGCGGTCGGAACCAATGACCGGGGTGGCGGTCGGAACCAATGACCGGGGTGGCGTTCGGAACGAACCACCGGGGTGGCGGTCGAAACCAACGACCGGGGTGGCGGTCGGAACCAAGGTCCGGTGTGGCGGTCGGAACCAAGGTCCGGGGTGGCGGTCGGAACCAAGGTCCAAGGTGGCGGTCGGAACCAAGGTCCAAGGTGGCGGTCGGAACCAAGGTCCGGAGTGGCGGTCGGAACCAAGGTCGGGGGAGGCGGTCGGAACCAAGGTCGGGGAGGCGGTCGGAAGCAAGGTCGGGGGTGGCGTTCGGAACCAAGGTCCGGGGTGGCGGTCGGGCCCAAGGTCCAGGGTGGCGGTCGGAACCACGGTCCGGGATGGCGGACGGAAACAAGGTCCGGGGTGGCGTTCGGAACCAACGTCCGGTAATGCGGTCGGACCCAAGGGCCGGGAGGGCGGTGGCGGTGGAAAGCAGGGTCCAGGGTGGCGTTCGGAACCAACGACCGGGGTGGCGGTCGGGAACGAGGCCCGGGGTGGCGGTCGGGACCGAGGCCCGGGGTGGCGGTCGGGACCGAGCTCCGGGGTGGCGGTCGGGACCGAGCTCCGGGGTGGCGGTCGGGACCGAGCTCCGGGGTGGCGGTCGGGACCGAGCTCCGGGGTGGCGGTCGGGACCGAGCTCCGGGGTGGCGGTCGGGACCGAGCTCCGGGGTGGCGGTCGGGACCGAGCTCCGGGGTGGCGGTCGGGACCGAGCTCCGGGGTGGCGGTCGGGACCGAGCTCCGGGGTGGCGGTCGGGACCGAGCTCCGGGGTGGCGGTCGGGACCGAGCTCCTGGGTGGCGGTCGGGACCGAGCTCCGGGGTGGCGGTCGGGACCGAGCTCCGGGGTGGCGGTCGGGACCGAGCTCCGGGGTGGCGGTCGGGACCGAGCTCCGGGGTGGCGGTCGGGACCGAGCTCCGGGGTGGCGGTCGGGACCGAGCTCCGGGGTGGCGGTCGGGACCGAGCTCCGGGGTGGCGGTCGGGACCGAGCTCCGGGGTGGCGGTCGGGACCGAGGTCCGGGGTGGCGGTCGGGACCGAGCTCCGGGCCGGCGGTCGGGACCGAGCTCCGGGCCGGCGGTCGGGACCGAGCTCCGGGCCGGCGGTCGGGACCGAGCTCCGGGCCGGCGGTCGGGACCGAGCTCCGGGCCGGCGGTCGGGACCGAGGTCCGGGCCGGCGGACGGGACCGAGGTCCGGGCCGGCGGTCGGGACCAATGTCCGGGCCGGCGGTCGGGACCAAGGTCCGGGGTGGCGGTCGGGACCAAGGTCCGGGGTGGCGGTCGGGACCAAGGTCCGGGCCGGCGGTCGGGACCAAGGTCCGGGCCGGCGGTCGGGACCAAGGTCCGGTGTGGCGGTCGGAACCAAGGTCCGGGGTGGCGGTCGGAACCGAGGTCCAAGGTGGCGGTCGGAACCAAGGTCCGAGGTGGCGGTCGGAACCAAGGTCCGGAGTGGCGGTCGGAACCAAGGTCCAAGGTGGCGGACGGGACCGAGGTCCAAGGTGGCGGTCGGAACCAAGGTCCGGAGTGGCGGTCGGAACCAAGGTCGGGGGAGGCGGTCGGAACCAAGGTCGGGGAGGCGGTCGGAAGCAAGGTCGGGGGTGGCGTTCGGAACCAAGGTCCGGGGTGGCGGTCGGGCCCAAGGTCCAGGGTGGCGGTCGGAACCACGGTCCGGGATGGCGGACGGAAACAAGGTCCGGGGTGGCGTTCGGAACCAACGTCCGGTAATGCGGTCGGAACCAAGGGCCGGGAGGGCGGTGGCGGTGGAAAGCAGGGTCCAGGGTGGCGTTCGGAACCAACGACCGGGGTGGCGGTCGGGAACGAGGCCCGGGGTGGCGGTCGGGACCGAGGCCCGGGGTGGCGGTCGGGACCGAGCTCCGGGGTGGCGTTCGGAACCAAAGTCCGGGGTGGCAGTTGGACCCAAGGTCCAGATGGCGGTCAGAACCAAGGTCCAGGGTGGCGGTCGGAACTAAGGTCCAGGGTGGCAGCTGTAACCAAGGCACGGGGTGGTGGTCAGAACCAACGTCCGGGGTCATGGTCGGAAGCAACGTCCGGGGTAGCGGTCAGAAGGAAGGTCCGGGATGGCGGTCGGGACCAAGGTCCGTGGTGGCGCTCGGAACCAAGGTCCAGATAGCGGTCAGAACCAAGGTCCGGGGTGGCGGTCGGAACCAAGATCCGGGGTGGTGGTCGGAACCAAGGTCCGGGGTGGCGGTCGGAACCAAGGTCCGGGGTGGCGGTCGGGACCAAGGTCCGGGGTGGCATTCGGAACCAAGGTCCAGATGGCAGTCAGATCCAGGTTCCGGGGTGGCGGTCAGAACCAACGTCCGGGGTCGCGGTCGGAAGCAACGTCCGGGGTGCCGGTCAGAAGAAAGTTCCGGGGTGGCGGTCGGAACCAAGGTACGGGGTGACGGTCGGAACCAAGGTCCGGGGTGGCGGTCGGAACCAAGGTCCGGGCTGGCGTTCGGAACCAAGGTCCAGGTGGCGGTCGGAACCAAGGTCCGGGGTGGCGGTCGGAACCAACGTCCGGGGTGGCAGTCAGAACCAAGGACCGGGGTGGCTGTCAGAACCAAGGTCCGTGGTGGCGGTCGGAACCAAGGTCCGGAGTGGCTGTCGGAACCAAGGTCCAGATGGCGGTCAGAACCAAGGTCCGGGTTGGCGGTCGGAACCAAGGTCCGGGGTGGTGGTCGGAACCAAGGTCCGGGGTGGCGGTCGGAACCAAGGTCCGGGGTCGCGGTCGGAAGCAACCTCCGGGGTGGCGGTCAGAAGGAAGGTCCGGGGTGGCGGTCGGAACCATGGTACGGGGTGGCAGGCGGAACCAAGGTCCGGGTTGGCGGTTGGAACCAAGGTCCGGGCTGGCGTTCGGAACCAAGGTCCAGGTGGCGGTCAGAACCAAGGTCCGGGGTGGCGTTCGGAACCAAAGTCCGGCGTGGCAGTCGGACCCAAGGTCCAGATGGCGGTCAGAACCAAGGTCCGGGGTGGCGGTCGTAACCAAGGTCCGGAGTGGCGGTCGGAACCAAGGTCCGGGGTGGCGGTCGGAACCAAAGTCCGGAGTGGCGGTCGGAACCAAGGTCCGGGGTGGCCGTCGGAACCAAGGTCTGGGGAGGCGGTCAGAACCAAGGTCCTGGGTGCCGATCGGAACCAACGTCCGGGGTGGCGGTCAGAACCAAGGACCGGGGTGGCTGTCGGAACCAAGGTCCGTGGTGGCGGTCGGAACCAAGGTCCGGAGTGGCTGTCGGACCCAAGGTCCAGATGGCGGTCAGAACCAAGGTCCGGGTTGGCCATCGGAACCAAGGTCCAGGGAGGCGGTCAAAACCAAGGTCCTGGGTGGCGGTCGGAACCAAGGTCCGGGGTGGCATTCCGGAAACAAAGTCCGGGGTGGCAATCGGACCCAAGGTCCAGATGGCGGTCAGAACCAAGGTCCGGGTTGGCGGTCGGAACCAAGGTCCGGGGTGGTGGTCGGAACCAAGGTCCGGGGTGGCGGTCGGAACCAAGGTCCGGGGTGGCGGTCGGGACCAAGGTCCGCGGTGGCGTTCGGAACCAAGGTCCAGATGGCAGTCAGATCCAAGTTCCGGGGTGGCGGTCAGAACCAACGTCCGGGGTAGCGGTCGGAAGCAACGTCCGGGGTGGCGGTCAGAAGGAAGGTCCGGGGTGGCGGTCGGATCCAAGGTACGGGGTGGCAGTGGGAACCAAGGTCCGGGGTGGCGGTCAGAACCGAGGATGGGGGTGGCTGTCGGAACGAAGGTCCGTGGTGGCGGTCGGAACCAAGGTCCGGAGTGGCGGTCGGAACGAAGGTCTGGGGAGGCAGTCAGATCCAAGGTCCTGGGTGCCGCTCGGAACCAAGATCCGGTGTGGCATTCGGAACCAAGGTGCAGATGGCGGTCAGATCCAAGGTCCGGGGTGCCGGTCGGAACCAAGGTCCGGGCCGGCGGTCGGGACCAAGGTCCGGGGTGGCGGTCGGGACCAAGGTCCGGGCCGGCGGTCGGGACCAAGGTCCGGGGTGGCGGTCGGGACCAAGGTCCGGGGTGGCGGTCGGGACCAAGGTCCGGGGTGGCGGTCGGGACCAAGGTCCGGGGTGGCGGTCGGGACCAAGGTCCGGGGTGGCGGTCGGGACCAAGGTCCGGGGTGGCGGTCGGGACCAAGGTCCGGGGTGACGGTCGGGACCAAGGTCCGGGGTGGCGGTCGGGACCAAGGTCCGGGGTGGCGGTCGGGACCAAGGTCCGGGGTGGCGGTCGGGACCAAAGTCCGGGGTGACGGTCGGGACCAAGGTCCGAGCTGGCGGTCGGGACCAACGTCCGGGCTGGCGGGCGGAACGAAGGTGCGGATGGCGGGCGGAACGAACGTCTGAGCTAGCGGTCGGAACCAAGGTCCAGGGTGGCGGTCGGAATCAAGGTCCGGGGTGGCGGTCGGAAACAAGTTCGAAGGTGGAGATCGGAACCAAGGTCCTGGAGGGCGGTCGGAACAAAGGGGTGGTGGGCGGAACCAGGGTGGCGGTGGCGGTGGAAAGCAGGGTCCGGGGTGGCGTTCGGAACGAACGACCGGGGTGGCGGTCGGAACCAACGACCGGGGTGGCGGTCGGAACCAAGGTCCGGTGTGGCGGTCGGAACCAAGGTCCGGGGTGGCGGTCGGAACCAAGGTCCGAGGTGGCGGTCGGAACCAAGGTCCGGAGTGGCGGTCGGAACCAAGGTCGGGGGAGGCGGTCGGAACCAAGGTCGGGGGAGGCGGTCGGAACCAAGGTCGGGGAGGCGGTCGGAAGCAAGGTCGGGGGTGGCGTTCGGAAGCAAGGTCCGGGGTGGCGGTCGGGCCCAAGGTCCAGGGTGGCGGTCGGAACCACGGTCCGGGATGGCGGACGGAAACAAGGTCCGGGGTGGCGTTCGGAACCAACGTCCGGTAATGCGGTCGGAACCAACGTCCGGGCTGGCAGGCGGAACGAAGGTGCGGATGGCGGGCGGAACGAACGTCTGAGCTAGCGGTCGGAACCAAGGTCCAGGGTGGCGGTCGGAATCAAGATCCGGGGTGGCGGTCGGAACCAAGGTCCGGGGTGGCGGTCGGAAACAAGTTCGAAGTTGGAGATCGGAACCAAGGTCCTGGAGGGCGGTCGGAACAAAGGGGTGGTGGGCGGAACCAGGGTGGCGGTGGCGGTGGAAAGCAGGGTCCGGGGTGGCGTTCGGAACCAATGACCGGGGTGGCGGTCGGAACCAACGACCGGGGTGGCGGTCGAAACCAACGACCGGGGTGGCGGTCGGAACCAAGGTCCGGTGTGGCGGTCGGAACCAAGGTCCGGGGTGGCGGTCGGAACCAAGGTCCAAGGTGGCGGTCGGAACCAAGGTCCGAGGTGGCGGTCGGAACCAATGACCGGGGTGGCGGTCGGAACCAATGACCGGGGTGGCGTTCGGAACGAACCACCGGGGTGGCGGTCGAAACCAACGACCGGGGTGGCGGTCGGAACCAAGGTCCGGTGTGGCGGTCGGAACCAAGGTCCGGGGTGGCGGTCGGAACCAAGGTCCAAGGTGGCGGTCGGAACCAAGGTCCAAGGTGGCGGTCGGAACCAAGGTCCGGAGTGGCGGTCGGAACCAAGGTCGGGGGAGGCGGTCGGAACCAAGGTCGGGGAGGCGGTCGGAAGCAAGGTCGGGGGTGGCGTTCGGAACCAAGGTCCGGGGTGGCGGTCGGGCCCAAGGTCCAGGGTGGCGGTCGGAACCACGGTCCGGGATGGCGGACGGAAACAAGGTCCGGGGTGGCGTTCGGAACCAACGTCCGGTAATGCGGTCGGACCCAAGGGCCGGGAGGGCGGTGGCGGTGGAAAGCAGGGTCCAGGGTGGCGTTCGGAACCAACGACCGGGGTGGCGGTCGGGAACGAGGCCCGGGGTGGCGGTCGGGACCGAGGCCCGGGGTGGCGGTCGGGACCGAGCTCCGGGGTGGCGGTCGGGACCGAGCTCCGGGGTGGCGGTCGGGACCGAGCTCCGGGGTGGCGGTCGGGACCGAGCTCCGGGGTGGCGGTCGGGACCGAGCTCCGGGGTGGCGGTCGGGACCGAGCTCCGGGGTGGCGGTCGGGACCGAGCTCCGGGGTGGCGGTCGGGACCGAGCTCCGGGGTGGCGGTCGGGACCGAGCTCCGGGGTGGCGGTCGGGACCGAGCTCCGGGGTGGCGGTCGGGACCGAGCTCCTGGGTGGCGGTCGGGACCGAGCTCCGGGGTGGCGGTCGGGACCGAGCTCCGGGGTGGCGGTCGGGACCGAGCTCCGGGGTGGCGGTCGGGACCGAGCTCCGGGGTGGCGGTCGGGACCGAGCTCCGGGGTGGCGGTCGGGACCGAGCTCCGGGGTGGCGGTCGGGACCGAGCTCCGGGGTGGCGGTCGGGACCGAGCTCCGGGGTGGCGGTCGGGACCGAGGTCCGGGGTGGCGGTCGGGACCGAGCTCCGGGCCGGCGGTCGGGACCGAGCTCCGGGCCGGCGGTCGGGACCGAGCTCCGGGCCGGCGGTCGGGACCGAGCTCCGGGCCGGCGGTCGGGACCGAGCTCCGGGCCGGCGGTCGGGACCGAGGTCCGGGCCGGCGGACGGGACCGAGGTCCAAGGTGGCGGTCGGAACCAAGGTCCGGAGTGGCGGTCGGAACCAAGGTCGGGGGAGGCGGTCGGAACCAAGGTCGGGGAGGCGGTCGGAAGCAAGGTCGGGGGTGGCGTTCGGAACCAAGGTCCGGGGTGGCGGTCGGGCCCAAGGTCCAGGGTGGCGGTCGGAACCACGGTCCGGGATGGCGGACGGAAACAAGGTCCGGGGTGGCGTTCGGAACCAACGTCCGGTAATGCGGTCGGAACCAAGGGCCGGGAGGGCGGTGGCGGTGGAAAGCAGGGTCCAGGGTGGCGTTCGGAACCAACGACCGGGGTGGCGGTCGGGAACGAGGCCCGGGGTGGCGGTCGGGACCGAGGCCCGGGGTGGCGGTCGGGACCGAGCTCCGGGGTGGCGTTCGGAACCAAAGTCCGGGGTGGCAGTTGGACCCAAGGTCCAGATGGCGGTCAGAACCAAGGTCCAGGGTGGCGGTCGGAACTAAGGTCCAGGGTGGCAGCTGTAACCAAGGCACGGGGTGGTGGTCAGAACCAACGTCCGGGGTCATGGTCGGAAGCAACGTCCGGGGTAGCGGTCAGAAGGAAGGTCCGGGATGGCGGTCGGGACCAAGGTCCGTGGTGGCGCTCGGAACCAAGGTCCAGATAGCGGTCAGAACCAAGGTCCGGGGTGGCGGTCGGAACCAAGATCCGGGGTGGTGGTCGGAACCAAGGTCCGGGGTGGCGGTCGGAACCAAGGTCCGGGGTGGCGGTCGGGACCAAGGTCCGGGGTGGCATTCGGAACCAAGGTCCAGATGGCAGTCAGATCCAGGTTCCGGGGTGGCGGTCAGAACCAACGTCCGGGGTCGCGGTCGGAAGCAACGTCCGGGGTGCCGGTCAGAAGAAAGTTCCGGGGTGGCGGTCGGAACCAAGGTACGGGGTGACGGTCGGAACCAAGGTCCGGGGTGGCGGTCGGAACCAAGGTCCGGGCTGGCGTTCGGAACCAAGGTCCAGGTGGCGGTCGGAACCAAGGTCCGGGGTGGCGGTCGGAACCAACGTCCGGGGTGGCAGTCAGAACCAAGGACCGGGGTGGCTGTCAGAACCAAGGTCCGTGGTGGCGGTCGGAACCAAGGTCCGGAGTGGCTGTCGGAACCAAGGTCCAGATGGCGGTCAGAACCAAGGTCCGGGTTGGCGGTCGGAACCAAGGTCCGGGGTGGTGGTCGGAACCAAGGTCCGGGGTGGCGGTCGGAACCAAGGTCCGGGGTCGCGGTCGGAAGCAACCTCCGGGGTGGCGGTCAGAAGGAAGGTCCGGGGTGGCGGTCGGAACCATGGTACGGGGTGGCAGGCGGAACCAAGGTCCGGGTTGGCGGTTGGAACCAAGGTCCGGGCTGGCGTTCGGAACCAAGGTCCAGGTGGCGGTCAGAACCAAGGTCCGGGGTGGCGTTCGGAACCAAAGTCCGGCGTGGCAGTCGGACCCAAGGTCCAGATGGCGGTCAGAACCAAGGTCCGGGGTGGCGGTCGTAACCAAGGTCCGGAGTGGCGGTCGGAACCAAGGTCCGGGGTGGCGGTCGGAACCAAAGTCCGGAGTGGCGGTCGGAACCAAGGTCCGGGGTGGCCGTCGGAACCAAGGTCTGGGGAGGCGGTCAGAACCAAGGTCCTGGGTGCCGATCGGAACCAACGTCCGGGGTGGCGGTCAGAACCAAGGACCGGGGTGGCTGTCGGAACCAAGGTCCGTGGTGGCGGTCGGAACCAAGGTCCGGAGTGGCTGTCGGACCCAAGGTCCAGATGGCGGTCAGAACCAAGGTCCGGGTTGGCCATCGGAACCAAGGTCCAGGGAGGCGGTCAAAACCAAGGTCCTGGGTGGCGGTCGGAACCAAGGTCCGGGGTGGCATTCCGGAAACAAAGTCCGGGGTGGCAATCGGACCCAAGGTCCAGATGGCGGTCAGAACCAAGGTCCGGGTTGGCGGTCGGAACCAAGGTCCGGGGTGGTGGTCGGAACCAAGGTCCGGGGTGGCGGTCGGAACCAAGGTCCGGGGTGGCGGTCGGGACCAAGGTCCGCGGTGGCGTTCGGAACCAAGGTCCAGATGGCAGTCAGATCCAAGTTCCGGGGTGGCGGTCAGAACCAACGTCCGGGGTAGCGGTCGGAAGCAACGTCCGGGGTGGCGGTCAGAAGGAAGGTCCGGGGTGGCGGTCGGATCCAAGGTACGGGGTGGCAGTGGGAACCAAGGTCCGGGGTGGCGGTCAGAACCGAGGATGGGGGTGGCTGTCGGAACGAAGGTCCGTGGTGGCGGTCGGAACCAAGGTCCGGAGTGGCTGTCGGAACCAAGGCCCAGATGGCGGTCAGAACCAAGGTCCGGGTTGGCCGTCGGAACCAAGGTCCAGGGAGACAGTCAAAACCAAGGTCCTGGGTGACGGTCGGAACCAAGGTCCGGGGTGGCATTCCGGAAACAAAGTCCGGGGTGGCAATCGGACCCAAGGTCCAGATGGCGGTCAGAACCAAGGTCCGGGGTGGCGGTTGGAACCAAGGTCCGGGGTGGCGGTCGGAACCAAGGTCCGGGGTGGCGTTCGGAACCAAAGTCCGGGGTGGCAGTCGGACCCAAGGTCCAGATGGCGGTCAGAACCAAGGTCCGGGGTGGCGGTCGTAACCAAGGTCCGGAGTGGCGGTCGGAACCAAGGTCCGGAGTGGCGGTCGGAACGAAGGTCTGGGGAGGCAGTCAGATCCAAGGTCCTGGGTGCCGCTCGGAACCAAGATCCGGTGTGGCATTCGGAACCAAGGTGCAGATGGCGGTCAGATCCAAGGTCCGGGGTGCCGGTCGGAACCAAGGTCCTGGGTGGCGGTCGGAACAAAGGTCCCGGGTGGCGGGCGTAACCAAGGTACGGGGAGGCGGTCGGAACCCACGTCCGGGGTGGCGGTAGGAACGAACGTCCGGGGTGGCGGTCAGAACCAAGTTCCGGAGTGGCTGTCGGAACCAAGGTCCGGGTTGGCCGTCGGAACCAAGGTCCAGATGGCGGTCAGAACCAAGGTCCGGGGTGGCGGTCAGGACCAAGGTCCAGGGTGGTGTTCGGAACCAAGGTCCGGGGTGGCATTCCGGAAACAAAGTCCGGGGTGGCAATCGGACCCAAGGTCCAGATGGCGGTCAGAACCAAGGTCCGGGGTGGCGGTTGGAACCAAGGTCCGGGGTGGCGTTCGGAACCAAAGTCCGGGGTGGCAGTCGGACCCAAGGTCCAGATGGCGGTCAGAACCAAGGTCCGGGGTGGCTTTCGTAACCAAGGTCCGGAGTGGCGGTCGGAACCAAGGTCCGGAGTGGCGGTCGGAACGAAGGTCTGGGGTGGCCGTCGGAACCAAGGTCTGGGGAGGCAGTCAGATCCAAGGTCCTGGATGCCGCTCGGAACCAAGATCCGGTGTGGCATTCGGAACCAAGGTGCAGATGGCGGTCAAATACAAGGTCCGGTGTGGCGGTAGGAACCAACGTCCGGGGTGGCGGTCAGAACCAAGGTCCGGAGTGGCTGTCGGAACCAAGGTCCGGGTTGGCCGTCGGAACCAAGGTCCAGATGGCGGTCAGACCAAGGTCCGGGGTGGCGGTCGGAACCAAGGTCCGGGGTGGCGGTCGGAACCAAGGTCCGGGGTGGCGGTCGGGACCAAGGTCCGGGGTGTCGTTCGGAACCAAGGTCCAGATGGCAGTCAGATCCAAGTTCCGGGGTGGCGGTCAGAACCAACGTCCGGGGTCGCGGTCGGAACCAAGGTCCGGGGTGGCGGTCAGAAGGAAGGTCCGGGGTGGCGGTCGGAACCAAGGTACGGGGTGGCGGTCGGAACCAAGGTCCGGGGTGGCGGTCGGAACCAAGGTCCGGGCTGGCGTTCGGAACCAAGGTCCGGGGTGGCGGTCGGAAACAACGCCCGGGGTGGCGGTCGGAACCAAGGTCCGTGGTGGCGGTCGGAACCAAGGTCCGGGGTGGCTGTCGGAACCAAGGTCCAGGTGGCGGTCGGAACCAAGGTCCGGGGTGGCGGTCGGAACCAACGTCCCGGGTGGCGGTCAGAACCAAGGACCGGGGCGGCTGTCGGAACCAAGGTCCGTGGTGGCGGTCGGAAACAAGGTCCGGAGTGGCTTTCGGAACCAAGGTCCAGATGGCGGTCAGAACCAAGCTCCGGGTTGGCCGTCGGAACCAAGGTCCAGGTAGGTGGTCAGAACCAAGGTCCGGGGTGGCGGTCGGAACCAAGGTCCGGGGTGGCGGTCGGAACCAAGGTCCGGGATGGCGTTCGGAACCAAAGTCCGGGGTGGCAATCGGACCCAAGGTCCAGATGGCGGTCAGAACCAAGGTCCGGGGTGGCGGTCGGAACTAAGATCCAGGGTGGCAGCCGGAACCAAAGCATGGGGTGGTGGTCAGAACCAACGTCCGGGGTCGCAGTCGGAAGCAACGTCCGGGGTGGCGGTCAGAACCAAGGTCCGTGGTGGCGCTCGGAACCAAGGTCCGGGGTGGCGGTCGGAGCCAACATCTGGTGTGGCGGTGGGAACGAAGGTCCGGAGTGGCTGTCGGAACCAACGTCCGGATTGGCCGTCGGAACCAAGGTCCTGGGTGGCGGTCAGAACCAACGTCCGGGGTGGTGTTCGGAACCAAGGTCCGGTGTGGCGTTCGGACCCAAGGTCCAGATGGCGGTCAGAACCAAGGTCCGGGGTGGCGGTTGGAACCAAGGTCCAGGGTGGCGGTCGGAACCAAGGTCCGGGGTGGCGTTCGGAACCAAAGTCCGGGGTGGCAGTCGGACCCAAGGTCCGGGTTCGCGGTCGGAACCAAGGTCCGGGGTGGCGGTCGTAACCAAGGTCCGGAGTGGCGGTCGGAACCAAGGTCCGGAGTGGCGGTCGGAACCAAGGTCCGGGGTGGCCGTCGGAACCAAGGTCTGGGGAGGCAGTCAGATCCAAGGTCCTGGATGCCGCTCGGAACCAAGATCCGGTGTGGCATTCGGAACCAAGGTGCAGATGGCGGTCAGATACAAGGTCCGGGGTGCCGGTCGGAACCAAGGTCCTGGGTGGCGGTCGGAACAAAGTACCCGGGTGGCGGGCGTAACCAAGGTACGGGGTGGCGGTCGGAACCCACGTCCGGGGTGGCGGTAGGAACCAACGTCCGGGGTGGCGGTCAGAACCAAGGTCCGGAGTGGCTGTCGGAACCAAGGTCCGGGTTGGCCGTCGGAACCAAGGTCCAGATGGCGGTCAGACCAAGGTCCGGGGTGGCGGTCAGAACCAAGGTCCAGGGTGGTGTTCGGAACCAAGGTCCGGGGTGGCATTCGGACCCAAGGTCCAGAATGCGGTCAGAACCAAGGTCCGGGGTGGCGGTCGGAACCAAGGTCCGGGGTGGTGGTCGGAACCAAGGTCTGGGGTGGCGGTTGGAAACAAGGTCCGGGGTGGCGGTCGGGACCAAGGTCCGGGGTGTCGTTCGGAACCAAGGTCCAGATGGCAGTCAGATCCAAGTTCCGGGGTGGCGGTCGGAACCAAGGTACGGGGTGGCGGTCGGAACCAAGGTACGGGGTGGCGGTCGGAACCAAGGTCCGGGGTGGCGGTCGGAACCAAGGTCCGGGGTGGCGGTCGGAACCAAGGTCCGGGGTGGCGGTCGGAAACAACGCCCGGGGTGGCGGTCGGAACCAAGGTCCGGGGTGGCTGTCGGAACCAAGGTCCAGGTGGCGGTCGGAACCAAGGTCCGGGGTGGCGGTCGGAACCAACGTCCCGGGTGGCGGTCAGAACCAAGGACCGGGGCGGCTGTCGGAACCAAGGTCCGTGGTGGCGGTCGGAAACAAGGTCCGGAGTGGCTTTCGGAACCAAGGTCCAGCTGGCGGTCAGAACCAAGCTCCGGGTTGGCCGTCGGAACCAAGGTCCAGGTAGGCGGTCAAAACCAAGGTCCTGGGTGGCGGTCGGAACCAAGGTCCGGGGTGGCGTTCCGGAAACAAAGTCCGGGGTGGCAATCGGACCTAAGGTCCAGATGGCGGTCAGAACCAAGGTCCGGGGTGGCGGTCGGAACCAAGGTCCGGGGTGGCGGTCGGAACCAAGGTCCGGGATGGCGTTCGGAACCAAAGTCCGGGGTGGCAATCGGACCCAAGGTCCAGATGGCGGTCAGAACCAAGGTCCGGGGTGGCGGTCGGAACTAAGATCCAGGGTGGCAGCCGGAACCAAAGCATGGGGTGGTGGTCAGAACCAACGTCCGGGGTCGCGGTCGGAAGCAACGTCCGGGGTGGCGGTCAGAACCAAGGTCCGTGGTGGCGCTCGGAACCAAGGTCCGGGGTGGCGGTCGGAGCCAACATCTGGTGTGGCGGTGGGAACGAAGGTCCGGAGTGGCTGTCGGAACCAACGTCTGGATTGGCCGTCGGAACCAAGGTCCTGGGTGGCGGTCAGAACCAACGTCCGGGGTGGTGTTCGGAACCAAGGTCCGGTGTGGCGTTCGGACCCAAGGTCCAGATGGCGGTCAGAACCAAGGTCCGGGGTGGCGGTCGGAACCAAGGTCCGGGGTGGCGGTCGGAATGAAGGTCCGGATTGGGGGTCGGAACCAAGGTCTGGGGTCGCGGTCGGAACCAAGGTCCGGGGTGGCGGTCGGAACCAAGGTACGGGGCGGCGGTCGTAACCAAGGTCCGGGGTGGCGGTCGGAACCAAGGACCCGGGTGGCGGTAGGAACCAAGGTCCGGGGTGGCGGTCTGAACCAAGGTCCGGGGTGGCGGTCGGAAACAAGGTCCGGGGTGGCGGTCGGAACCAAGGTCTGGGGTGGCGGTCGGGACCAAGGTCCGGAGTGGCGGTCGGAACCAAGGTCCGGGGTGGCGGTCGAAACCAAGGTCCGGGGTGGCTGTCGGAACCAAAGTCCGGAGTGGCGGTCGGAACCAAGGTCCGGGGTGGCCGTCGGAACCAAGGTCCGGGAGGCGGTCAGAACCAAGGTCCTGGGTGCCGATCGGAACCAAGATCCGGTGTGGCATTCGGAACCAAGGTCCAGATGGCGGTCAGATCCAAGGTCTGGGGTGCCTGTCGGAACCAAGGTCCGGGGTGGCGGTCGGAACCAAGGTCCCGGGTGGCGGGCGTAACCAAGGTACGGGGTGGCGGGCGGAACCCACGTCCGGGGTGGCGGTAGGAACCAACGGCCAGGGTGGCGGTCAGAACCAAGGTCCGTGGTGGCGGTCGGAACCAAGGTCCGTAGTGGCTGTCGGAACCAAGGTCCAGATAGCGGTCAGAACCAAGGTCCGGGTTGGCCGTCGGAACCAAGGTCCGGGGTGGTTGTCGGAACCAAGGTCCGGGGTGGCGGTCGGAACCAAGGTCAGGGGTGGCGGTCGGGACCAAGGTTCGGGGTGGCGTTCGGAACCAAGGTCCAGATGGCAGTCAGATCCAAGTTCCGTGGTGGCGGTCAGAACCAACGTCCGGGGTCGCGGTCGGAAGCAACGTCCGGGGTGGCGGTCAGAAGGAAGGTCCGGGGTGGCGGTCGGAACCAAGGTACGGGGTGGCGGTCGGAACCAAGGTCCGGGGTGGCGGTCGGAACCAAGGTCCGGGCGGGCGTTCGGAACCAAGGTCCGGGGTGGCGGTCGGAAACAAGGTCCGGGGTGGCGGTCGGAACCAAGGTCCGGGGTGGCGGTCGGAACCAAGGTCCGGGGTGGCGGTCGGAACCAAGGTCCGGGATGGCGTTCGGAACCAAAGTCCGGGGTGGCAATCGGACCCAAGGTCCAGATGGCGGTCAGAACCAAGGTCCGGGGTGGCGGTCGGAACTAAGATCCAGGGTGGCAGCCGGAACCAAAGCATGGGGTGGTGGTCAGAACCAACGTCCGGGGTCGCGGTCGGAAGCAACGTCCGGGGTGGCGGTCAGAACCAAGGTCCTTGGTGGCGCTCGGAACCAAGGTCCGGGGTGGCGGTCGGAGCCAACATCTGGTGTGGCGGTGGGAACGAAGGTCCGGAGTGGCTGTCGGAACCAACGTCCGGATTGGCCGTCGGAACCAAGGTCCTGGGTGGCGGTCGGAACCAAGGTCCGGGGTGGCGGTCGGAACCAAGGTCCGGGCGGGCGTTCGGAACCAAGGTCCGGGGTGGCGGTCGGAAACAAGGTCCGGGGTGGCGGTCGGAACCAAGGTCCGGGGTGGCGGTCGGAACCAACGTTCGGGGTGGCAGTCGGAACCAACGTCCGGGGTGGCGGACCGAACCAACGTCCGGGGTGGCGGTCAGAACCAAGGACCGGAGTGGCTGTCGGAACCAAGGTCCGTGGTGGCGGTCGGAACCAAGGTCCCGGGTGGTGGTCGGAACCAAGGTCCGGGGTGGCGGTCGGAACCAAGGTCCGGGGTGGCGGTCGGGACCAAGGTCCGCGGTGGCGTTCGGAACCAAGGTCCAGATGGCAGTCAGATCCAAGTTCCGGGGTTGCGGTCAGAACCAACGTCAGGGGTAGCGGTCGGAACCAAAGTCCGGGGTGGCAATCGGACCCAAGGTCCAGATGGCGGTCAGAACCAAGGTCCGGGGTGGCGGTCGGAACTAAGATCCAGGGTGGCAGCCGGAACCAAAGCATGGGGTGGTGGTCAGAACCAACGTCCGGGGTCGCGGTCGGAAGCAACGTCCGGGGTGGCGGTCAGAACCAAGGTCCTTGGTGGCGCTCGGAACCAAGGTCCGGGGTGGCGGTCGGAGCCAACATCTGGTGTGGCGGTGGGAACGAAGGTCCGGAGTGGCTGTCGGAACCAACGTCCGGATTGGCCGTCGGAACCAAGGTCCTGGGTGGCGGTCGGAACCAAGGTCCGGGGTGGCGGTCGGAACCAAGGTCCGGGCGGGCGTTCGGAACCAAGGTCCGGGGTGGCGGTCGGAAACAAGGTCCGGGGTGGCGGTCGGAACCAAGGTCCGGGGTGGCGGTCGGAACCAACGTTCGGGGTGGCAGTCGGAACCAACGTCCGGGGTGGCGGACCGAACCAACGTCCGGGGTGGCGGTCAGAACCAAGGACCGGAGTGGCTGTCGGAACCAAGGTCCGTGGTGGCGGTCGGAACCAAGGTCCCGGGTGGTGGTCGGAACCAAGGTCCGGGGTGGCGGTCGGAACCAAGGTCCGGGGTGGCGGTCGGGACCAAGGTCCGCGGTGGCGTTCGGAACCAAGGTCCAGATGGCAGTCAGATCCAAGTTCCGGGGTTGCGGTCAGAACCAACGTCAGGGGTAGCGGTCGGAAGCAACGTCCGGGGTGGCGGTCAGAAGGAAGGTCCGGGGTGGCGGTCGGATCCAAGGTACGGGGTGGCAGTGGGAACCAAGGTCCGGGGTGGCGGTCGGAACCAAGGTCCGGGCTGGCGTTCGGAACCAAGGTCCAGTTGGCGGTCGGAACCAAGGTGCGGGGTGGCGGTCGGAACCAAGGTGCGGGGTGGCGTTCTGAACCAAGGACGGGGGTGGCTGTCGGAACGAAGGTCCGTGGTGGCGGTCGGAACCAAGGTCCGGAGTGGCTGTCGGAACCAAGGTCCAGATGGCGGTCAGAACCAAGGTCCGGGTTGGCCGTCGGAACCAAGGTCCTGGGTGGCGGTCGGAACCAAGGTCCGGGGTGGCATTCCGGAAACAAAGTCCGTGGTGGCAATCGGACCCAAGGTCCAGATGGCGGTCAGAACCAAGGTCCGGGGTGGCGGTTGGAACCAAGGTCCGGGGTGGCGGTCGGAACCAAGGTCCGGGGTGGCGGTCGGAACCAAAGTCCGGGGTGGCAGTCGGACCCAAGGTCCAGAAGACGGTCAGAACCAAGGTCCGGGGTGGCGGTCGTAACCAAGGTCCGGAGTGGCGGTCGGAACCAAGGTCCGGAGTGGCGGTCGGAACGAAGGTCCGGGGTGGCCGTCGGAACCAAGGTCTGGGGAGGCAGTCAGATCCAAGGTCCTGGGTGCCGCTCGGAACCAAGATCCGGTGTGGCATTCGGAACCAAGGTGCAGATGGCGGTCAGATCCAAGGTCCGGGGTGCCGGTCGGAACCAAGGTCCTGGGTGGCGGTCGGAACAAAGGTCCCGGGTGGCGGGCGTAACCAAGGTACGGGGTGGCGGTCGGAACCCACGTCCGGGGTGGCGGTAGGAACCAACGTCCGGGGTGGCGGTCAGAAACAAGGTCCGGAGTGGCTGTCGGAACCAAGGTCCGGGCTGGCGTTCGGAACCAAGGTCCAGGTGGCGGTCAGAACCAAGGTCCGGGGTGGCGTTCGGAACCAAAGTCCGGGGTGGCAGTCGGACCCAAGGTCCAGATGGCGGTCAGAACCAAGGTCCGGGGTGGCTGTCGTAACCAAGGTCCGGAGTGGCGGTCGGAACCAAGGTCCGGGGTGGCGGTCGGAACCAAAGTCCGGAGTGGCGGTCGGAACCAAGGTCCGGGGTGGCCGTCGGAACCAAGGTCTGGGGAGGCGGTCAGAACCAAGGTCCTGGGTGCCGATCGGAACCAACGTCCGGGGTGGCGGTCAGAACCAAGGACTGGGGTGGCTGTCGGAACCAAGGTCCGTGGTGGCGGTCGGAACCAAGGTCCGGAGTGGCTGTCGGACCCAAGGTCCAGATGGCGGTCAGAACCAAGGTCCGGGTTGGCCATCGGAACCAAGGTCCAGGGAGGCGGTCAAAACCAAGGTCCTGGGTGGCGGTCGGAACCAAGGTCCGGGGTGGCATTCCGGAAACAAAGTCCGGGGTGGCAATCGGACCCAAGGTCCAGATGGCGGTCAGAACCAAGGTCCGGGTTGGCGGTCGGAACCAAGGTCCGGGGTGGTGGTCGGAACCAAGGTCCGGGGTGGCGGTCGGAACCAAGGTCCGGGGTGGCGGTCGGGACCAAGATCCGCGGTGGCGTTCGGAACCAAGGTCCAGATGGCAGTCAGATCCAAGTTCCGGGGTGGCGGTCAGAACCAACGTCCGGGGTAGCGGTCGGAAGCAACGTCCGGGGTGGCGGTCAGAAGGTAGGTCCGGGGTGGCGGTCGGATCCAAGGTACGGGGTGGCAGTGGGAACCAAGGTCCGGGGTGGCGGTTGGAACCAAGGTCCGGGCTGGCGTTCGGAACCAAGGTCCAGGTGGCGGTCGGCACCAAGGTCCGGGGTGGCGGTCGGAACCAACGTCCGGGGTGGCGGTCAGAACCGAGGATGGGGGTGGCTGTCGGAACGAAGGTCCGTGGTGGCGGTCGGAACCAAGGTCCGGAGTGGCTGTCGGAACCAAGGTCCAGATGGCGGTCAGAACCAAGGTCCGTGTTGGCCGTCGGAACCAAGGTCCTGGGTGGCGGTCGGAACCAAGGTCCGGGGTGGCATTCCGGAAACAAAGTCCGTGGTGGCAATCGGACCCAAGGTCCAGATGGCGGTCAGAACCAAGGTCCGGGGTGGCGGTTGGAACCAAGGTCCGGGGTGGCGGTCGGAACCAAGGTCCGGGGTGGCGTTCGGAACCAAAGTCCGGGGTGGCAGTCGGACCCAAGGTCCAGAAGACGGTCAGAACCAAGGTCCGGGGTGGCGGTCGTACCCAAGGTCCGGAGTGGCGGTCGGAAACAAGGTCCGGAGTGGCGGTCGGAACGAAGGTCCGGGGTGGCCGTCGGAACCAAGGTCTGGGGAGGCAGTCAGATCCAATGTCCTGGGTGCCGCTCGGAACCATGATCCGGTGTGGCATTCGGAACCAAGGTGCAGATGGCGGTCAGATCCAAGGTCCGGGGTGCCGGTCGGAACCAAGGTCCTGGGTGGCGGTCGGAATAAAGGTCCCGGGTGGCGGGCGTAACCAAGGTACGGGGTGGCGGTCGGAACCCACGTCCGGGGTGGCGGTCAGAACCAAGGTCCGGAGTGGCTGTCGGAACCAAGGTCCAGATGGCGGTCAGAACCAAGGTCCGGGTTGGCCGTCGGAACCAAGGTCCAGGGAGACGGTCAAAACCAAGGTCCTGGGTGGCGGTCGGAACCAAGGTCCGGGGTGGCAATCGGACCCAAGGTCCAGATGGCGGTCAGAACCAAGGTCCGGGGTGGCGGTCGGAACCAAGGTCCGGGGTGGCGTTCGGAACCAAAGTCCGGGGTGGCAGTCGGACCCAAGGTCCAGATGGCGGTCAGAACCAAGGTCCGGGGTGGCGGTCGTAACCAAGGTCCGGAGTGGCGGTCGGAACCAAGGTCCGGAGTGGCGGTCGGAACCAAGGTCCGGGGTGGCCGTCGGAACCAAGGTCTGGGGAGGCAGTCAGATCCAAGGTCCTGGATGCCGCTCGGAACCAAGATCCGGTGTGGCATTCGGAACCAAGGTGCAGATGGCGGTCAGATACAAGGTCCGGGGTGCCGGTCGGAACCAAGGTCCTGGGTGGCGGTCGGAACAAAGGTCCCGGGTGGCGGGCGTAACCAAGATACGGGGTGGCGGTCGGAACCCACGTCCGGGGTGGCGGTAGGAACCAACGTCCGGGGTGGCGGTCAGAACCAAGGCCCGGAGTGGCTGTCGGAACCAAGGTCCGGGTTGGCCGTCGGAACCAAGGTCCAGATGGCGGTCAGACCAAGGTCCGGGGTGGCGGTCAGAACCAAGGTCCAGGGTGGTGTTCGGAACCAAGGTCCGGGGTGGCATTCGGACCCAAGGTCCAGAATGCGGTCAGAACCAAGGTCCGGGGTGGCGGTCGGAACCAAGGTCCGGGGTGGTGGTCGGAACCAAGGTCCGGGGTGGCGGTCGGAACCAAGGTCCGGGGTGGCGGTCGGGACCAAGGTCCGGGGTGTCGTTCGGAACCAAGGTCCAGATGGCAGTCAGATCCAAGGTCCGGGGTGGCGGTCAGAACCAACGTCCGGGGTCGCGGTCGGAACCAAGGTCCGGGGTGGCGGTCAGAAGGAAGGTCCGGGGTGGCGGTCGGAACCAAGGTCCGGGGTGGCGGTCGGAACCAAGGTCCGGGGTGGCGGTCGGAACCAAGGTCCGGGCTGCCGTTCGGAACCAAGGTCCGGGGTGGCGGTCGGAAACAACGCCCGGGGTGGCGGTCGGAACCAAGGTCCGTGGTGGCGGTCGGAACCAAGGTCCGGGGTGGCTGTCGGAACCAAGGTCCAGGTGGCGGTCGGAACCAAGGTCCGGGGTGGCGGTCGGAACCAACGTCCCGGGTGGCGGTCAGAACCAAGGACCGGGGCGGCTGTCGGAACCAAGGTCCGTGGTGGCGGTCGGAAACAAGGTCCGGAGTGGCTTTCGGAACCAAGGTCCAGATGGCGGTCAGAACCAAGGTCCTGGGTGGCGGGAGGAACCAAGGTCCGGGGTGGCGTTCCGGAAACAAAGTCCGGGGTGGCAATCGGACCTAAGGTCCAGATGGCGGTCAGAACCAAGGTCCGGGGTGGCGGTCGGAACCAAGGTCCGGGGTGGCGGTCGGAACCAAGGTCCGGGATGGCGTTCGGAACCAAAGTCCGGGGTGGCAATCGGACCCAAGGTCCAGATGGCGGTCAGAACCAAGGTCCGGGGTGGCGGTCGGAACTAAGATCCAGGGTGGCAGCCGGAACCAAAGCATGGGGTGGTGGTCAGAACCAACGTCCGGGGTCGCGGTCGGAAGCAACGTCCGGGGTGGCGGTCAGAACCAAGGTCCGTGGTGGCGCTCGGAACCAAGGTCCGGGGTGGCGGTCGGAGCCAACATCTGGTGTGGCGGTGGGAACGAAGGTCCGGAGTGGCTGTTGGAACCAACGTCCGGATTGGCCGTCGGAACCAAGGTCCTGGGTGGCGGTCAGAACCAACGTCCGGGGTGGTGTTCGGAACCAAGGTCCGGGGTGGTGTTCGGAACCAACGTCCGGTGTGGCGTTCGGACCCAAGGTCCAGATGGCGGTCAGAACCAAGGTCCGGGGTGGCGGTCGGAACCAAGGTCCGGGGTGGCGGTCGGAACCAAGGTCCGGGGTGGCGGTCGGAACCAAGGTCCGGATTGGGGGTCGGAACCAAGGTCTGGGGTCGCGGTCGGAACCAAGGTCCGGGGTGGCGGTCAGAACCAAGGTCCAGGGTGGCGGTCGGAACCAAGGTCCGGGGTGGCGGTCGGAACCAAGGTCCGGGGTGGCGGTCGGAACCAAGGTCCGGGGTGGCGGTCGGAACCAAGGTCCGGATTGGGGGTCGGAACCAAGGTCTGGGGTCGCGGTCGGAACCAAGGTCCGGGGTGGCGGTCGGAACCAAGGTCCGGGGCGGCGGTCGGAACCAAGGTCCGGGGTGGCGGTCGGATCCAAGGTCCGGGGTGGCGGTCGGAACCAAGGTCCGGGGTGGCGTTCGGAACCAAGGAGCGGGGTGGCGGTCGGAACCAAGGTCTGGGGTGGCGGTCGGATCCAAGGTCCGGGGTGGCGGTCGGAACCAAGGTCCGGGGTGGCTGTCGGAACCAAGGTCCGGGGTGGCTGTCGGAACCAAGGTCCGGGGTGGCGGTCGGAACCAAGGACCCGGGTGGCGGTAGGAACCAAGGTCCGGGGTGGCGGTCTGAACCAAGGTCCGGGGTGGCGGTCGGAAACAAGGTCCGGGGTGGCGGTCGGAACCAAGGTCCGGGGTCGCGGTCGGAACCAAGGTCCGGGGTGGCGGTCGGAACCAAGGTTCGGATTGGGGGTCGGAACCAAGGTCTGGGGTCGCGGTCGGAACCAAGGTCCGGGGTGGCGGTCGGAACCAAGGTCCGGGGCGGCGGTCGGAACCAAGGTCCGGGGTGGCGGTCGGATCCAAGGTCCGGGGTGGCGGTCGGAACCAAGGTCCGGGGTGGCGTTCGGAACCAAGGAGCGGGGTGGCGGTCGGAACCAAGGTCTGGGGTGGCGGTCGGATCCAAGGTCCGGGGTGGCGGTCGGAACCAAGGTCCGGGGTGGCTGTCGGAACCAAGGTCCGGGGTGGCTGTCGGAACCAAGGTCCGGGGTGGCGGTCGGAACCAAGGACCCGGGTGGCGGTAGGAACCAAGGTCCGGGGTGGCGGTCTGAACCAAGGTCCGGGGTGGCGGTCGGAAACAAGGTCCGGGGTGGCGGTCGGAACCAAGGTCTGGGGTGGCGGTCGGGACCAAGGTCCGGAGTGGCGGTCGGAACCAAGATCCGGGGTGGTGGTCGAAACCAAGGTCCGGGGTGACTGTCGGAACCAAAGTCCGGAGTGGCGGTCGGAACCAAGGTCCGGGGTGGCCGTCGGAACCAAGGTCCGGGAGGCGGTCAGAACCAAGGTCCTGGGTGCCGATCGGAACCAAGATCCGGTGTGGCATTCGGAACCAAGGTCCAGATGGCGGTCAGATCCAAGGTCTGGGGTGCCTGTCGGAACCAAGGTCCGGGGTGGCGGTCGGAACCAAGGTCCCGGGTGGCGGGCGTAACCAAGGTACGGGGTGGCGGGCGGAACCCACGTCCGGGGTGGCGGTAGGAACCAACGTCCAGGGTGGCGGTCAGAACCAAGGTCCGTGGTGGCGGTCGGAACCAAGGTCCGGGTTGGCCGTCGGAACCAAGGTCCGGGGTGGTGGTCGGAACCAAGGTCCGGGGTGGCGGTCGGAACCAAGGTCAGGGGTGGCGGTCGGGACCAAGGTCCGGGGTGGCGTTCGGAACCAAGGTCCAGATGGCAGTCAGATCCAAGTTCCGTGGTGGCGGTCGGAAACAAGGTCCGGGGTGGCGGTCGGAAACAAGGTCCGGGGTGGCGGTCGGAACCAAGGTCCGGGGTGGCGGTCGGAACCAACGTTCGGGGTGGCGGTCGGAACCAACGTCCGGGGTGGCGGACCGAACCAACGTCCGGGGTGGCGGTCAGAACCAAGGACCGGAGTGGCTGTCGGAACCAAGGTCCGTGGTGGCGGTCGGAACCAAGGTCCGGGGTGGCGGTCGGAACCAAGGTCCGGGGTGGCGGTCGGAACCAAGGTCCGGGGTGGCGGTCGGAACCAACGTTCGGGGTGGCGGTCGGAACCAACGTCCGGGGTGGCGGACCGAACCAACGTCCGGGGTGGCGGTGAGAACCAAGGACCGGAGTGGCTGTCGGAACCAAGGTCCGTGGTGGCGGTCGGAACCAAGGTCCGGGGTGGCGGTCGGAACCAAGGTCCGGGGTGGCGGTCGGAACCAAGGTCCGGGGTGGCGGTCGGGACCAAGGTCCGCGGTGGCGTTCGGAACCAAGGTCCAGATGGCAGTCAGATCCAAGTTCCGGGGTTGCGGTCAGAACCAACGTCAGGGGTAGCGGTCGGAAGCAACGTCCGGGGTGGCGGTCAGAAGGAAGGTCCGGGGTGGCGGTCGGATCCAAGGTACGGGGTGGCGTTCGGAACCAAGGTCCAGTTGGCGGTCGGAACCAAGGTGCGGGGTGGCGGTCGGAACCAACGTCCGGGGTGGCGGTCAGAACCAAGGACGGGGGTGGCTGTCGGAACGAAGGTCCGTGGTGGCGGTCGGAACCAAGGTCCGGAGTGGCTGTCGGAACCAAGGTCCAGATGGCGGTCAGAACCAAGGTCCGGGTTGGCCGTCGGAACCAAGGTCCTGGGTGGCGGTCGGAACCAAGGTCCGGGGTGGCATTCCGGAAACAAAGTCCGTGGTGGCAATCGGACCCAAGGTCCAGATGGCGGTCAGAACCAAGGTCCGGGGTGGCGGTTGGAACCAAGGTCCGGGGTGGCGGTCGGAACCAAGGTCCGGGGTGGCGTTCGGAACCAAAGTCCGGGGTGGCAGTCGGACCCAAGGTCCAGAAGACGGTCAGAACCAAGGTCCGGGGTGGCGGTCGTAACCAAGGTCCGGAGTGGCGGTCGGAAACAAGGTCCGGAGTGGCGGTCGGAACGAAGGTCCGGGGTGGCCGTCGGAACCAAGGTCTGGGGAGGCAGTCAGATCCAATGTCCTGGGTGCCGCTCGGAACCAAGATCCGGTGTGGCATTCGGAACCAAGGTGCAGATGGCGGTCAGATCCAAGGTCCGGGGTGGCGGTCGGATCCAAGGTCCGGGGTGGCGGTCGGAACCAAGGTCCGGGGTGGCGTTCGGAACCAAGGAGCGGGGTGGCGGTCGGAACCAAGGTCTGGGGTGGCGGACGGATCCAAGGTCCGGGGTGGCGGTCGGAACCAAGGTCCGGGGTGGCTGTCGGAACCAAGGTCCGGGGTGGCTGTCGGAACCAAGGTCCGGGGTGGCGGTCGGAACCAAGGACCCGGGTGGCGGTAGGAACCAAGGTCCGGGGTGGCGGTCTGAACCAAGGTCCGGGGTGGCGGTCGGAAACAAGGTCCGGGGTGGCGGTCGGAACCAAGGTCCGGGGTCGCGGTCGGAACCAAGGTCCGGGGTGGCGGTCGGAACCAAGGTTCGGATTGGGGGTCGGAACCAAGGTCTGGGGTCGCGGTCGGAACCAAGGTCCGGGGTGGCGGTCGGAACCAAGGTCCGGGGCGGCGGTCGGAACCAAGGTCCGGGGTGGCGGTCGGATCCAAGGTCCGGGGTGGCGGTCGGAACCAAGGTCCGGGGTGGCGTTCGGAACCAAGGAGCGGGGTGGCGGTCGGAACCAAGGTCTGGGGTGGCGGTCGGATCCAAGGTCCGGGGTGGCGGTCGGAACCAAGGTCCGGGGTGGCTGTCGGAACCAAGGTCCGGGGTGGCTGTCGGAACCAAGGTCCGGGGTGGCGGTCGGAACCAAGGACCCGGGTGGCGGTAGGAACCAAGGTCCGGGGTGGCGGTCTGAACCAAGGTCCGGGGTGGCGGTCGGAAACAAGGTCCGGGGTGGCGGTCGGAACCAAGGTCTGGGGTGGCGGTCGGGACCAAGGTCCGGAGTGGCGGTCGGAACCAAGATCCGGGGTGGTGGTCGAAACCAAGGTCCGGGGTGACTGTCGGAACCAAAGTCCGGAGTGGCGGTCGGAACCAAGGTCCGGGGTGGCCGTCGGAACCAAGGTCCGGGAGGCGGTCAGAACCAAGGTCCTGGGTGCCGATCGGAACCAAGATCCGGTGTGGTATTCGGAACCAAGGTCCAGATGGCGGTCAGATCCAAGGTCTGGGGTGCCTGTCGGAACCAAGGTCCGGGGTGGCGGTCGGAACCAAGGTCCCGGGTGGCGGGCGTAACCAAGGTACGGGGTGGCGGGCGGAACCCACGTCCGGGGTGGCGGTAGGAACCAACGTCCAGGGTGGCGGTCAGAACCAAGGTCCGTGGTGGCGGTCGGAACCAAGGTCCGGGTTGGCCGTCGGAACCAAGGTCCGGGGTGGTGGTCGGAACCAAGGTCCGGGGTGGCGGTCGGAACCAAGGTCAGGGGTGGCGGTCGGGACCAAGGTCCGGGGTGGCGTTCGGAACCAAGGTCCAGATGGCAGTCAGATCCAAGTTCCGTGGTGGCGGTCGGAAACAAGGTCCGGGGTGGCGGTCGGAAACAAGGTCCGGGGTGGCGGTCGGAACCAAGGTCCGGGGTGGCGGTCGGAACCAACGTTCGGGGTGGCGGTCGGAACCAACGTCCGGGGTGGCGGACCGAACCAACGTCCGGGGTGGCGGTCAGAACCAAGGACCGGAGTGGCTGTCGGAACCAAGGTCCGTGGTGGCGGTCGGAACCAAGGTCCGGGGTGGCGGTCGGAACCAAGGTCCGGGGTGGCGGTCGGAACCAAGGTCCGGGGTGGCGGTCGGAACCAACGTTCGGGGTGGCGGTCGGAACCAACGTCCGGGGTGGCGGACCGAACCAACGTCCGGGGTGGCGGTGAGAACCAAGGACCGGAGTGGCTGTCGGAACCAAGGTCCGTGGTGGCGGTCGGAACCAAGGTCCGGGGTGGCGGTCGGAACCAAGGTCCGGGGTGGCGGTCGGAACCAAGGTCCGGGGTGGCGGTCGGGACCAAGGTCCGCGGTGGCGTTCGGAACCAAGGTCCAGATGGCAGTCAGATCCAAGTTCCGGGGTTGCGGTCAGAACCAACGTCAGGGGTAGCGGTCGGAAGCAACGTCCGGGGTGGCGGTCAGAAGGAAGGTCCGGGGTGGCGGTCGGATCCAAGGTACGGGGTGGCGTTCGGAACCAAGGTCCAGTTGGCGGTCGGAACCAAGGTGCGGGGTGGCGGTCGGAACCAACGTCCGGGGTGGCGGTCAGAACCAAGGACGGGGGTGGCTGTCGGAACGAAGGTCCGTGGTGGCGGTCGGAACCAAGGTCCGGAGTGGCTGTCGGAACCAAGGTCCAGATGGCGGTCAGAACCAAGGTCCGGGTTGGCCGTCGGAACCAAGGTCCTGGGTGGCGGTCGGAACCAAGGTCCGGGGTGGCATTCCGGAAACAAAGTCCGTGGTGGCAATCGGACCCAAGGTCCAGATGGCGGTCAGAACCAAGGTCCGGGGTGGCGGTTGGAACCAAGGTCCGGGGTGGCGGTCGGAACCAAGGTCCGGGGTGGCGTTCGGAACCAAAGTCCGGGGTGGCAGTCGGACCCAAGGTCCAGAAGACGGTCAGAACCAAGGTCCGGGGTGGCGGTCGTAACCAAGGTCCGGAGTGGCGGTCGGAAACAAGGTCCGGAGTGGCGGTCGGAACGAAGGTCCGGGGTGGCCGTCGGAACCAAGGTCTGGGGAGGCAGTCAGATCCAATGTCCTGGGTGCCGCTCGGAACCAAGATCCGGTGTGGCATTCGGAACCAAGGTGCAGATGGCGGTCAGATCCAAGGTCCGGGGTGCCGGTCGGAACCAAGGTCCTGGGTGGCGGTCGGAATAAAGGTCCCGGGTGGCGGGCGTAACCAAGGTACGGGGTGGCGGTCGGAACCCACGTCCGGGGTGGCGGTAGGAACCAACGTCCGGGGTGGCGGTCAGAACCAAGGTCCGGAGTGGCTGTCGGAACCAAGGTCCGGGTTGGCCGTCGGAACCAAGGTCCAGATGGCGGTCAGAACCAAGGTCCGGGGTGGCGGTCAGAACCAAGGTCCAGGGTGGTGTTCGGAACCAAGGTCCGGGGTGGCATTCGGACCCAAGGTCCAGAATGCGGTCAGAACCAAGGTCCGGGGTGGCGGTCGGAACCAAGGTCCGGGGTGGTGGTCGGAACCAAGGTCCGGGGTGGCGGTCGGAACCAAGGTCCGGGGTGGCGATCGGGACCAAGGTCCGGGTGTCGTTCGGAACCAAGGTCCAGATGGCAGTCAGATTCAAGTTCCGGGGTGGCGGTCAGAACCAACGTCCGGGGTCGCGGTCGGAAACAAGGTCCGGGGTGGCGGTCAGAAGGAAGGTCCGGGGTGGCGGTCGGAACCAAGGTACGGGGTGGCGGTCGGAACCAACGTCCGGGGTGGCGGTCAGAACCAAGGACCGGGGCGGCTGTCGGAACCAAGGTCCGTGGTGGCGGTCGGAAACAAGGTCCGGAGTGGCTGTCGGAACCAAGGTCCAGATGGCGGTCAGAACCAAGCTCCGGGTTGGCCGTCGGAACCAAGGTCCAGGGAGGCGGTCAAAACCAAGGTCCTGGGTGGCGGTCGGAACCAAGGTCCGGGGTGGCGTTCCGGAAACAAAGTCCGGGGTGGCAATCGCACCTAAGGTCCAGATGGCGGTCAGAACCAAGGTCCGGGGTGGCGGTCGGAACCAAGATCCGGGGTGGCGGTCGGAACCAAGGTCCGGGATGGCGTTCGGAACCAAAGTCCGGGGTGGCAATCGGACCCAAGGTCCAGATGGCGGTCAGAACCAAGGTCCAGGGTGGCGGTCGGAACTAAGATCCTGGGTGGCAGCCGGAACCAAAGCACGGGGTGGTGGTCAGAACCAACGTCCGGGGTCACGGTCGGAAGCAACGTCCGGGGTGGCGGTCAGAACCAAGGTCCGTGGTGGCGCTCGGAACCAAGGTCCGGGGTGGCGGTCGGAACCAACATCTGGTGTGGTGGTGGGAACGAAGGTCCGGAGTGGCTGTCGGAACCAACGTCCGGATTGGCCGTCGGAACCAAGGTCCTGGGTGGCGGTCAGAACGAACGTCCGGGGTGGTGGTCGGAACCGAGGTCCGGTGTGGCGTTCGGACCCAAGGTGCAGATGGCGGTCAGAACCAAGGTCCGGGGTGGCGGTCGGAACCAAGGTCCGGGGTGGCGGTCGGAATGAAGGTCCGGGGTGGGGGTCGGAACCAAGGTCTGGGGTCGCGGTCGGAACCAAGGTCCGGGGTGGCGGTCGGAATCAAGGTCCGGGGCGGCGGTCGGAACCAAGGTCCGGGGAGGCGGTCGGATCCAAGGTCCGGGGTGGCGTTCGGAACCAAGGAGCGGGGTGGCGGTCGGATACAAGGTCCGGGGTGGCGGTCGGAACCAAGGTCCGGGGTGGCGGTCGGAACCAAGGTCCGGGGTGGCGGTCGAAACCAAGGTCCGGGGTGGCTGTCGGAACCAAGGTCCGGGGTGGCTGTCGGAACCAAGGTACAGGGTGGCGGTCGGAACCAAGGTCCGGGGTGGCGGTCGGAACCAAGGACCCGGGTGGCGGTAGGAACCAAGGTCCGGGGTGGCGGTCTGAACCAAGGTCCGGGGTGGCGGTCGGAAACAAGGTCCGGGGTGGCGGTCGGAACCAAGGTCTGGGGTGGCGGTCGGGACCAAGGTCCGGAGTGGCGGTCGGAACCAAGGTCCGGGGTGGCGGTCGAAACCAAGGTCCGGGGTGGCTGTCGGAACCAAAGTCCGGAGTGGCGGTCGGAACCAAGGTCCGGGGTGGCCGTCGGAACCAAGGTCCGGGAGGCGGTCAGAACCAAGGTCCTGGGTGCCGATCGGAACCAAGATCCGGTGTGGCATTCGGAACCAAGGTCCAGATGGCGGTCAGATCCAAGGTCCGGGGTGCCTGTCGGAACCAAGGTCCGGGGTGGCGGTCAGAACCAACGTCCGGGGTCGCGGTCGGAAGCAACGTCCGGGGTGGCGGTCAGAAGGAAGGTCCGGGGTGGCGGTCGGAACCAAGGTACGGGGTGGCGGTCGGAACCAAGGTCCGGGGTGGCGGTCGGAACCAAGGTCCGGGCTGGCGTTCGGAACCAAGGTCCGGGGTGGCGGTCGGAAACAAGGTCCAGGGTCGCGGTCGGAACCAAGGTCCGGGGTGGTGGTCGGAACCAACGTTCGGGGTGGCGGTCGGAACCAACGTCGGGGGCGGCGGACCGAACCAACGTCCGTGGTGGCGGTCGGAACCAAGGTCCGGAGTGGCTGTCGGAACCAAGGTCCAGATGGCGGTCAGAACCAAGGTCCGGGTTGGCCGTCGGAACCAAGGTCCAGGGAGGCGGTCAAAACCAAGCTCCTGGGTGGCGGTCGGAACCAAGGTCCGGGGTGGCGTTCGGAACCAAAGTCCGGGGTGGCAGTCGGACCCAAGGTCCAGATGGCGGTCAAAACCAAGGTCCGGGGTGGCGGTCGTAACGAAGGTCCGGGGTGGCGGTCGGAACCAAGGTCCGGGGTGGCGGTCGGAACCAAGGTCCGGGGTGGCGTTCGGAACCAAAGTCCGGGGTGGCAGTCGGACCCAAGGTCCAGATGGCGGTCAAAACCAAGGTCCGGGGTGGCGGTCGTAACCAAGGTCCGGGGTGGCGGTCGGAACCAAGGTCCGGGGTGGCGTTCGGAACCAAAGTCCGGGGTGGCAGTCGGACCCAAGGCCCAGATGGCGGTCAAAACCAAGGTCCGGGGTGGCGGTCGTAACCAAGGTCCGGGGTGGCGGTCGGAACCAAGGTCCGGGGTGGCAGTCGGAATCAAGGTCCGGGGCGGCGGTCGGAACCAAGGTCCGGGGTGGCGGGTGGAACCAACGTCCGGGGCAGCACTCGGAGCCGAGGTCCAGGGTGGTGGTCGGAAGCAGGGTCGCGGTCGGAACCACAGTCCAGGGTGGCGGTCGGAACCAAGATCCGGGGTGGCGGTCGGTACGAAAGTCCGGGGTTGCTGTCGGAACCAAGATCCGTGGTGGCGGTCAGAACCAAGGTCTGGGGTTGCGGTCGGAACCAACGTCCGGGGTGGCGGTTGGATCCAAGGACCAGGGAGGCGGTGAGAACCAAGGTCTTGAGTGGCGGTCAGAACCAACGTCCGCGGTGGCGTTCGGAACCAAGGTCGGGGTGGCTGTCGGACCCAAGGTCCAGATGTCGGGCAGAACCAAGGTCCGTGGTGGCGGTCGGAACCAAGGTCCGGGGTGGCAGTCGGAACCAAGTTCCGGGGTGGCGTTCGAAACCAAGGTCCGGGGTGGCGGTCGGAACCAAGGTCCGGAGTGGCGGTCGGAACCAAGGTCCGGAGTGGCGGTCGGAACCAACGTCCGGGGAGGCGGTGAGAACCAACGTCCTGCGTGGCGGTCAGAACTAAGGTCCGGGGTGGCGTTCCGAAACAAGGTCCGGGGTGGGTGTCGGACCCAAGGAGCAGATGGCGGTCAGAACCAAGGACCGGGGTGGCGGTCGGAACTGAGGTCCGGGGTGGCGTTTGGAACCAAGGTCCGGGGTGGCGGTCGGAAACAATGTCCGGGGTGGCGGTCGGAAACAAGGTCCGGGGTGGCGGTCGGAACCAAGGTCCGGGGTGGCGGTCGAAACCAAGGTCCGGGGTGGCGGTCGGAACCAAGTTCCGGGTGGCGTTCGGAACCAAAGTCCGGGGTGGCAGTCGGACCCAAGGGCCAGATGGCGGTCAGAACCAAGTTCCGGGGTGGCGGTCGTAACCAAGGTCCGGGGTGGCGGTCGGAACCAAGGTCCGGGGTGGCGGTCGGAAACAAGGTGCGGGGTGGCAGTCAGAACCAAGGTCTGGGGTGGCGGTCGGAACCAAGGTCCGGGGTGGCGGGTGGAAACAAGGTCCGGGGCAGCACTCGGAGCCGAGGTCTAGGGTGGTGGTCGGAAGCAGGGTGGCGGTCGGAACCACAGTCCAGGGTGGCGGTCGGAAACAAGATCCGGGGTGGCGGTCGGAACCAAGATACGTGGTGGCGGTCAGTACCAAGGTCTGGGGTGGCGGTCGGAACCAACGTCCGGGGGGGCGGTCGGATCCAAGGACCAGCGAGGCGGTGAGAACCAAGGTCCTGGGTGGCGGTCAGAACCAAGGTCTGCGGTGGCGGTTGGAAACAAGGTCCGGGGTGGCGGTCAGAACCAAGGTCCGGGGTGGCGGTCGGAACCAAGGTCCGGGGTGGCGGTCGAAACCAAGGTCCAGGGTGGCTGTCGGAACCAAGGTCCAGGTGGCGGTCGGAACCAAGGTCCGTGGTGGCGGTCGGAACCAACGTCCGGCGTGGCGGTCAGAACCAAGGACCGGGTGGCTGTCGGAACCAAGGTCCGTGGTGGCGGTCGGAACCAAGGTCCGGAGTGGCTGTCGGAACCAAGGTCCAGATGGCGGTCAGAACCAAGGTCCGGGTTGGCCGTCGGAACCAAGGTCCAGGGAGGCGGTCAAAACCAAGCTCCTGGGTGGCGGTCGGAACCAAGGTCCGGGGTGGCGTTCGGAACCAAAGTCCGGGGTGGCAGTCGGACCCAAGGTCCAGATGGCGGTCAAAACCAAGGTCCGGGGTGGCGGTCGTAACGAAGGTCCGGGGTGGCGGTCGGAACCAAGGTCCGGGGTGGCGGTCGGAACCAAGGTCCGGGGTGGCGTTCGGAACCAAAGTCCGGGGTGGCAGTCGGACCCAAGGTCCAGATGGCGGTCAAAACCAAGGTCCGGGGTGGCGGTCGTAACCAAGGTCCGGGGTGGCGGTCGGAACCAAGGTCCGGGGTGGCGTTCGGAACCAAAGTCCGGGGTGGCAGTCGGACCCAAGGCCCAGATGGCGGTCAAAACCAAGGTCCGGGGTGGCGGTCGTAACCAAGGTCCGGGGTGGCGGTCGGAACCAAGGTCCGGGGTGGCGGTCGGAATCAAGGTCCGGGGTGGCGGGTGGAACCAACGTCCGGGGCAGCACTCGGAGCCGAGGTCCAGGGTGGTGGTCGGAAGCAGGGTCGCGGTCGGAACCACAGTCCAGGGTGGCGGTCGGAACCAAGATCCGGGGTGGCGGTCGGTACGAAAGTCCGGGGTTGCTGTCGGAACCAAGATCCGTGGTGGCGGTCAGAACCAAGGTCTGGGGTTGCGGTCGGAACCAACGTCCGGGGTGGCGGTTGGATCCAAGGACCAGGGAGGCGGTGAGAACCAAGGTCTTGAGTGGCGGTCAGAACCAAGGTCCGCGGTGGCGTTCGGAACCAAGGTCGGGGTGGCTGTCGGACCCAAGGTCCAGATGTCGGGCAGAACCAAGGTCCGTGGTGGCGGTCGGAACCAAGGTCCGGGGTGGCAGTCGGAACCAAGTTCCGGGGTGGCGTTCGAAACCAAGGTCCGGGGTGGCGGTCGGAACCAAGGTCCGGAGTGGCGGTCGGAACCAAGGTCCGGAGTGGCGGTCGGAACCAACGTCCGGGGAGGCGGTGAGAACCAACGTCCTGCGTGGCGGTCAGAACTAAGGTCCGGGGTGGCGTTCCGAAACAAGGTCCGGGGTGGGTGTCGGACCCAAGGAGCAGATGGCGGTCAGAACCAAGGACCGGGGTGGCGGTCGGAACTGAGGTCCAGGGTGGCGTTTGGAACCAAGGTCCGGGGTGGCGGTTGGAAACAATGTCCGGGGTGGCGGTCGGAAACAAGGTCCGGGGTGGCGGTCGGAACCAAGGTCCGGGGTGGCGGTCGAAACCAAGGGCCGGGGTGGCGGTCGGAACCAAGTTGCGGCTGGCGTTCGGAACCAAAGTCCGGGGTGGCAGTCGGACCCAAGGGCCAGATGGCGGTCAGAACCAAGTTCCGGGGTGGCGGTCGGAACCAAGGTCCGGGGTGGCGGTCGGAAACAAGGTGCGGGGTGGCAGTCAGAACCAAGGTCTGGGGTGGCGGTCGGAACCAAGGTCCGGGGTGGCGGGTGGAACCAAGGTCCGGGGCAGCACTCGGAGCCGAGGTCCAGGGTGGTGGTCGGAAGCAGGGTGGCGGTCGGAACCACAGTCCAGGGTGGCGGTCGGAAACAAGATCCGGGGTGGCGGTCGGAACCAAGATACGTGGTGGCGGTCAGTACCAAGGTCTGGGGTGGCGGTCGGAACCAACGTCCGGGGGGGCGGTCGGATCCAAGGACCAGCGAGGCGGTGAGAACCAAGGTCCTGGGTGGCGGTCAGAACCAAGGTCTGCGGTGGCGGTTGGAAACAAGGTCCGGGGTGGCGGTCGGAACCAAGGTCCGGGGTGGCGGTCGGAACCAAGGTCCGGGGTGGCGGTCGAAACCAAGGTCCAGGGTGGCTGTCGGAACCAAGGTCCAGGTGGCGGTCGGAACCAAGGTCCGTGGTGGCGGTCGGAACCAACGTCCGGCGTGGCGGTCAGAACCAAGGACCGGGGTGGCTGTCGGAACCAAGGTCCGTGGTGGCGGTCGGAACCAAGGTCCGGAGTGGCTGTCGGAACCAAGGTCCAGATGGCGGTCAGAACCAAGGTCCGGGTTGGCCGTCGGAAACAAGGTCCAGGGAGGCGGTCAAAACCAAGGTCCTGGGTGGCGGTCGGAACAAAGGTCCGGGGTGGCGTTCCGGAAACAAAGTCCGGGGTGGTAATCGGACCCAAGGTCCAGATGGCGGTCAGAACCAAGGTCCGGGGTGGCGGTCGGAACCAAGGTTCGGGGTGGCGGTCGGAACCAAGGTCCGGGGTGGCGTTCGGAACTACAGTCCGGGGTGGCAGTCGGACCCAAGGTCCAGATGGCGGTCAAAACCAAGGACCGGGGTGGCGGTCGTAACCAAGGTCCGGGGTGGCGGTCGGAACCAAGGTCCGGGGTGGCGTTCGGAACCAAAGTCCGGGGTGGCTGTCGGAACCAAGGTCCAGGTGGCGGTCGGAACCAAGGTCCGGGGTGGCGGTCGGAACCAACGTCCGGGGTGGCGGTCAGAACCAAGGACCGGGGTGGCTGTCGGAACCAAGGTCCGTAGTGGCGGTCGGAACCAAGGTCCGGAGTGGCTGTCGAAACCAAGGTCCAGATGGCAGTCAGATCCAAGTTCCGTGGTGGTGGTCAGAACCAACGTCCGGGGTCGCGGTCGGAAGCAACGTCTGGGGTGGCGGTCAGAAGGAAGGTCCGGGGTGGCGGTCGGAACCAAGGTACGGGGTGGCGGTCGGAACCAAGGTCCGGGGTGGCGGTCGGAACCAAGGTCCGGGCTGGCGTTCGGAACCTAGGTCCGGGGTGGCGGTCGGAAACAAGGTCCGGGGTGGTGGTCGGAACCAAGGTCCGGGGTGGCGGTCGGAACCAAGGTCCGGGGTGGCGGTCGAAACCAAGGTCCGGGGTGGCTGTCGGAACCAAGGTCCAGGTGGCGGTCGGAACCAACGTCCGGGGTGGCGGTCGGAACCAACGTCCGGGGTGGCGGTCAGAACCAAGGACCGGGGTGGCTGTCGGAACCAAGGTCCGTGGTGGCGGTCGGAACCAAGGTCCGGAGTGGCTGTCGGAACCAAGGTCCAGATGGCGGTCAGAACCAAGGTCCGGGGTGGCGGTCGGAACCAAGGTCCTGGGTGGCGGTCGGAACCAAGGTCCGGGGTGGCGTTCGGAACCAAAGTCAGGGGTGGCAGTCGGACCCAAGGACCAGATGGCGGTCAAAACCAAGGTCCGGGGTGGCGGTCGTAACCAAGGTCCGGGGTGGTGGACGGAACAAAGGTCCGGGGTGGCGTTCGGAACCAAAGTCCGGGGTGGCAGTCGGACCCAAGGTCCAGATGGCAGTCAAAACCAAGGTCCGGGGTGGCGGTCGTAACCAAGGTCCGGGGTGGCGGTCGGAACCAAGGTCCGGGGTGGCGGTCGGAAACAAGGTCCAGGGTGGCAGTCGGAATCAAGGTCCGGGGTGGCGGTCGGAACCAAGGTCCGGGGTGGCGGGTGGAACCAAGGTCCGGGGCAGCACCCGGAGCCGAGGTCCAGGGTGGTGGTCGGAAGCAGGGTCGATGTCGGAACCACAGTCCAGGGTGGCGGTCGGAACCAAGATCCGGGGTGGCGGTCGGAACGAAAGTCCGGGGTTGCTGTCGGAACCAAGATCCGTGGTGGCGGTCAGAACCAAGGTCTGGGGTGGCGGTCGGAACCAACGTCCGGGCTGGCGGTTGGATCCAAGGACCAGGGAGGCGGTGAGAACCAAGGTCTTGGGTGGCGGTCAGAACCAAGGTCCGCGGTGGCGTTCGGAACCAAGGTCGGGGTGGCTGTCGGACCCAAGGTCCAGATGTCGGGCAGAACCAAGGTCCGGAGTGGCGGTCGGAACCAAGGTCCGGGGTGGCAGTCGGAACCAAGTTCCGGGGTGGCGTTCGAAACCAAGGTCCGGGGTGGCGGTCGGAACCAAGGTCCGGAGTGGCGGTCGGAACCAAGGTCCGGAGTGGCGGTCGGAACCAAGGTCCGGAATGGCGGTCGGAACCAACGTCCGGGGAGGCGGTGAGAACCAAGGTCCTGCGTGGTGGTCAGAACTAAGGTCCGGGGTGGCGTTCGGAACCAAGGTCCGGGGTGGGTGTCGGACCCAAGGACCAGATGGCGGTCAGAACCATGGACCGGGGTGGCGGTCGGAACTAAGGTCCGGGGTGGCGTTTGGAACCAAGGTCAGGGGTGGCGGTCGGAAACAATGTCCGGGGTGGCGGTCGGAAACAAGGTCCGGGGTGGCGGTCGGAACCAAGGTCCGGGGTGGCAGTCGAAACCATGGTCCGGGGTGGCAGTCGAAACCAAGGTCCGGGGTGGCGTTCGGAACTAAAATCCGGGGTGGCAGTCGGACCCAAGGGCCAGATGGCGGTTAGAACCAAGTTCCGGGGTGGCGGTCGTAACCAAGGTCCGGGGTGGCGGTCGGAACCAAGTTCCGGGGTGGCGGTCGGAACCAAGGTCCGGGGAGGCAGTCGGAACCAAGGTCTGGGGTGGCGGTCGGAACCAAGGTCCCGGGTGGCGGGTGGAACCAAGGTCCGGGGCAGCACTCGGAGCCGAGGTCCAGGGTGGTGGTCGGAAGCAGGGTGGCGGTCGGAACCACAGTCCAGGGTGGCGGTTGGAAACATGATCCGGGGTGGCGGTCGGAACCAAAGTCCGGGGTGGCGGTTGGAAACAAGGTCCGGGGTGGCGGTCGGAACCAAGGTCCGGGGTGGCGGTCGGAACCAAGGTCCGGGGTGGAGGTCGAAACCAAGGTCCGGGGTGGCTGTCGGAACCAAGGTCCAGGTGGCGGTCGGAACCAAGGTCCGTGATGGCGGTCGGAACCAACGTCCGGGGTGGCGGTCAGAACCAAGGACCGGGGTGGCTGTCGGAACCAAGGTCTGTGGTGGCGGTCGGAACCAAGGTCCGGAGTGGCTGTTGGAACCAAGGTCCAGATGGCGGTCAGAACCAAGGTCCGGGTTGGCCGTCGGAAACAAGGTCCGGGGTGGCGGTTGGAACCAAGGTCCGGGGTGGCGGTCGGAACCAAGGTCCGGGGTGGCGGTCGGAACCAAGGTCCAGGATGGCGGTCAGAACCAACATCTGGTGTGGCGGTGGGAACGAAGGTCCGGAGTGGCTGTGGGAACCAAGGTCCGGGTTGGCCGTCGGAACCAAGGTCCAGATGGCGTTCAGAACCAAGGTCCGGGGTGGCGGTCGGAACCAAGGTCCGGGGTGGCGGTCGGAATGAAGGTCCGGGGTGGCGGTCGGAACCAAGGTCCGGGGTGGCGGTCGGAACCAAGGTCCGGGGTGGCTGTCGGAACCAAGGTCCGGGGTGGCTGTCGGAACCAAGGTACAGGGTGGCGGTCGGAACCAAGGTCCGGGTTGGCGGTCGGAACCAAGGACCCGGGTAGCGGTAGGAACCAAGGTCCGGGGTGGCGGTCAGAACCAAGGTCCGGGGTGGCGGTCGGAAACAAGGTCCGGGGTGGCGGTCGGAACCAAGGTCCGGGGTGGCGGTCGGGACCAAGGTCCGGTGTGGCGGTCGGAACCAAGGTCCGGGGTGGCGGTCGAAACCAAGGTCCGGGGTGGCTGTCGGAACCAAAGTCCGGAGTGGCGGTCGGCACCAAGGTCCGGGGTGGCCGTCGGAACCAAGGTCCGGGAGGCGGTCAGAACCAAGGTCCTGGGTGCCGATCGGAACCAAGATCCGGTGTGGCATTCGGAAACAAGGTCCAGATGGCGGTCAGATCCAAGGTCCGGGGTGCCTGTCGGAACCAAGGTCCGGGGTGGCGGTCGGAACCAAGGTCCGGGGTGGCGGTCGGAAACAATGTCCGGGGTGGCAGTCGGAACCAAGGTCTGGGGTGGCGGTCAGGACCAAGGTCCGGGGTGGCGGGTGGAACCAAGGTCCGGGGCAGCACTCGGAGCCGAGGTCCAGGGAGGTGGTCGGAAGCAGGGTGGCGGTCGGAACCACAGTCCAGGGTGGCGGTCGGAAACAAGATCTGGGGTGCCGGTCGGAACCAAAGTCCGGGGTGGCAGTCGGAACCAAGATACGTTGTGGCGGTCGGAACCAACGTCCGGGGGGGCGGTCGTATCCAAGGACCAGCGAGGCGGTGGGAACCAAGGTCCCGGGTGGCGGTCAGAACCAAGGTCCGGGGTGGCTGTCGGAACCAAGGTCCGGGGTGGCGGTCGAAACCAAGGTCCGGGGTGGCTGTCGGAACCAAGGTCCAGGTGGCGGTCGGAACCAACGTCCGGGGTGGTGGTCGGAACCAAGGTCCGGGGTGGCGGTCGGAAGGAAGGTCCGGGGTGGCGGTCGGAATTAAGGTACGGGGTGGCGGTCGGAACCAAGGTCCGGGGTGGCGGTCGGAACCGTGGTCCGGGCTGGCGTTCGGAACCAAGGTCCGGGGTGGCGGTCGGAAACAAGGTCCGGGGTGGCGGTCGGAACCAAGGTCCGGGGTGGCGGTCGGAACCAAGGTCCGGAGTGGCGGTCGAAACCAAGGTCCGGGGTGGCTGTCAGAACCAAGGTCCAGGTGGCGGTCGGAACCAACGTCCGGGGTGGCGGTCGGAACCAACGTCCGGGGTGGCGGTCAGAACCAAGGACCGGGGTGGCTGTCGGAACCAAGGTCCGTGGTGGCAGTCAGAACCAAGGTCCGGAGTGGCTGTCGGAACCAAAGTCCGGGTTTGCTGTCGGAACCAAGATCTGTGGTGGCGGTCAGAACCAAGGTCTGGGGTGGCGGTTGGAACCAACGTCCGGGGTGGCGGTTGGATCCAAGGACCAGGGAGACGGTGAGAACCAAGGTCTTGGGTGGCGGTCAGAACCAAGGTCCGCGGTGGCGTTCGGAACGAAGGTCGGGGTGGCTGTCGGACCCAAGGTCCGGGGTGGCTGTCGGAACAAACGTCCGGGGTGGCGGTCAGAACCAAGGACCGGGGTGGCTGTCGGAACCAAGGTCCGTGGTGGCGGTCGGAACCAAGGTCCGGAGTGGCTGTCGGAACCAAGGTCCAGATGGCAGTCAGATCCAAGTTCCGTGGTGGTGGTCAGAACCAACGTCCGGGGTCGCGGTCGGAAGCAACGTCCGGGGTGGCGGTCAGAAGGAAGGTCTGGGGTGGCGGTCGGAACCAAGGTCCGGGGTGGCGGTCGGAACCAAGGTCCGGGGTGGCGGTCCCAACCAAGGTCCGGGCTGGCGTTCGGAACCAAGGTCCGGGGTGGCGGTCGGAAACAAGGTCCGGGGTGGTGGTCGGAACCAAGGTCCGGGGTGGCGGTCGGAACCAAGGTCCGGGGTGGCGGTCGATACCAAGGTCCGGGGTGGCTGTCGGAACCAAGGTCCAGATGGCGGTCGGAACCAACGTCCGGGGTGGCGGTCGGAACCAACGTCCGGGGTGGCGGTCAGAACCAAGGACCGGGGTGGCGGTCAGAACCAAGGACCGGGGTGGCTGTCGGAACCAAGGTCCGTGGTGGCGGTCGGAACCAAGGTCCGGAGTGGCTGTCGGAACCAAGGTCCAGATGGCGGTCAGAACCAAGGTCCGGGTTGGCCGTCGGAACCAAGGTCCAGGGAGGCGGTCAAAACCAAGGTCCTGGGTGGCGGTCGGAACCAAGGTCCGGGGTGGCGGTCGGAACCAAGGTCCGGGGTGGCGGTCGGGACCAAGGTCCGGTGTGGCGGTCGGAACCAAGGTCCGGGGTGGCGGTCGAAACCAAGGTCCGGGGTGGCTGTCGGAACCAAAGTCCGGAGTGGCGGTCGGCACCAAGGTCCGGGGTGGCCGTCGGAACCAAGGTCCGGGAGGCGGTCAGAACCAAGGTCCTGGGTGCCGATCGGAACCAAGATCCGGTGTGGCATTCGGAAACAAGGTCCAGATGGCGGTCAGATCCAAGGTCCGGGGTGCCTGTCGGAACCAAGGTCCGGGGTGGCGGTCGGAACCAAGGTCCGGGGTGGCGGTCGGAAACAAGGTCCGGGGTGGCAGTCGGAACCAAGGTCTGGGGTGGCGGTCAGGACCAAGGTCCGGGGTGGCGGGTGGAACCAAGGTCCGGGGTGGCTGTCGGAACCAACGTCCAGGTGGCGGTTGGAACCAACGTCCGGGGTGGTGGTCGGAACCAAGGTCCGGGGTGGCGGTCGGAAACAAGGTCCGGGGTGGTGGTCGGAACCAAGGTCCGGGGTGGCGGTCGGAACCAAGGTCCGGGGTGGCGGTCGAAACCAAGGTCCGGGGTGGCTGTCGGAACCAAGGTCCAGGTGGCGGTCGGAACCAACGTCCGGGGTGGCGGTCGGAACCAACGTCCGGGGTGGCGGTCAGAACCAAGGACCGGGGTGGCTGTCGGAACCAAGGTCCGTGGTGGCGGTCGGAACCAAGGTCCGGAGTGGCTGTCGGAACCAAGGTCCAGATGGCGGTCAGAACCAAGGTCCGGGGTGGCGGTCGGAACCAAGGTCCTGGGTGGCGGTCGGAACCAAGGTCCGGGGTGGCGTTCGGAACCAAAGTCAGGGGTGGCAGTCGGACCCAAGGACCAGATGGCGGTCAAAACCAAGGTCCGGGGTGGCGGTCGTAACCAAGGTCCGGGGTGGTGGACGGAACAAAGGTCCGGGGTGGCGTTCGGAACCAAAGTCCGGGGTGGCAGTCGGACCCAAGGTCCAGATGGCAGTCAAAACCAAGGTCCGGGGTGGCGGTCGTAACCAAGGTCCGGGGTGGCGGTCGGAACCAAGGTCCTGGGTGGCGGTCGGAAACAAGGTCCAGGGTGGCAGTCGGAATCAAGGTCCGGGGTGGCGGTCGGAACCAAGGTCCGGGGTGGCGGGTGGAACCAAGGTCCGGGGCAGCACCCGGAGCCGAGGTCCAGGGTGGTGGTCGGAAGCAGGGTCGATGTCGGAACCACAGTCCAGGGTGGCGGTCGGAACCAAGATCCGGGGTGGCGGTCGGAACGAAAGTCCGGGGTTGCTGTCGGAACCAAGATCCGTGGTGGCGGTCAGAACCAAGGTCTGGGGTGGCGGTCGGAACCAACGTCCGGGCTGGCGGTTGGATCCAAGGACCAGGGAGGCGGTGAGAACCAAGGTCTTGGGTGGCGGTCAGAACCAAGGTCCGCGGTGGCGTTCGGAACCAAGGTCGGGGTGGCTGTCGGACCCAAGGTCCAGATGTCGGGCAGAACCAAGGTCCGGAGTGGCGGTCGGAACCAAGGTCCGGGGTGGCAGTCGGAACCAAGTTCCGGGGTGGCGTTCGAAACCAAGGTCCGGGGTGGCGGTCGGAACCAAGGTCCGGAGTGGCGGTCGGAACCAAGGTCCGGAGTGGCGGTCGGAACCAACGTCCGGGGTGGCTGTCAGAACCAAGGTCCAGGTGGCGGTCGGAACCAACGTCCGGGGTGGCGGTCGGAACCAACGTCCGGGGTGGCGGTCAGAACCAAGGACCGGGGTGGCTGTCGGAACCAAGGTCCGTGGTGGCAGTCAGAACCAAGGTCCGGAGTGGCTGTCGGAACCAAAGTCCGGGTTTGCTGTCGGAACCAAGATCTGTGGTGGCGGTCAGAACCAAGGTCTGGGGTGGCGGTTGGAACCAACGTCCGGGGTGGCGGTTGGATCCAAGGACCAGGGAGACGGTGAGAACCAAGGTCTTGGGTGGCGGTCAGAACCAAGGTCCGCGGTGGCGTTCGGAACGAAGGTCGGGGTGGCTGTCGGACCCAAGGTCCAGATGTCGGGCAGAACCAAGGTCCGGGGTGGCGGTCGGAACCAAGGTCCGGGGTGGCTGTCGGAACAAACGTCCGGGGTGGCGGTCAGAACCAAGGACCGGGGTGGCTGTCGGAACCAAGGTCCGTGGTGGCGGTCGGAACCAAGGTCCGGAGTGGCTGTCGGAACCAAGGTCCAGATGGCAGTCAGATCCAAGTTCCGTGGTGGTGGTCAGAACCAACGTCCGGGGTCGCGGTCGGAAGCAACGTCCGGGGTGGCGGTCAGAAGGAAGGTCTGGGGTGGCGGTCGGAACCAAGGTCCGGGGTGGCGGTCGGAACCAAGGTCCGGGGTGGCGGTCCCAACCAAGGTCCGGGCTGGCGTTCGGAACCAAGGTCCGGGGTGGCGGTCGGAAACAAGGTCCGGGGTGGTGGTCGGAACCAAGGTCCGGGGTGGCGGTCGGAACCAAGGTCCGGGGTGGCGGTCGATACCAAGGTCCGGGGTGGCTGTCGGAACCAAGGTCCAGATGGCGGTCGGAACCAACGTCCGGGGTGGCGGTCGGAACCAACGTCCGGGGTGGCGGTCAGAACCAAGGACCGGGGTGGCGGTCAGAACCAAGGACCGGGGTGGCTGTCGGAACCAAGGTCCGTGGTGGCGGTCGGAACCAAGGTCCGGAGTGGCTGTCGGAACCAAGGTCCAGATGGCGGTCAGAACCAAGGTCCGGGTTGGCCGTCGGAACCAAGGTCCAGGGAGGCGGTCAAAACCAAGGTCCTGGGTGGCGGTCGGAACCAAGGTCCGGGGTGGCGGTCGGAACCAAGGTCCGGGGTGGCGGTCGGGACCAAGGTCCGGTGTGGCGGTCGGAACCAAGGTCCGGGGTGGCGGTCGAAACCAAGGTCCGGGGTGGCTGTCGGAACCAAAGTCCGGAGTGGCGGTCGGCACCAAGGTCCGGGGTGGCCGTCGGAACCAAGGTCCGGGAGGCGGTCAGAACCAAGGTCCTGGGTGCCGATCGGAACCATGATCCGGTGTGGCATTCGGAAACAAGGTCCAGATGGCGGTCAGATCCAAGGTCCGGGGTGCCTGTCGGAACCAAGGTCCGGGGTGGCGGTCGGAAACAAGGTCCGGGGTGGCGGTCGGAAACAAGGTCCGGGGTGGCGGTCGGAACCAAGGTCTGGGGTGGCGGTCAGGACCAAGGTCCGGGGTGGCGGGTGGAACCAAGGTCCGGGGTGGCTGTCGGAACCAACGTCCAGGTGGCGGTTGGAACCAACGTCCGGGGTGGTGGTCGGAACCAAGGTCCGGGGTGGCGGTCGGAAACAAGGTCCGGGGTGGTGGTCGGAACCAAGGTCCGGGGTGGCGGTCGGAACCAAGGTCCGGGGTGGCGGTCGAAACCAAGGTCCGGGGTGGCTGTCGGAACCAAGGTCCAGGTGGCGGTCGGAACCAACGTCCGGGGTGGCGGTCGGAACCAACGTCCGGGGTGGCGGTCAGAACCAAGGACCGGGGTGGCTGTCGGAACCAAGGTCCGTGGTGGCGGTCGGAACCAAGGTCCGGAGTGGCTGTCGGAACCAAGGTCCAGATGGCGGTCAGAACCAAGGTCCGGGGTGGCGGTCGGAACCAAGGTCCTGGGTGGCGGTCGGAACCAAGGTCCGGGGTGGCGTTCGGAACCAAAGTCAGGGGTGGCAGTCGGACCCAAGGACCAGATGGCGGTCAAAACCAAGGTCCGGGGTGGCGGTCGTAACCAAGGTCCGGGGTGGTGGACGGAACAAAGGTCCGGGGTGGCGTTCGGAACCAAAGTCCGGGGTGGCAGTCGGACCCAAGGTCCAGATGGCAGTCAAAACCAAGGTCCGGGGTGGCGGTCGTAACCAAGGTCCGGGGTGGCGGTCGGAACCAAGGTCCTGGGTGGCGGTCGGAAACAAGGTCCAGGGTGGCAGTCGGAATCAAGGTCCGGGGTGGCGGTCGGAACCAAGGTCCGGGGTGGCGGGTGGAACCAAGGTCCGGGGCAGCACCCGGAGCCGAGGTCCAGGGTGGTGGTCGGAAGCAGGGTCGATGTCGGAACCACAGTCCAGGGTGGCGGTCGGAACCAAGATCCGGGGTGGCGGTCGGAACGAAAGTCCGGGGTTGCTGTCGGAACCAAGATCCGTGGTGGCGGTCAGAACCAAGGTCTGGGGTGGCGGTCGGAACCAACGTCCGGGCTGGCGGTTGGATCCAAGGACCAGGGAGGCGGTGAGAACCAAGGTCTTGGGTGGCGGTCAGAACCAAGGTCCGCGGTGGCGTTCGGAACCAAGGTCGGGGTGGCGGTCAGGACCAAGGTCCGGGGTGGCGGGTGGAACCAAGGTCCGGGGTGGCTGTCGGAACCAACGTCCAGGTGGCGGTTGGAACCAACGTCCGGGGTGGTGGTCGGAACCAAGGTCCGGGGTGGCGGTCGGAAACAAGGTCCGGGGTGGTGGTCGGAACCAAGGTCCGGGGTGGCGGTCGGAACCAAGGTCCGGGGTGGCGGTCGAAACCAAGGTCCGGGGTGGCTGTCGGAACCAAGGTCCAGGTGGCGGTCGGAACCAACGTCCGGGGTGGCGGTCGGAACCAACGTCCGGGGTGGCGGTCAGAACCAAGGACCGGGGTGGCTGTCGGAACCAAGGTCCGTGGTGGCGGTCGGAACCAAGGTCCGGAGTGGCTGTCGGAACCAAGGTCCAGATGGCGGTCAGAACCAAGGTCCGGGGTGGCGGTCGGAACCAAGGTCCTGGGTGGCGGTCGGAACCAAGGTCCGGGGTGGCGTTCGGAACCAAAGTCAGGGGTGGCAGTCGGACCCAAGGACCAGATGGCGGTCAAAACCAAGGTCCGGGGTGGCGGTCGTAACCAAGGTCCGGGGTGGTGGACGGAACAAAGGTCCGGGGTGGCGTTCGGAACCAAAGTCCGGGGTGGCAGTCGGACCCAAGGTCCAGATGGCAGTCAAAACCAAGGTCCGGGGTGGCGGTCGTAACCAAGGTCCGGGGTGGCGGTCGGAACCAAGGTCCTGGGTGGCGGTCGGAAACAAGGTCCAGGGTGGCAGTCGGAATCAAGGTCCGGGGTGGCGGTCGGAACCAAGGTCCGGGGTGGCGGGTGGAACCAAGGTCCGGGGCAGCACCCGGAGCCGAGGTCCAGGGTGGTGGTCGGAAGCAGGGTCGATGTCGGAACCACAGTCCAGGGTGGCGGTCGGAACCAAGATCCGGGGTGGCGGTCGGAACGAAAGTCCGGGGTTGCTGTCGGAACCAAGATCCGTGGTGGCGGTCAGAACCAAGGTCTGGGGTGGCGGTCGGAACCAACGTCCGGGCTGGCGGTTGGATCCAAGGACCAGGGAGGCGGTGAGAACCAAGGTCTTGGGTGGCGGTCAGAACCAAGGTCCGCGGTGGCGTTCGGAACCAAGGTCGGGGTGGCTGTCGGACCCAAGGTCCAGATGTCGGGCAGAACCAAGGTCCGGAGTGGCGGTCGGAACCAAGGTCCGGGGTGGCAGTCGGAACCAAGTTCCGGGGTGGCGTTCGAAACCAAGGTCCGGGGTGGCGGTCGGAACCAAGGTCCGGAGTGGCGGTCGGAACCAAGGTCCGGAGTGGCGGTCGGAACCAAGGTCCGGAATGGCGGTCGGAACCAACGTCCGGGGAGGCGGTGAGAACCAAGGTCCTGCGTGGTGGTCAGAACTAAGGTCCGGGGTGGCGTTCGGAACCAAGGTCCGGGGTGGGTGTCGGACCCAAGGACCAGATGGCGGTCAGAACCATGGACCGGGGTGGCGGTCGGAACTAAGGTCCGGGGTGGCGTTTGGAACCAAGGTCAGGGGTGGCGGTCGGAAACAATGTCCGGGGTGGCGGTCGGAAACAAGGTCCGGGGTGGCGGTCGGAACCAAGGTCCGGGGTGGCAGTCGAAACCATGGTCCGGGGTGGCAGTCGAAACCAAGGTCCGGGGTGGCGTTCGGAACTAAAATCCGGTGTGGCAGTCGGACCCAAGGGCCAGATGGCGGTTAGAACCAAGTTCCGGGGTGGCGGTCGTAACCAAGGTCCGGGGTGGCGGTCGGAACCAAGTTCCGGGGTGGCGGTCGGAACCAAGGTCCGGGGAGGCAGTCGGAACCAAGGTCTGGGGTGGCGGTCGGAACCAAGGTCCCGGGTGGCGGGTGGAACCAAGGTCCGGGGCAGCACTCGGAGCCGAGGTCCAGGGTGGTGGTCGGAAGCAGGGTGGCGGTCGGAACCACAGTCCAGGGTGGCGGTTGGAAACATGATCCGGGGTGGCGGTCGGAACCAAAGTCCGGGGTGGCGGTTGGAAACAAGGTCCGGGGTGGCGGTCGGAACCAAGGTCCGGGGTGGCGGTCGGAACCAAGGTCCGGGGTGGAGGTCGAAACCAAGGTCCGGGGTGGCTGTCGGAACCAAGGTCCAGGTGGCGGTCGGAACCAAGGTCCGTGATGGCGGTCGGAACCAACGTCCGGGGTGGCGGTCAGAACCAAGGACCGGGGTGGCTGTCGGAACCAAGGTCTGTGGTGGCGGTCGGAACCAAGGTCCGGAGTGGCTGTTGGAACCAAGGTCCAGATGGCGGTCAGAACCAAGGTCCGGGTTGGCCGTCGGAAACAAGGTCCGGGGTGGCGGTTGGAACCAAGGTCCGGGGTGGCGGTCGGAACCAAGGTCCGGGGTGGCGGTCGGAACCAAGGTCCAGGATGGCGGTCAGAACCAACATCTGGTGTGGCGGTGGGAACGAAGGTCCGGAGTGGCTGTCGGAACCAAGGTCCGGGTTGGCCGTCGGAACCAAGGTCCAGATGGCGTTCAGAACCAAGGTCCGGGGTGGCGGTCGGAACCAAGGTCCGGGGTGGCGGTCGGAATGAAGGTCCGGGGTGGCGGTCGGAACCAAGGTCCGGGGTGGCGGTCGGAACCAAGGTCCGGGGTGGCTGTCGGAACCAAGGTCCGGGGTGGCTGTCGGAACCAAGGTACAGGGTGGCGGTCGGAACCAAGGTCCGGGGTGGCGGTCGGAACCAAGGACCCGGGTAGCGGTAGGAACCAAGGTCCGGGGTGGCGGTCAGAACCAAGGTCCGGGGTGGCGGTCGGAAACAAGGTCCGGGGTGGCGGTCGGAACCAAGGTCCGGGGTGGCGGTCGGGACCAAGGTCCGGTGTGGCGGTCGGAACCAAGGTCCGGGGTGGCGGTCGAAACCAAGGTCCGGGGTGGCTGTCGGAACCAAAGTCCGGAGTGGCGGTCGGCACCAAGGTCCGGGGTGGCCGTCGGAACCAAGGTCCGGGAGGCGGTCAGAACCAAGGTCCTGGGTGCCGATCGGAACCAAGATCCGGTGTGGCATTCGGAAACAAGGTCCAGATGGCGGTCAGATCCAAGGTCCGGGGTGCCTGTCGGAACCAAGGTCCGGGGTGGCGGTCGGAACCAAGGTCCGGGGTGGCGGTCGGAAACAATGTCCGGGGTGGCAGTCGGAACCAAGGTCTGGGGTGGCGGTCAGGACCAAGGTCCGGGGTGGCGGGTGGAACCAAGGTCCGGGGCAGCACTCGGAGCCGAGGTCCAGGGAGGTGGTCGGAAGCAGGGTGGCGGTCGGAACCACAGTCCAGGGTGGCGGTCGGAAACAAGATCTGGGGTGCCGGTCGGAACCAAAGTCCGGGGTGGCAGTCGGAACCAAGATACGTTGTGGCGGTCGGAACCAACGTCCGGGGGGGCGGTCGTATCCAAGGACCAGCGAGGCGGTGAGAACCAAGGTCCCGGGTGGCGGTCAGAACCAAGGTCCGGGGTGGCTGTCGGAACCAAGGTCCGGGGTGGCGGTCGAAACCAAGGTCCGGGGTGGCTGTCGGAACCAAGGTCCAGGTGGCGGTCGGAACCAACGTCCGGGGTGGTGGTCGGAACCAAGGTCCGGGGTGGCGGTCGGAAGGAAGGTCCGGGGTGGCGGTCGGAATTAAGGTACGGGGTGGCGGTCGGAACCAAGGTCCGGGGTGGCGGTCGGAACCGAGGTCCGGGCTGGCGTTCGGAACCAAGGTCCGGGGTGGCGGTCGGAAACAAGGTCCGGGGTGGCGGTCGGAACCAAGGTCCGGGGTGGCGGTCGGAACCAAGGTCCGGAGTGGCGGTCGAAACCAAGGTCCGGGGTGGCTGTCAGAACCAAGGTCCAGGTGGCGGTCGGAACCAACGTCCGGGGTGGCGGTCGGAACCAACGTCCGGGGTGGCGGTCAGAACCAAGGACCGGGGTGGCTGTCGGAACCAAGGTCCGTGGTGGCAGTCAGAACCAAGGTCCGGAGTGGCTGTCGGAACCAAAGTCCGGGTTTGCTGTCGGAACCAAGATCTGTGGTGGCGGTCAGAACCAAGGTCTGGGGTGGCGGTTGGAACCAACGTCCGGGGTGGCGGTTGGATCCAAGGACCAGGGAGACGGTGAGAACCAAGGTCTTGGGTGGCGGTCAGAACCAAGGTCCGCGGTGGCGTTCGGAACGAAGGTCGGGGTGGCTGTCGGACCCAAGGTCCAGATGTCGGGCAGAACCAAGGTCCGGGGTGGCGGTCGGAACCAAGGTCCGGGGTGGCTGTCGGAACAAACGTCCGGGGTGGCGGTCAGAACCAAGGACCGGGGTGGCTGTCGGAACCAAGGTCCGTGGTGGCGGTCGGAACCAAGGTCCGGAGTGGCTGTCGGAACCAAGGTCCAGATGGCAGTCAGATCCAAGTTCCGTGGTGGTGGTCAGAACCAACGTCCGGGGTCGCGGTCGGAAGCAACGTCCGGGGTGGCGGTCAGAAGGAAGGTCTGGGGTGGCGGTCGGAACCAAGGTCCGGGGTGGCGGTCGGAACCAAGGTCCGGGGTGGCGGTCCCAACCAAGGTCCGGGCTGGCGTTCGGAACCAAGGTCCGGGGTGGCGGTCGGAAACAAGGTCCGGGGTGGTGGTCGGAACCAAGGTCCGGGGTGGCGGTCGGAACCAAGGTCCGGGGTGGCGGTCGATACCAAGGTCCGGGGTGGCTGTCGGAACCAAGGTCCAGATGGCGGTCGGAACCAACGTCCGGGGTGGCGGTCGGAACCAACGTCCGGGGTGGCGGTCAGAACCAAGGACCGGGGTGGCGGTCAGAACCAAGGACCGGGGTGGCTGTCGGAACCAAGGTCCGTGGTGGCGGTCGGAACCAAGGTCCGGAGTGGCTGTCGGAACCAAGGTCCAGATGGCGGTCAGAACCAAGGTCCGGGTTGGCCGTCGGAACCAAGGTCCAGGGAGGCGGTCAAAACCAAGGTCCTGGGTGGCGGTCGGAACCAAGGTCCGGGGTGGCGGTCGGAACCAAGGTCCGGGGTGGCGGTCGGGACCAAGGTCCGGTGTGGCGGTCGGAACCAAGGTCCGGGGTGGCGGTCGAAACCAAGGTCCGGGGTGGCTGTCGGAACCAAAGTCCGGAGTGGCGGTCGGCACCAAGGTCCGGGGTGGCCGTCGGAACCAAGGTCCGGGAGGCGGTCAGAACCAAGGTCCTGGGTGCCGATCGGAACCAAGATCCGGTGTGGCATTCGGAAACAAGGTCCAGATGGCGGTCAGATCCAAGGTCCGGGGTGCCTGTCGGAACCAAGGTCCGGGGTGGCGGTCGGAACCAAGGTCCGGGGTGGCGGTCGGAAACAAGGTCCGGGGTGGCAGTCGGAACCAAGGTCTGGGGTGGCGGTCAGGACCAAGGTCCGGGGTGGCGGGTGGAACCAAGGTCCGGGGTGGCTGTCGGAACCAAGGTCCAGGTGGCGGTCGGAACCAACGTCCGGGGTGGTGGTCGGAACCAAGGTCCGGGGTGGCGGTCGGAAGGAAGGTCCGGGGTGGCGGTCGGAATTAAGGTACGGGGTGGCGGTCGGAACCAAGGTCCGGGGTGGCGGTCGGAACCGAGGTCCGGGCTGGCGTTCGGAACCAAGGTCCGGGGTGGCGGTCGGAACCAAGGTCCGGAGTGGCGGTCAAAACCAAGGTCCGGGGTGGCTGTCAGAACCAAGGTCCAGGTGGCGGTCGGAACCAACGTCCGGGGTGGCGGTCGGAACCAACGTCCGGGGTGGCGGTCAGAATCAAGGACCGGGGTGGCTGTCGGAACCAAGGTCCGTGGTGGCAGTCAGAACCAAGGTCCGGAGCGGCTGTCGGAACCAAAGTCCGGTTTTGCTGTCGGAACCAAGATCTGTGGTGGCGGTCAGAACCAAGGTCTGGGGTGGCGGTCGGAACCAACGTCCGGGCTGGCGGTTGGATCCAAGGACCAGGGAGGCGGTGAGAACCAAGGTCTTGGGTGGCGGTCAGAACCAAGGTCCGCGGTGTCGTTCGGAACCAAGGTCGGGGTGGCTGTCGGACCCAAGGTCCAGATGTCGGGCAGAACCAAGGTCCGGGGTGGCGGTCGGAACCAAGGTCCGGGGTGGCAGTCGGAACCAAGTTCCGGGGTGGCGTTCGAAACCAAGGTCCAGGGTGGCGGTTGGAACCAAGGTCCGGAGTGGCAGTCGGAACCAAGGTCCGGAATGGCGGTCGGAACCAACGTCCGGGGAGGCGGTGAGAACCAAGGTCCTGCGTGGCGGTCAGAACTAAGGTCCGGGGTGGCGTTCGGAACCAAGGTCCGGGGTGGGTGTCGGACCCAAGGACCAGATGGCGGTCAGAACCAAGGACCGGGGTGGCGGTCGGAACTAAGGTCCGGGGTGGCGCTTGGAACCAAGCTCCGGGGTGGCGGTCGGAAACAATGTCCGGGGTGGCGGTCGGAAACAAGGTCCGGGGTGGCGGTCGGAACCAAGGTCCGGGGTGGCAGTCGAAACCAAGGTCCGGGGTGGTGGTCGGAACCAAGGTCCGGGGTGGCGTTCGGAACCAAAGTCCGGGGTGGCGGTCGGAAACAAGGTCCGGGGTGGCAGTCGGAACCAAGGTCTGGGGTGGCGGTCGGAACCAAGTTCCGGGGTGGCGGTCGTAACCAAGGTCCCGGGTGGCGGTCGGAAACAAGGTCCGGGGTGGCGGTCGTAACCAAGGTCCGGGGTGGCGGTCGGAACCAAGTTCCCGGGTGGCGGTCGGAAACAAGGTCCGGGGTGGCAGTCGGAACCAAGGTCTGGGGTGGCGGTCGGAACCAAGGTCCCGGGTGGCGGGTGGAACCAAGGTCCGGGGCAGCACTCGGAGCCGAGGTCCAGGGTGGTGGTCGGAAGCAGGGTGGCGGTCGGAACCACAGTCCAGGGTGGCGGTCGGAAACAAGATCCGGGGTGGCGGTCGGAACCAAAGTCCGGGGTGGCTGTCGGAACCAAGATACGTGATGGCGGTCAGAACCAAGGTCTGGGGTGGCGGTCGGAACCAACGTCCGGGGGGGCGGTCGGATCCAAGGACCAGGGAGGCGGTGAGAACCAAGGTCCTGGGTGGCGGTCAGAACCAAGGTCCGCGGTGGCGGTTGGAAACAAGGTCCGGGGTGGCGGTTGGAACCAAGGTCCGGGGTGGCGGTCGGAACGAAGGTCCGGGGTGGCGGTCGAAACCAAGGTCCGGGGTGGCTGTCGGAACCAAGGTCCAGGTGACGGTCGGAACCAAGGTCCGTGATGGCGGTCGGAACCAACGTCCGGGGTGGCGGTCAGAACCAAGGAGCGGGGTGGCTGTCGGAACCAAGGTCTGTGGTGGCGGTCGGAACCAAGGTCCGAAGTGGCTGTCGGAACCAAGGTCCAGATGGCGGTCAGAACCAAGGTCCGGGTTGGCCGTCGGAAACAAGGTCCAGGGAGGCGGTCAAAACCAAGGTCCTGGGTGGCGGTCGGAACAAAGGTCCGGGGTGGCGTTCCGGAAACAAAGTCCGGGGTGGTAATCGGACCCAAGGTCCAGATGGCGGTCAGAACCAAGGTCCGGGGTGGCGGTCGGAACCAAGGTTCGGGGTGGCGGTCGGAACCAAGGTCCGGGGTGGCGTTCGGGACAAAAGTCCGGGGTGGCACTCGGACCCAAGGTCCAGATGGCAGTCAGAACCAAGGTCCGGGGTGGCGGTCGTAACCACGGTCCGGGGTGGCGGTCGGAAACAAGGTCCGGGTGTCGGGTGGAACCAAGGTCCGGGGCAGCACTCGGAGCCGAGGTCCAGGGTGGTGGTCGGAAGCAGGGTGGCGGACGGAAACAAGATCCGGGGTGGCGGTCGAAACCAAGGTCCGGGGTGGCTGTCGGAACCAAGGTCCGGGGTGGCTGTCGGAACCAAGGTACAGGGTGGCGGTCGGAACCAAGGTCCGGGGTGGCGGTCGGAACCAAGGACCCGGGTGGCGGTAGGAACCAAGGTCCGGGGTGGCGGTCGGAACCAAGGTCCGGGGTGGCGGTCGAAACCAAGGTCCGGGGTGGCGGTCGGAAACAAGGTCCGGGGTGGCGGTCGGAACCAAGGTCCGGGGTGGCGGTCGGGACCAAGGTCCGGAGTGGCGGTCGGAACCAAGGTCCGGGGTGGCGGTCGAAACCAAGGTCCGGGGTGGCTGTCGGAACCAAAGTCCAGAGTGGCGGTCGGAACCAAGGTCCGGCGTGGCCGTCGGAACCAAGGTCCGGGGTGGCGTTCGGAACCAAGGAGCGGGGTGGCGGTCGGAAACAAGGTCCGGGGTGGCGGTCGGAACCAAGGTCCGGGGTGGCGGACGGAAACAATATCCGGGGTGGTGGTCGAAACCAAGGTCCGCGGTGGCTGTCGGAACCAACGTCCGGGGTGGCTGTCGGAACCAAGGCACAGGGTGGCGGTCGGAACCAAGGTCTGGGGTGGCGGTCGGAACCAAGGACCCGGGTGGCGGTAGGAACCAAGGTCCGGGGTGGCGGTCAGAACCAAGGTCCGGGGTGGCGGTCGGAAACAAGGTCCGGGGTGGCGGTCGGAACCAAGGTCCGGGGTGGCGGTCGGGACCAAGGTCCGGAGTGGCGGTCGGAACCAAGGTCCGGGGTGGCGCTCGAAACCTAGGTCCGGGGTGGCTGTCGGAACCAAGGTCCGGGGTGGCGGTCGAAACCAAGGTCCGGGGTGGCTGTCGGAACCAAGGTCCAGGTGGCGGTCGGAACCAACGTCCGGGGTGGTGGTCGGAACCAAGGTCCGGGGTGGCGGTCGGAACCAAGGTCCGGGGTGGCGGTCGGAACCAAGGTCCGGGGTGGCGGTCGGGACCATGGTCCAGATGGCAGTCAGAACCAAGGTCCGGGTTGGCCGTCGGAAACAAGGTCCAGGGAGGCGGTCAAAACCAAGGTCCTGGGTGGCGGTCGGAACAAAGGTCCGGGGTGGCGTTCCGGAAACAAAGTCCGGGGTGGTAATCGGACCCAAGGTCCAGATGGCGGTCAGAACCAAGGTCCGGGGTGGCGGTCGGAACCAAGGTTCGGGGTGGCGGTCGGAACCAAGGTCCGGGGTGGCGTTCGGGACAAAAGTCCGGGGTGGCACTCGGACCCAAGGTCCAAATGGCAGTCAGAACCAAGGTCCGGGGTGGCGGTCGTAACCACGGTCCGGGGTGGCGGTCGGAAACAAGGTCCGGGTGTCGGGTGGAACCAAGATCCGGGGCAGCACTCGGAGCCGAGGTCCAGGGTGGTGGTCGGAAGCAGGGTGGCGGACGGAAACAAGATCCGGGGTGGCGGTCGAAACCAAGGTCCGGGGTGGCTGTCGGAACCAAGGTCCGGGGTGGCTGTCGGAACCAAGGTACAGGGTGGCGGTCGGAACCAAGGTCCGGGGTGGCGGTCGGAACCAAGGACCCGGGTGGCGGTAGGAACCAAGGTCCGGGGTGGCGGTCGGAACCAAGGTCCGGGGTGGCGGTCGGAAACAAGGTCCGGGGTGGCGGTCGGAACCAAGGTCCGGGGTGGCGGTCGGGACCAAGGTCCGGAGTGGCGGTCGGAACCAAGGTCCGGGGTGGCGGTCGAAACCAAGGTCCGGGGTGGCTGTCGGAACCAAAGTCCGGAGTGGCGGTCGGAACCAAGGTCCGGCGTGGCCGTCGGAACCAAGGTCCGGGGTGGCGTTCGGACCCAAGGAGCGGGGTGGCGGTCGGAAACAAGGTCCGGGGTGGCGGTCGGAACCAAGGTCCGGGGTGGCGGACGGAAACAATATCCGGGGTGGTGGTCGAAACCAAGGTCCGCGGTGGCTGTCGGAACCAACGTCCGGGGTGGCTGTCGGAACCAAGGCACAGGGTGGCGGTCGGAACCAAGGTCTGGGGTGGCGGTCGGAACCAAGGACCCGGGTGGCGGTAGGAACCAAGGTCCGGGGTGGCGGTCAGAACCAAGGTCCGGGGTGGCGGTCGGAAACAAGGTCCGGGGTGGCGGTCGGGACCAAGGTCCGGAGTGGCGGTCGGAACCAAGGTCCGGGGTGGCGCTCGAAACCTAGGTCCGGGGTGGCTGTCGGAACCAAGCTCCGGGGTGGCGGTCGAAACCAAGGTCCGGGGTGGCTGTCGGAACCAAGGTCCAGGTGGCGGTCGGAACCAACGTCCGGGGTGGTGGTCGGAACCAAGGTCCGGGGTGGCGGTCGGAACCAAGGTCCGGGGTGGCGGTCGGGACCATGGTCCGGGGTGGCGTTCGGAACCAAGGTCCAGATGGCAGTCAGATCCAAGTTCCGTGGTGGTGGTCAGAACCAACGTCCGGGGTCGCTGTCGGAAGCAACGTCCGGGGTGGCGGTCAGAAGGAAGGTCCGGGGTGGCGGTCGGAACCAAGGTACGGGGTGGCGGTCGGAACCAAGGTCCGGGGTGGCGGTCGGAACCAAGGTCCGGGCTGGCGTTCGGAACCAAGGTCCGGGGTGGCGGTCGGAAACAAGGTCCGGGGTGGCGGTAGGAACCAAGGTCCGGGGTGGCGGTCGGAACCAAGGTCCGGGGTGGCGGTCGGAACCAAGGTCCGGGGTGGCGGTCGGAACCAAGGTCCGGGGTGGCTGTCGGAACCAAGGTCCAGGTGGCGGTCGGAACCAACGTCCGGGGTGGCGGTCGGAACCAACGTCCGGGGTGGCGGTCAGAACCAAGGACCGGGGTGGCTGTCGGAACCAAGGTCCGTGGTGGCGGTCGGAACCAAGGTCCGGAGTGGCTGTCGGAACCAAGGTCCAGATGGCGGTCAGAACCAAGGTCCGGGTTGGCCGTCGGAACCAAGGTCCAGGGAGGTGGTCAAAACCAAGGTCCTGGGTGGCGGTCGGAACCAAGGTCCGGGGTGGCGGTCGGAACCAAGGTCCGGGGTGGCGTTCGGAACCAAAGTCCGGGGTGGCAGTCGGACCCAAGGTCCAGATGGCGGTCAAAACCAAGGTCCGGGGTGGCGGTCGGAACCAAGGTCCGGGGTGGCGATCGGAACCAAGGTCCGGGGTGGCGGTCGGAAACAAGGTCCGGGGTGGCAGTCGGAATCAAGGTCCGGGGTGGCGGCCGGAACCAAGGTCCGGGGTGGCGGGTGGAACCAAGGTCCGGGGCAGCACCCGGAGCCGAGGTCCAGGGTGGTGGTCGGAAGCAGGGTCGCGGTCGGATCCACAGTCCAGGGTGGCGGTCGGAACCAAGATCCGGGGTGGCGGTCGGAACCAAAGTCCGGGTTTGCTGTCGGAACCAAGATCCGTGGTGGCGGTCAGAACCAAGGTCTGGGGTGGCGGTCGGAACCAACGTCCGGGGTGGCGGTTGGATCCAAGGACCAGGGAGGCGGTGAGAACCAAGGTCTTGGGTGGCGGTCAGAACCAAGGTCCGCGGTGGCGTTCGGAACCAAGGTCGGGGTGGCTTTCGGACCCAAGGTCCAGATGTCGGGCTGAACCAAGGTCCGGGGTGGCAGTCGGAACCAAGTTCCGGGGTGGCGTTCGAAACCAAGGTCCGGGTTGGCTGTCGGAACCAAGGTCCAGGTGGCGGTCGGAACCAAGGTCCGGGGTGGCGGTCGGAACCAACGTCCGGGGTGGCGGTCAGAACCTAGGACCGGGGTGGCTGTTGGAACCAAGGTCCGTGGTGGCGGTCGGAACCAAGGTCCGGAGTGGCTGTCGAAAACAAGGTCCAGATGGCGGTCAGAACCAAGGTCCCGGGTGGCGGGCGTAACCAAGGTACGGGGTGGCGTTTGGAACCAAAGTCCGGGGTGGCAGTCGGACCCAAGGTCCAGATGGCGGTCAAAACCAACGTCCGGGGTGGCGGTCAGAACCAAGGACCGGGGTGGCTGTCGGAACCAAGGTCCGTGGTGGCGGTCGGAACCAAGGTCCGGAGTGGCTGTCGGAACCAAGGTCCAGATGGCGGTCAGAACGAAGGTCCGGGTTGGCAGTCAGACCCAAGGGCCAGATGGCGGTCAGAACCAAGTTCCGGGGTGGCGGTCGTAACCAATGTCCGGGGTGGCGGTCGGATCCAAGGTCCGGGGTGGCGGTCGGAAACAAGGTCCGGGGTGGCAGTCGGAACCAAGGTCTGTGGTGGCGGTCGGAACCAAGGTCCGGGGTGGCGGGTGGAACCAAGGTCCGGGGTGGCTGTCGGAACCAAGATACGTGGTGGCGGTCAGAACCAAGGTCTGGGGTGGCGGTCGGAACCAACGTCCGGGGGGGCGGTCGGATCCAAGGACCAGGGTAGCGGTGAGAACCAAGGTCTGGGGTGGCGGTCGGAACCAAGGTCCGGGAGGCGGTCAGAACCAAGGTCCTGGGTGCCGATCGGAACCAAGATCCGGTGTGGCATTCGGAACCAAGGTCCAGATGGCGGTCAGATCCAAGGTCCGGGGTGCCTATCGGAACCAATGTCCGGGGTGGCGGTCGGAACCAAGGTCCCGGGTGGCGGGCGTAACCAAGGTACGGGGTGGCGTTCGGAACCAAAGTCCGGGGTGGCAGTCGGACCCAAGGTCCAGATGGCGGTCAAAACCAACGTCCGGGGTGGCGGTCAGAACCAAGGACCGGGGTGGCTGTCGGAACCAAGGTCCGTGGTGGCGGTCGGAACCAAGGTCCGGAGTGGCTGTCGGAACCAAGGTCCAGATGGCGGTCAGAACGAAGGTCCGGGTTGGCAGTCAGACCCAAGGGCCAGATGGCGGTCAGAACCAAGTTCCGGGGTGGCGGTCGTAACCAAGGTCCAGGGTGGCGGTCGGATCCAAGGTCCGGGGTGGCGGTCGGAAACAAGGTCCGGGGTGGCGGTCGGAACCAAGGTCTGTGGTGGCGGTCGGAACCAAGGTCCGGGGTGGCGGGTGGAACCAAGGTCCGGGGTGGCTGTCGGAACCAAGATACGTGGTGGCGGTCAGAACCAAGGTCTGGGGTGGCGGTCGGAACCAACGTCCGGGGGGGCGGTCGGATCCAAGGACCAGGGAAGCGGTGAGAACCAAGGTCCTAGGTGGCGGTCAGAACCAAGGTCCGCGGTGGCGGTCGGAACCAAGGTCGGGGTGGCTGTCGGACCCAAGGTCCAGATGGCAGTCAGAACCAAGGTCCGGGGTGGCGGTCGGAACCAAGGTCCGGGGTGGCGGTCGGAACCAAGGTATGGGGTGGCGGTCGGAACTAAGGTACGGGGTGGCGGTCGGAACCAAGGTCCGGATTGGCGGTCGGAACCAAGGTCCGGGCTGGCGTTCGGAACCAAGCTCCGGGGTGGCGGTTGGAAACAAGGTCCGGGGTGGCGGTCGGACCCAAGGTCCGGGGTGGCGGTCGGAACCAAGGTCCGGGGTGGCGGTCGGAACCAAGGTCCGGGGTGGCGGTCGAAAACAAGGTCCGGGGTGGCTGTCGGAACCAAGGTCCAGGTGGCGGTCGGAACCAAGGTCCGTGGTGGCGCTCGGAACCAACGTCCGGGGTGGCGGTCAGAACCAAGGACCGGGGTGGCTGTCGGAACCAAGGTCCGTGGTGGCGGTCGGAACCAAAGTCCGGAGTGGCTGTCGGAACCAAGGTCCAGATGGAGGTCAGAACCAACGTCCGGGTTGGCCGTCGGAAACAAGGTCCAGGGAGGCGGTCAAAACCAAGGTCCTGGGTGGCGGTCGGAACCAAGGTCCGGGGTGGCGTTCCGGAAACAAAGTCCGGGGTGGCAATCGGACCCAAGGTCCAGATGGCGGTCAGAACCAAGGTTCGGGGTGGCGGTCGGAACCAAGGACCGGAGTGGCGTTCGGAACCAAAGTCCGGGGTGGCAGTCGGACCCAAGGTCCAGATGGCGGTCAGAACCAAGGTCCGGGGTGGCGGTCGTAACCAAGGTCCGGGGTGGCGGTCGGAACCAAGGTCTGGGGTGGCGGTCGGAAACAAGGTCCGGGGTGGCAGTCGGAACCAAGGTCTGGGGTGGCGGTCGGAACCAAGGTCCGGGTGTCGGGTGGAACCAAGGTCCGGGGCAGCACTCGGAGCCGAGGTCCAGGGTGGTGGTCGGAAGCAGGGTGGCGGACAGAAACAAGATCCGGGGTGGCGGTCGGAACCAAAGTCCGGGGTGGCTGTCGGAACCAACATCCGTGGTGGCGGTCAGAACCAAGGTCCGGGGTGGCGGTCGGATCCAAGGACCAGGGAGGCGGTGAGAACCAATGTCCTGGGTGGCGGTCGGAACCAAGGTCCGCGGTGGCGTTCGGAACCAAGGTCGGGGTGGCTGTCGGACCCAAGGTCCAGATGGCGGTCAGAACCAAGGTCCGGGGTGGCGGTCGGAACCAAGGTCCGGGGTGGCGGTTGGAACCAAGGAACGGGGTGGCGGTCGGAACCAAGGTCCGGGCTGGCGGTCGGAACCAAGGTTGGGGTGGCGGTCGGAACCAGGGTCCGGGGTGGCGGTCGAAACCAAGGTCCGGGGTCGCGGTCGGAACCAAGGTCCGGGGTGGCGGTCGGAACCAAGGTCCGGGGTGGCGGTCGGAACCAAGGTCCGGGCTGGCGTTCGGAACCAAGGTCCGGGGTGGCGGTCGGAAACAAGGTCCGGGGTGCCGGTCGGAACCAAGGTCCGGGGTGGCGGTCGAAACCAAGGTCCGGGGTGGCTGTCGGAACCAAGGTCCTGGTGGCGGTCGGAACCAATGTCCGGGGTGGCTGGCGGAACCAAGGTCCGTGGTGGCAGTCGGAACCAAGGTCCGGAGTGGCTGTCGGAACCAAGGTCCAGATGGCGGTCAGAACCAAGGTCCGGGGTGGCCGTCGGAACCAAGGTCCAGGGAGGCGGTCAAAACCAAGGTCCTGGGTGGCGGTGGGAACCAAGTTCCGGGGTGGCGTTCCGGAAACAAAGTCTGGGGTGGCAATCGGACCTAAGGTACAGATGGCGGTCAGAACCAAGGTCCGGGCTGGCGGTCAGAACCAAGGTCCGGGGTGGCGGTCGGAACGAAGGTCCAGGGTGGCGTTCGGAACCAAAGAAAGGGGGGGCAGTCGGACCCAAGGTCCAGATGGCGGTCAGAACCAAGGTCCGGGGTGGCGGACGTAACCAAGTTCCGGGGTGGCGGTCGGAACCAAGGTCCAGGGTGGCGGTCAGAAACAAGGTCCGGGGTGGCAGTCAGAACCAAGGTCTGCGGTGGCGGTCGGAACCAAGTTCCGGGGTGGCGGGTGGATCCAAGGTCCGGGGCAGCACTCGGAGCCGAGGTCCAGGGTGGCGGTCAGAAGCAGGGTGGCGATCGGAACCACAGTCCAGGGTGGCGGTCGGAAACAAGATCCGGGGTGGCGGTCGGAACCAAAGTCCAGGGTGGCTGTTGGAACCAAGATCCGTTGTGGCGGTCAGTACCATGGTCTGGGGTGGCGGTCGGAACCAATGTCCGGGGTGGCGGTCGGATCCAAGGACCAGGGAGGCGGTGAGAACCAAGGTCTTGGGTGGCGGTCAGAACCAAGGTCCGGGGTGGCGGGTGGAACCAAGGTCCGGGGCAGCACTCGGAGCCGAGGTCCAGTGTGGTGGTCGGAAGCAGGGTGGCGGTCGGAACCACAGTCCAGGGTGGCGGTCGGAAACAAGATCCGGGGTGGCGGTCGGAACCAAAGTCCGGGGTGGCTGTCGGAACCAAGTTCCGTGGTGGCGGTCAGAACCAAGGTCTGGGGTGGCGGTCGTAACCAAAGTCCGGGGTGGTGGTCGGATCCAAGGACTAGGGGAGGCGGTGAGAACCAAGGTCCTGGGTGGCGCTCAGAACCAAGGTCCGCGGTGGCGGTCGGAACCAAGGTCGGGGTGGCTGACGGACCCAAGGTCCAGATGGCGGTCAGAACCAAGGTCCGGGCTGGCGTTCGGAACCAAGGTCCGGGGTGGCGGTCGGAACCAAGGTCGGGGTGGCGGTCGGAACCAAGGTCCGGGGTGACGGTCGAAACCAAGGTCCGGGGTGGCGGTCAGAACCAAGGTCTGGGGTCACGTTCGGAACCAAGGTCCGGGATGGCGGTCGGAACCAAGGTCCAGGGTGGCGGTCGGAACCAAGGTACGGGGTGGCGGTTGGAAACAAGGTCCGGGGTGGCGGTCGGAACCAAGGTCCGGGCTGGCGGTCGGAACCAAGGTCCGGGGTGGCGGTCGGAACCAACGTCCGGGGTGGCGGCCAGAACCATGTCGGGGTGGCTGTCGGAACCAAGGTCCGTGGTGGCGGTCGGAACGAAGGTCCGGAGTGGCTGTCGGAACCAAGGTCCGGATGGCGGTCAGAACCAAGGTCCGGGGTGGCCGTCGGAACCAAGGTCCAGGGAGGCGGTCAAAACCAATGTCCTGGGTGGCGGTCGGAACCAGGTTCCGGGGTGGCGTTCCGGATACAAAGTCTGGGGTGGCAATCGGACCCAAGGTCCAGATGGCGGTCAGAACCAAGGTCCGGGGTGGCGGTCGGAACGAAAGTCCGGGGTGGCAGTCGGACCCAAGGTCCAGATGGCGGTCAGAACCAAGGTCCGGGGTGGCGGTGGTAACCAAGGTCCGGGGTGCTGGTCGGAACCAAGGTCCGGGGTGGCGGTCGGAAACAAGGTCCGGGGTGGCAGTCGGAACCAAGGTCTGGTGTGGCGGTCGGAACCAAGGTCCGGGGTGGCGGGTGGAACCAAGGTCCGGGGCAGCACCCGGAGCCGAGGTCCAGGGTGGTGGTCGGAAGCAGGGTGGCGGTCAGAACCACAGTCCAGGGTGGCGGTCGGAAACAAGATCCGGGGTGGCGGTCGGAACCAAAGTCCGGGGTGGCTGTCGGAACCAAGGACCAGGGAGGCGGTGAGAACCAAGGTCCGGGGTGGCGGTCGGAACCAAGGTCCGGGCTGGCGTTCGGAACCAAGGTCCGGGGTGGCGGTCGGAACCAAGGTCCGGGGTGGCGGTCGAAACCAAGGTCCGGGGTGGCTGTCGGAATCAAGGTCCGGGCTGGCGGTCGGAACCAACGTCCGGGGTGGCGGTGAGAACCAAGGTCCTGGGTGGCGGTCAGAACCAAGGTCCGTGGTGGCGGTCGGAACCAAGGTCGGGGTGGCTGTCGGACCCAAGGTCCAGATGGCGGTCAGAACCAAGGTCCGGATTGGCGTTCGGAACCAAGGTCCGGGGTGACGGTCGGAAACAAGGTCCGGGGTGGCGGTCGGAACCAAGGTCCGGGGTGGCGGTCGGAACCAAGGTCCGGGGTGGCGGTCGGAACCAAGGTCCGGGGTGGCGGTCGAAACCAAGGTCCGGGGTGGCTGTCGGAACCAAGGTCCAGGTGGCGGTCGGAACCAACGTCCGGGGTGGCGGTCGGAACCAACGTCCGGGGTGGCGGTCAGAACCAAGGTCCGGGGTGGCTGTCGGAACCAAGATACGTGGTGGCGGTCAGAACCAAGGTCTGGGGTGGCGGTCGGAACCAACGTCCGGGGTGGTGGTCGGAACCAAGGTCCGGGGTGGCGGTCGGAACCAAGGTCCGGGGTGGCGGTCGGGACCATGGTCCGGGGTGGCGTTCGGAACCAAGGTCCAGATGGCAGTCAGATCCAAGTTCCGTGGTGGTGGTCAGAACCAACGTCCGGGGTCGCTGTCGGAAGCAACGTCCGGGGTGGCGGTCAGAAGGAAGGTCCGGGGTGGCGGTCGGAACCAAGGTACGGGGTGGCGGTCGGAACCAAGGTCCGGGGTGGCGGTCGGAACCAAGGTCCGGGCTGGCGTTCGGAACCAAGGTCCGGGGTGGCGGTCGGAAACAAGGTCCGGGGTGGCGGTAGGAACCAAGGTCCGGGGTGGCGGTCGGAACCAAGGTCCGGGGTGGCGGTCGGAACCAAGGTCCGGGGTGGCGGTCGGAACCAAGGTCCGGGGTGGCTGTCGGAACCAACGTCCGGGGTGGCGGTCGGAACCAACGTCCGGGGTGGCGGTCGGAACCAACGTCCGGGGTGGCGGTCAGAACCAAGGACCGGGGTGGCTGTCGGAACCAAGGTCCGTGGTGGCGGTCGGAACCAAGGTCCGGAGTGGCTGTCGGAACCAAGGTCCAGATGGCGGTCAGAACCAAGGTCCGGGTTGGCCGTCGGAACCAAGGTCCAGGGAGGTGGTCAAAACCAAGGTCCTGGGTGGCGGTCGGAACCAAGGTCCGGGGTGGCGGTCGGAACCAAGGTCCGGGGTGGTGTTCGGAACCAAAGTCCGGGGTGGCAGTCGGACCCAAGGTCCAGATGGCGGTCAAAACGAAGGTCCGGGGTGGCGGTCGTAACCAAGGTCCGGGATGGCGGTCGGAACCAAGGTCCGGGGTGGCGTTCGGAACCAAAGTCCGGGGTGGCAGTCGGACCCAAGGTCCAGATGGTGGTCAAAACCAAGGTCCGGGGTGGCGGTCGGAACCAAGGCCCGGGGTGGCGATCGGAACCAAGGTCCGGGGTGGCGGTCGGAAACAAGGTCCGGGGTGGCAGTCGGAATCAAGGTCCGGGGTGGCGGCCGGAACCAAGGTCCGGGGTGGCGGGTGGAACCAAGGTCCGGGGCAGCACCCGGAGCCGAGGTCCAGGGTGGTGGTCGGAAGCAGGGTCGCGGTCGGATCCACAGTCCAGGGTGGCGGTCGGAACCAAGATCCGGGGTGGCGGTCGGAACCAAAGTCCGGGTTTGCTGTCGGAACCAAGATCCGTGGTGGCGGTCAGAACCAAGGTCTGGGGTGGCGGTCGGAACCAACGTCCGGGGTGGCGGTTGGATCCAAGGACCAGGGAGGCGGTGAGAACCAAGGTCTTGGGTGGCGGTCAGAACCAAGGTCCGCGGTGGCGTTCGGAACCAAGGTCGGGGTGGCTGTCGGACCCAAGGTCCAGATGTCGGGCTGATCCAAGGTCCGGGGTGGCGGTCGGAACCACGGTCCGGGGTGGCAGTCGGAACCAGGTTCCGGGGTGGCGTTCGAAACCAAGGTCCGGGGTGGCTGTCGGAACCAAGGTCCAGGTGGCGGTCGGAACCAAGGTCCGGGGTGGCGGTCGGAACCAACGTCCGGGGTGGCGGTCAGAACCAAGGACCGGGGTGGCTGTTGGAACCAAGGTCCGTGGTGGCGGTCGGAACCAAGGTCCGGAGTGGCTGTCGAAACCAAGGTCCAGATGGCGGTCAGAACCAAGGTCCGGGTTGGCCGTCGGAACCAAGGTCCAGGGAGGCGGTCAAAACCAAGGTCCTGGGTGACGGTCGGAACCAAGGTCCGGGGTGGCGGTCGGAACCAAGGTCCGGGGTGGCAGTCGGAACCAAGTTCCGGGGTGGCGTTCGAAACCAAGGTCCGGGGTGGCGGTCGGAACCAAGGTCCGGAGTGGCGGTCGGAACCAAGGTCCGGAGTGGCGATCGGAACCAACGTCCGGGGAGGCGGTGAGAACCAAGGTCCTGCGTGGCGGTCAGAACTAAGGTCCGGGGTGGCGATCAGAACCAAGTTCCGGGGTGGGTGTCGGACCCAAGGAGCAGATGGCGGTCAGAACCAAGGACCGGGGTGGCGGTCGGAACTCAGGTCCGGGGTGGCGTTTGGAACCATGGTCTGGGGTGGCGGTCGGAAACAAGGGCCGGGGTGGCGGTCGAAACCAAGGTCCGGGGTGGCGTTCGGAACCAAAGTCCGGGGTGGCAGTCGGACCCAAGGGCCAGATGGCGGTCAGAACTAAGTTCCGGGGTGGCGGTCGTAACCAAGGTCCGGGGTGGCGGTCGGAACCAAGGTCCGGGGTGGCGGTCGGAAACAAGGTCCGGGTTGGCAGTCGGAACCAAGGTCTGGGGTGGCGGTCGGAACCAAGCTCCGGGGTGGCGGGTGGAACCAAGGTCTGGGGGAGCACTCGGAGCCGAGGTCCAGGGTGGTGGTCGGAAGCAGGGTGGCGGTCGGAACCACAGTCCAGGGTGGCGGTCGGAAACAAGATCCGGGGTGGCGGTCGGAACCAAAGTCCGAGGTGGCTGTCGGAACCAAGATACGTGGTGGCGGTCAGAACCAAGGTCCGGGCTGGCGTTCGGAACCAAGGTCCGGGGTGGCGGTCGGAACCAAGGTCCGGGGTGGCGGTCGAAACCAAGGTCCGGGGTGGCTGTCGGAATCAAGGTCCGGGCTGGCGGTCGGAACCAACGTCCGGGGTGGCGGTGAGAACCAAGGTCCTGGGTGGCGGTCAGAACCAAGGTCCGTGGTGGCGGTCGGAACCAAGGTCGGGGTGGCTGTCGGACCCAAGGTCCAGATGGCGGTCAGAACCAAGGTCCGGATTGGCGTTCGGAACCAAGGTCCGGGGTGACGGTCGGAAACAAGGTCCGGGGTGGCGGTCGGAACCAAGGTCCGGGGTGGCGGTCGGAACCAAGGTCCGGGGTGGCGGTCGGAACCAAGGTCCGGGGTGGCGGTCGAAACCAAGGTCCGGGGTGGCTGTCGGAACCAAGGTCCAGGTGGCGGTCGGAACCAACGTCCGGGGTGGCGGTCGGAACCAACGTCCGGGGTGGCGGTCAGAACCAAGGTCCGGGGTGGCTGTCGGAACCAAGATACGTGGTGGCGGTCAGAACCAAGGTCTGGGGTGGCGGTCGGAACCAACGTCCGGGGTGGTGGTCGGAACCAAGGTCCGGGGTGGCGGTCGGAACCAAGGTCCGGGGTGGCGGTCGGGACCATGGTCCGGGGTGGCGTTCGGAACCAAGGTCCAGATGGCAGTCAGATCCAAGTTCCGTGGTGGTGGTCAGAACCAACGTCCGGGGTCGCTGTCGGAAGCAACGTCCGGGGTGGCGGTCAGAAGGAAGGTCCGGGGTGGCGGTCGGAACCAAGGTACGGGGTGGCGGTCGGAACCAAGGTCCGGGGTGGCGGTCGGAACCAAGGTCCGGGCTGGCGTTCGGAACCAAGGTCCGGGGTGGCGGTCGGAAACAAGGTCCGGGGTGGCGGTAGGAACCAAGGTCCGGGGTGGCGGTCGGAACCAAGGTCCGGGGTGGCGGTCGGAACCAAGGTCCGGGGTGGCGGTCGGAACCAAGGTCCGGGGTGGCTGTCGGAACCAACGTCCGGGGTGGCGGTCGGAACCAACGTCCGGGGTGGCGGTCGGAACCAACGTCCGGGGTGGCGGTCAGAACCAAGGACCGGGGTGGCTGTCGGAACCAAGGTCCGTGGTGGCGGTCGGAACCAAGGTCCGGAGTGGCTGTCGGAACCAAGGTCCAGATGGCGGTCAGAACCAAGGTCCGGGTTGGCCGTCGGAACCAAGGTCCAGGGAGGTGGTCAAAACCAAGGTCCTGGGTGGCGGTCGGAACCAAGGTCCGGGGTGGCGGTCGGAACCAAGGTCCGGGGTGGTGTTCGGAACCAAAGTCCGGGGTGGCAGTCGGACCCAAGGTCCAGATGGCGGTCAAAACGAAGGTCCGGGGTGGCGGTCGTAACCAAGGTCCGGGATGGCGGTCGGAACCAAGGTCCGGGGTGGCGTTCGGAACCAAAGTCCGGGGTGGCAGTCGGACCCAAGGTCCAGATGGTGGTCAAAACCAAGGTCCGGGGTGGCGGTCGGAACCAAGGCCCGGGGTGGCGATCGGAACCAAGGTCCGGGGTGGCGGTCGGAAACAAGGTCCGGGGTGGCAGTCGGAATCAAGGTCCGGGGTGGCGGCCGGAACCAAGGTCCGGGGTGGCGGGTGGAACCAAGGTCCGGGGCAGCACCCGGAGCCGAGGTCCAGGGTGGTGGTCGGAAGCAGGGTCGCGGTCGGATCCACAGTCCAGGGTGGCGGTCGGAACCAAGATCCGGGGTGGCGGTCGGAACCAAAGTCCGGGTTTGCTGTCGGAACCAAGATCCGTGGTGGCGGTCAGAACCAAGGTCTGGGGTGGCGGTCGGAACCAACGTCCGGGGTGGCGGTTGGATCCAAGGACCAGGGAGGCGGTGAGAACCAAGGTCTTGGGTGGCGGTCAGAACCAAGGTCCGCGGTGGCGTTCGGAACCAAGGTCGGGGTGGCTGTCGGACCCAAGGTCCAGATGTCGGGCTGATCCAAGGTCCGGGGTGGCGGTCGGAACCACGGTCCGGGGTGGCAGTCGGAACCAGGTTCCGGGGTGGCGTTCGAAACCAAGGTCCGGGGTGGCTGTCGGAACCAAGGTCCAGGTGGCGGTCGGAACCAAGGTCCGGGGTGGCGGTCGGAACCAACGTCCGGGGTGGCGGTCAGAACCAAGGACCGGGGTGGCTGTTGGAACCAAGGTCCGTGGTGGCGGTCGGAACCAAGGTCCGGAGTGGCTGTCGAAACCAAGGTCCAGATGGCGGTCAGAACCAAGGTCCGGGTTGGCCGTCGGAACCAAGGTCCAGGGAGGCGGTCAAAACCAAGGTCCTGGGTGACGGTCGGAACCAAGGTCCGGGGTGGCGGTCGGAACCAAGGTCCGGGGTGGCAGTCGGAACCAAGTTCCGGGGTGGCGTTCGAAACCAAGGTCCGGGGTGGCGGTCGGAACCAAGGTCCGGAGTGGCGGTCGGAACCAAGGTCCGGAGTGGCGATCGGAACCAACGTCCGGGGAGGCGGTGAGAACCAAGGTCCTGCGTGGCGGTCAGAACTAAGGTCCGGGGTGGCGATCAGAACCAAGTTCCGGGGTGGGTGTCGGACCCAAGGAGCAGATGGCGGTCAGAACCAAGGACCGGGGTGGCGGTCGGAACTCAGGTCCGGGGTGGCGTTTGGAACCATGGTCTGGGGTGGCGGTCGGAAACAAGGGCCGGGGTGGCGGTCGAAACCAAGGTCCGGGGTGGCGTTCGGAACCAAAGTCCGGGGTGGCAGTCGGACCCAAGGGCCAGATGGCGGTCAGAACTAAGTTCCGGGGTGGCGGTCGTAACCAAGGTCCGGGGTGGCGGTCGGAACCAAGGTCCGGGGTGGCGGTCGGAAACAAGGTCCGGGTTGGCAGTCGGAACCAAGGTCTGGGGTGGCGGTCGGAACCAAGCTCCGGGGTGGCGGGTGGAACCAAGGTCTGGGGGAGCACTCGGAGCCGAGGTCCAGGGTGGTGGTCGGAAGCAGGGTGGCGGTCGGAACCACAGTCCAGGGTGGCGGTCGGAAACAAGATCCGGGGTGGCGGTCGGAACCAAAGTCCGAGGTGGCTGTCGGAACCAAGATACGTGGTGGCGGTCAGAACCAAGGTCTGGGGTGGCGGTCGGAACCAAGGTCCGGGAGGCGGTCAGAACCAAGGTCCTGGGTGCCGATCGGAACCAAGATCCGGTGTGGCATTCGGAACCAAGGTCCAGATGGCGGTCAGATCCAAGGTCCGGGGTGCCTATCGGAACCAATGTCCGGGGTGGCGGTCGGAACCAAGGTCCCGGGTGGCGGGCGTAACCAAGGTACGGGGTGGCGTTTGGAACCAAAGTCCGGGGTGGCAGTCGGACCCAAGGTCCAGATGGCGGTCAAAACCAACGTCCGGGGTGGCGGTCAGAACCAAGGACCGGGGTGGCTGTCGGAACCAAGGTCCGTGGTGGCGGTCGGAACCAAGGTCCGGAGTGGCTGTCGGAACCAAGGTCCAGATGGCGGTCAGAACGAAGGTCCGGGTTGGCAGTCAGACCCAAGGGCCAGATGGCGGTCAGAACCAAGTTCCGGGGTGGCGGTCGTAACCAATGTCCGGGGTGGCGGTCGGATCCAAGGTCCGGGGTGGCGGTCGGAAACAAGGTCCGGGGTGGCAGTCGGAACCAAGGTCTGTGGTGGCGGTCGGAACCAAGGTCTGGGGTGGCGGTCGGAACCAACGTCCGGGGGGGCGGTCGGATCCAAGGACCAGGGTAGCGGTGAGAACCAAGGTCTGGGGTGGCGGTCGGAACCAAGGTCCGGGAGGCGGTCAGAACCAAGGTCCTGGGTGCCGATCGGAACCAAGATCCGGTGTGGCATTCGGAACCAAGGTCCAGATGGCGGTCAGATCCAAGGTCCGGGGTGCCTATCGGAACCAATGTCCGGGGTGGCGGTCGGAACCAAGGTCCCGGGTGGCGGGCGTAACCAAGGTACGGGGTGGCGTTCGGAACCAAAGTCCGGGGTGGCAGTCGGACCCAAGGTCCAGATGGCGGTCAAAACCAACGTCCGGGGTGGCGGTCAGAACCAAGGACCGGGGTGGCTGTCGGAACCAAGGTCCGTGGTGGCGGTCGGAACCAAGGTCCGGAGTGGCTGTCGGAACCAAGGTCCAGATGGCGGTCAGAACGAAGGTCCGGGTTGGCAGTCAGACCCAAGGGCCAGATGGCGGTCAGAACCAAGTTCCGGGGTGGCGGTCGTAACCAAGGTCCAGGGTGGCGGTCGGATCCAAGGTCCGGGGTGGCGGTCGGAAACAAGGTCCGGGGTGGCGGTCGGAACCAAGGTCTGTGGTGGCGGTCGGAACCAAGGTCCGGGGTGGCGGGTGGAACCAAGGTCCGGGGTGGCTGTCGGAACCAAGATACGTGGTGGCGGTCAGAACCAAGGTCTGGGGTGGCGGTCGGAACCAACGTCCGGGGGGGCGGTCGGATCCAAGGACCAGGGAAGCGGTGAGAACCAAGGTCCTGGGTGGCGGTCAGAACCAAGGTCCGCGGTGGCGGTCGGAACCAAGGTCGGGGTGGCTGTCGGACCCAAGGTCCAGATGGCAGTCAGAACCAAGGTCCGGGGTGGCGGTCGGAACCAAGGTCCGGGGTGGCGGTCGGAACCAAGGTATGGGGTGGCGGTCGGAACTAAGGTACGGGGTGGCGGTCGGAACCAAGGTCCGGATTGGCGGTCGGAACCAAGGTCCGGGCTGGCGTTCGGAACCAAGCTCCGGGGTGGCGGTTGGAAACAAGGTCCGGGGTGGCGGTCGGACCCAAGGTCCGGGGTGGCGGTCGGAACCAAGGTCCGGGGTGGCGGTCGGAACCAAGGTCCGGGGTGGCGGTCGAAAACAAGGTCCGGGGTGGCTGTCGGAACCAAGGTCCAGGTGGCGGTCGGAACCAAGGTCCGTGGTGGCGCTCGGAACCAACGTCCGGGGTGGCGGTCAGAACCAAGGACCGGGGTGGCTGTCGGAACCAAGGTCCGTGGTGGCGGTCGGAACCAAAGTCCGGAGTGGCTGTCGGAACCAAGGTCCAGATGGAGGTCAGAACCAACGTCCGGGTTGGCCGTCGGAAACAAGGTCCAGGGAGGCGGTCAAAACCAAGGTCCTGGGTGGCGGTCGGAACCAAGGTCCGGGGTGGCGTTCCGGAAACAAAGTCCGGGGTGGCAATCGGACCCAAGGTCCAGATGGCGGTCAGAACCAAGGTTCGGGGTGGCGGTCGGAACCAAGGACCGGAGTGGCGTTCGGAACCAAAGTCCGGGGTGGCAGTCGGACCCAAGGTCCAGATGGCGGTCAGAACCAAGGTCCGGGGTGGCGGTCGGAACCAAGGTCTGGGGTGGCGGTCGGAAACAAGGTCCGGGGTGGCAGTCGGAACCAAGGTCTGGGGTGGCGGTCGGAACCAAGGTCCGGGTGTCGGGTGGAACCAAGGTCCGGGGCAGCACTCGGAGCCGAGGTCCAGGGTGGTGGTCGGAAGCAGGGTGGCGGACAGAAACAAGATCCGGGGTGGCGGTCGGAACCAAAGTCCGGGGTGGCTGTCGGAACCAACATCCGTGGTGGCGGTCAGAACCAAGGTCCGGGGTGGCGGTCGGATCCAAGGACCAGGGAGGCGGTGAGAACCAATGTCCTGGGTGGCGGTCGGAACCAAGGTCCGCGGTGGCGTTCGGAACCAAGGTCGGGGTGGCTGTCGGACCCAAGGTCCAGATGGCGGTCAGAACCAAGGTCCGGGGTGGCGGTCGGAACCAAGGTCCGGGGTGGCGGTTGGAACCAAGGAACGGGGTGGCGGTCGGAACCAAGGTCCGGGGTGGCGGTCGGAACCAAGGTCCGGGCTGGCGGTCGGAACCAAGGTTGGGGTGGCGGTCGGAACCAGGGTCCGGGGTGGCGGTCGAAACCAAGGTCCGGGGTCGCGGTCGGAACCAAGGTCCGGGGTGGCGGTCGGAACCAAGGTCCGGGGTGGCGGTCGGAACCAAGGTCCGGGCTGGCGTTCGGAACCAAGGTCCGGGGTGGCGGTCGGAAACAAGGTCCGGGGTGCCGGTCGGAACCAAGGTCCGGGGTGGCGGTCGAAACCAAGGTCCGGGGTGGCTGTCGGAACCAAGGTCCTGGTGGCGGTCGGAACCAATGTCCGGGGTGGCTGGCGGAACCAAGGTCCGTGGTGGCAGTCGGAACCAAGGTCCGGAGTGGCTGTCGGAACCAAGGTCCAGATGGCGGTCAGAACCAAGGTCCGGGGTGGCCGTCGGAACCAAGGTCCAGGGAGGCGGTCAAAACCAAGGTCCTGGGTGGCGGTGGGAACCAAGTTCCGGGGTGGCGTTCCGGAAACAAAGTCTGGGGTGGCAATCGGACCTAAGGTACAGATGGCGGTCAGAACCAAGGTCCGGGCTGGCGGTCAGAACCAAGGTCCGGGGTGGCGGTCGGAACGAAGGTCCAGGGTGGCGTTCGGAACCAAAGAAAGGGGGGGCAGTCGGACCCAAGGTCCAGATGGCGGTCAGAACCAAGGTCCGGGGTGGCGGACGTAACCAAGTTCCGGGGTGGCGGTCGGAACCAAGGTCCAGGGTGGCGGTCAGAAACAAGGTCCGGGGTGGCAGTCAGAACCAAGGTCTGCGGTGGCGGTCGGAACCAAGTTCCGGGGTGGCGGGTGGATCCAAGGTCCGGGGCAGCACTCGGAGCCGAGGTCCAGGGTGGCGGTCAGAAGCAGGGTGGCGATCGGAACCACAGTCCAGGGTGGCGGTCGGAAACAAGATCCGGGGTGGCGGTCGGAACCAAAGTCCAGGGTGGCTGTTGGAACCAAGATCCGTTGTGGCGGTCAGTACCATGGTCTGGGGTGGCGGTCGGAACCAATGTCCGGGGTGGCGGTCGGATCCAAGGACCAGGGAGGCGGTGAGAACCAAGGTCTTGGGTGGCGGTCAGAACCAAGGTCCGGGGTGGCGGGTGGAACCAAGGTCCGGGGCAGCACTCGGAGCCGAGGTCCAGTGTGGTGGTCGGAAGCAGGGTGGCGGTCGGAACCACAGTCCAGGGTGGCGGTCGGAAACAAGATCCGGGGTGGCGGTCGGAACCAAAGTCCGGGGTGGCTGTCGGAACCAAGTTCCGTGGTGGCGGTCAGAACCAAGGTCTGGGGTGGCGGTCGTAACCAAAGTCCGGGGTGGTGGTCGGATCCAAGGACTAGGGGAGGCGGTGAGAACCAAGGTCCTGGGTGGCGCTCAGAACCAAGGTCCGCGGTGGCGGTCGGAACCAAGGTCGGGGTGGCTGACGGACCCAAGGTCCAGATGGCGGTCAGAACCAAGGTCCGGGCTGGCGTTCGGAACCAAGGTCCGGGGTGGCGGTCGGAACCAAGGTCGGGGTGGCGGTCGGAACCAAGGTCCGGGGTGACGGTCGAAACCAAGGTCCGGGGTGGCGGTCAGAACCAAGGTCTGGGGTCACGTTCGGAACCAAGGTCCGGGATGGCGGTCGGAACCAAGGTCCAGGGTGGCGGTCGGAACCAAGGTACGGGGTGGCGGTTGGAAACAAGGTCCGGGGTGGCGGTCGGAACCAAGGTCCGGGCTGGCGGTCGGAACCAAGGTCCGGGGTGGCGGTCGGAACCAACGTCCGGGGTGGCGGCCAGAACCATGTCGGGGTGGCTGTCGGAACCAAGGTCCGTGGTGGCGGTCGGAACGAAGGTCCGGAGTGGCTGTCGGAACCAAGGTCCGGATGGCGGTCAGAACCAAGGTCCGGGGTGGCCGTCGGAACCAAGGTCCAGGGAGGCGGTCAAAACCAATGTCCTGGGTGGCGGTCGGAACCAGGTTCCGGGGTGGCGTTCCGGATACAAAGTCTGGGGTGGCAATCGGACCCAAGGTCCAGATGGCGGTCAGAACCAAGGTCCGGGGTGGCGGTCGGAACGAAAGTCCGGGGTGGCAGTCGGACCCAAGGTCCAGATGGCGGTCAGAACCAAGGTCCGGGATGGCGGTGGTAACCAAGGTCCGGGGTGCTGGTCGGAACCAAGGTCCGGGGTGGCGGTCGGAAACAAGGTCCGGGGTGGCAGTCGGAACCAAGGTCTGGTGTGGCGGTCGGAACCAAGGTCCGGGGTGGCGGGTGGAACCAAGGTCCGGGGCAGCACCCGGAGCCGAGGTCCAGGGTGGTGGTCGGAAGCAGGGTGGCGGTCAGAACCACAGTCCAGGGTGGCGGTCGGAAACAAGATCCGGGGTGGCGGTCGGAACCAAAGTCCGGGGTGGCTGTCGGAACCAAGGACCAGGGAGGCGGTGAGAACCAAGGTCCGGGGTGGCGGTCGGAACCAAGGTCCGGGCTGGCGTTCGGAACCAAGGTCCGGGGTGGCGGTCGGAACCAAGGTCCGGGGTGGCGGTCGAAACCAAGGTCCGGGGTGGCTGTCGGAATCAAGGTCCGGGCTGGCGGTCGGAACCAACGTCCGGGGTGGCGGTGAGAACCAAGGTCCTGGGTGGCGGTCGGAACCAAGGTCGGGGTGGCTGTCGGACCCAAGGTCCAGATGGCGGTCAGAACCAAGGTCCGGATTGGCGTTCGGAACCAAGGTCCGGGGTGACGGTCGGAAACAAGGTCCGGGGTGGCGGTCGGAACCAAGGTCCGGGGTGGCGGTCGGAACCAAGGTCCGGGGTGGCGGTCGGAACCAAGGTCCGGGGTGGCGGTCGAAACCAAGGTCCGGGGTGGCTGTCGGAACCAAGGTCCAGGTGGCGGTCGGAACCAACGTCCGGGGTGGCGGTCGGAACCAACGTCCGGGGTGGCGGTCAGAACCAAGGACCGGGGTGGCTGTCGGAACCAAGGTCCGTGGTGGCGGTCGGAACCAAGGTCTGGAGTGGCTGTCGGAACCAAGGTCCAGATGGCGGTCAGAACCAAGGTCCGGGTTGGCCGTCGGAAACAAGATCCGGGGTGGCGGTCGGAAACAAGGTCCGGGGTGGCAGTCGGAACCAAGGTCTGGGGTGGCGGTCGGAACCAAGGTCCGGGGTGTCGGGTGGAACCAAGGTCCGGGGCAGCACTCGGACCCGAGGTCCAGGGTGGCGGTCGGAATCAGGGTGGCGGTCGGAACCACAGTCCAGGGTGGCGGTCGGAAACAAGATCCGGGGTGGCGGTCGGAACCAAAGTCCGGGGTGGCTGTCGGAACCAACATCCGTGGTGGCGGTCAGAACCAAGGTCTGGGGTGGCGGTCGGAACCAACGTCCGGGGTGGAGGTCGGATCCAAGGACCAGGGAGGCGCTGAGAACCAAGGACCTGGGTGGCGGTCGGAACCAAGGTCCGCGGTGGCGTTCGGAACCAAGGTCGGGGTGGCTGTCGGACCCAAGGTCCAGATGGCGGTCAGAACCAAGGTCCGAGGTGGCGGTCGGAACCAAGGTCCGAGGTGGCGGTCGGAACCAAGGTCCGGGGTGGCGGTCGGAACCAAGGTCCGGGGTGGCGGTTGGAACCAAGGTACGGGGTGGCGGTCGGAACCAAGGTCCGGGGTGGCGGTCGGAACCAAGGTCCGGGCTGGCGTTCGGAACCAAGGTCCGGGGTGGCGGTCGGAAACAAGGTCCGGGGTGGAGGTCGGAACCAAGGTCGTGGTGGCGGTCGGAACCAAGGTCCGGGGTGGCGGTCGGAACCAAGGTCCGGGGTCACGGTCGGAACCAAGGTCCGGGGTGGCGGTCGGAACCAAGGTCCAGGGTGGCGGTCGGAACCAAGGTACGGGGTGGCGGTCGGAACCAAGTTCCGGGGTGGCGGTCGGAACTAAGGTCCGGGCTGGCATTCAGAACCAAGGTCCGGGGTGGCGGTCGGAAACAACGTCCGGGGTGGCGGTCGGAACCAAGGTCCGGGGTGGCGGTCGGAACCAAGTTCCGGGGTGGCGGTCGGAACCAAGGTCCGGGCTGGCGTTCAGAACCAAGGTCCGGGGTGGCGGTCGGAAACAACGTCCGGGGTGGCGGTCAGAACCAAGGTCCGGGGTGGCGGTCGGAACAAAGGTCCGGGGTGGCGGTCGGAACCAAGGTCCGGGGTGGCGGTCGGAACCAACGTCCGGGGTGGCGGTCAGAACCAAGGACCGGGGTGGCTGTCGGAACCAAGGTCCGTGGTGGCGGTCGGAACCAAGGTCCGGAGTGGCTGTCGGAAACAAGGTCCAGATGGCGGTCAGAACCAAGGTCCGGGGTGGCCGTCGGAACCAAGGTCCAGGGAGGCGGTCAAAACAAAGGTCCTGGGTGGCGGTCGGAACCAAGTTCCGGGGTGGCATTCCGGAAACAAAGTCTGGGGTGGCAATCGGACCCAAGGTCCAGATGGCGGTCAGAACCAAGGTCCGGGGTGGCGGTCGGAACCAAGGTCCGGGGTGGCGGTCGGAACCAAGGTCCGGGGTGGCGTTCGGAACCAAAGTCCGGGGTGGCAGTCGGACACAAGGTCCAGATGGCGGTCAGAACCACGGTCCGGGGTGGCGGTCGGAACCAAGGTCCGGGGTGGCGGTCGGAAAAAAGGTCCGGGGTGGCGGTCGGAAACAAGGTCTGGTGTGGCGGTCGGAACCAAGGTCCGGGGTGGCGGGTGGAACCAAGGTCCGGGGCAGCACCCGGAGCCGAGGTCCAGGGTGGTGGTCAGAAGCAGGGTGGCGGTCGGAACCACAGTACAGGGTGGCGGTCGGAAACAAGATCCGGGGTGGCGGTCGGAACCAAAGTCCGGGGTGGCTGTCGGAACCAAGATCCGTGGTGGCGGTCAGAACCAAGGTCTGGGGTGGCGGTCGGATCCAAGGACCAGGGAGGCGGTGAGAACCAAGGTCTTGGATGGCGGTCAGAACCAAGGTCCGGGGTGGCGGTCGGAACCAAGGTCCGGGCTGGCGTTCGGAACCAAGGTCGGGGGTGGCGGTCGGAAACAAGGTCCGGGGTGCCGGTCGGAACCAAGGTCCGGGGTGGCGGTCGGAACCAAGGTCCGGGGTGGCGGTCGAAACCAAGGTCTGGGGTGGCTGTCGGAACCAAGGTCCAGGTGGCGGTCGGAACCAACGTCCGGTGTGGCGGTCGGAACCAATGTCCGGGGTGGCGGTCAGAACCAAGGACCGGGGTGGCTGTCGGAACCAAGGTCCGTGGTGGCGGTCGGAACCAAGGTCCGGAGTGGCTGTCAGAACCAAGGTCCAGATGGCGGTCAGAACCAAGGTCCGGGTTGGCCGTCGGAAACAAGGTCCAGGGTGGTGGTCGGAAACAAGGTCCGGGGTGGCAGTCGGAACCAAGGTCTGGGGTGGCGGTCGGAACGAAGATCCGGGGTGTCGGGTGGAACCAACGTCCGGGGCAGCACTTGGACCCGAGGTCCAGGGTGGTGGTCGGAAGCAGGGTGGCGGTTGGAACCACAGTCCAGGGTGGCGGTCGGAAACAAGATCCGGGGTGGCGGTCGGAACCAAAGTCCGGGGTGGCTGTTGGAACCAACATCCGTGGTGGCGGTCAGAACCAAGGTCTGGGGTGGCGGTCGGAACCAACGTCCGGGGTGGTGGTCGGATCCAAGGACCAGGGAGGCGGTGAGAACCAAGGACCTGGGTGGCGGTCGGAACCAAGGTCCGCGGTGGCGTTCGGAACCAAGGTCGGGGTGGCTGTCGGACCCAAGGTCCAGATGGCGGTCAGAACCAAGGTCCGGGGTGGCGGTCGGAACCAAGGTCCGAGGTGGCGGTCGGAACCAAGGTCCGGGGTGGCGGTCGGAACCAAGGTCCGGGGTGGCGGTCGGAACCAAGGTCCGGGGTGGCGGTCGGAACCAAGGTCCGGGCTGGCGTTCGGAACCAAGGTCCGGGGTGGCGGTCGGAAACAAGGTCCGGGGTGGAGGTCGGAACCAAGGTCGTGGTGGCGGTCGGAACCAAGGTCCGGGGTGGCGGTCGGAACCAAGGTCCGGGGTGGCCGTCGGAACCAAGGTCCAGGGAGGCGGTCAAAACAAAGGTCCTGGGTGGCGGTCGGAACCACGTTCCGGGGTGGCATTCCGGAAACAAAGTCTGGGGTGGCGGTCGGAACCAAGGTCCAGGCTGGCGTTCAGAACCAAGGTCCGGGGTGGCGGTCGGAAACAACGTCCGGGGTGGCGGTCGGAACCAAGGTCCGGGGTGGCGTTCGGAACCAAAGTCCGGGGTGGCAGTCGGACACAAGGTCCAGATGGCGGTCAGAACCAAGGTCCGGGGTGGCGTTCGTAACCAAGGTCCGGGGTGCTGGTCGGAACCAAGGTCCGGGGTGGCGGTCGGAAACAAGGTCCGGGGTGGCAGTCGGAACCAAGGTCTGGGGTGGCGGTCGGAACCAAGGTCCGGGGTGGCGGGTGGAACCAAGGTCCGGGGCAGCACCCGGAGCCGAGGTCCAGGGTGGTGGTCAGAAGCAGGGTGGCGGTCGGAACCACAGTACAGGGTGGCGGTCGGAAACAAGATCCAGGGTGGCGGTCGGAACCAAAGTCCGGGGTGGCTGTCGGAACCAAGATCCGTGGTGGCGGTCAGAACCAAGGTCTGGGGTGGCGGTCGGAACCAACGTCCGGGGTGGCGGTCGGATCCAAGGACCAGGGAGGCGGTGAGAACCATGGTCTTGGGTGGCGGTCGGAACCAAGGTCCGGGCTGGCGTTCGTAACCAAGGTCGGGGGTGGCGGTCGGAAACAAGGTCCGGGGTGCCAGTCGGAACCAAGGTCCGGGGTGGCGGTCGGAACCAAGGTCCGGGGTGGCGGTCGGAACCAAGGTCCGGGGTGGCGGTCGGAACCAAGGTCCAGGTGGCGGTCGGAACCAAGGTCCGGGGTGGCGGTCGGAACCAACGTCCGGGGTGGCGGTCAGAACCAAGGACCGGGGTGGCTGTCGGAACCAAGGTTCGTGGTGGCGGTCGGAACCAAGGTCCTGGGTGGCGGTCGGAACCAAGTTCCGGGGTGGCGTTCCGGAAACAAAGTCTGGGGTGGCAATCGGACCCAAGGTCCAGATGGCGATCAGAACCAAGGTCCGGGGTGGCGGTCGAAACCAAGGTCCGGGGTGGCGGTCGGAACCAAGGTCCGGGGTGGCCGTCGGAACCAAGGTCCAGGGAGGCGGTCAAAACCAAGGTCCTGGGTGGCGGTCGGAACCAAGTTCCGGGGTGGCGTTCCGGAAACAAAGTCTGGGGTGGCAATCGGACCCAAGGTACAGATGGCGGTCACGACCAAGGTCCGGGGTGGCGGTCGGAACCAAGGTCCGGAGTGGCGGTCGGAACCAATGTCCGGGGTGGCGTTCGGAACCAAAGTCTGAGGTGGCTGTCGGACCCAAGGTCCAGATGGCGGTCAGAACCAAGGTCCGGGGTGGCGGTCGGAACCAAGGTCTGGAGTGGCGGTCGGAACCAAGGTCCGGGGTGGCGGTCGGAACCAAGGTCCGGGCTGGCGTTCGGACCCGAGGTCCGGAGTGGCGGTCGGATCCAAGGTCCGGGGTGGTGGTCGGAACCAAGGTCGGGGTGGCGGTCGGAACCAAGGTCCGGGGTGGCGGTCGGAACCAAGGTCCGGGGTCACGTTCGGAACCAAGGTCCGGGGTGGCGGTCGGAACCAAGGTCCAGGGTGGCGGTCGGAACCAAGGTACGGGGTGGCGGTCGGAAACAAGGTCCGGGGTGGCGGTCGGAAACAAGGTCCGGGCTGGCGGTCGGAACCAAGGTCCGGGGTGACGGTCGGAAACAACGTCCGGGGTAGCGGTTGGAACCATGGTCCGGGGTGGCGGTCGGAACCAAGGTCCGGGGTGGCCGTCGAAACCAAGGTCCGGGGTGGCGGTCGGAACCAAGGTCCGGGGTGGCGTTCGGAACCAAAGTCCGGGGTGGCAGTCGGACCCAAGGGCCAGATGGCGGTCAGAACTAAGTTCCGGGGTGGCGGTCGTAACCAAGGTCCGGGGTGGCGGTCGGAACCAAGGTCCGGGGTGGCGGTCGGAAACAAGGTCCGGGTTGGCAGTCGGAACCAAGGTCTGGGGTGGCGGTCGGAACCAAGGTCCGGGGTGGCGGGTGGAACCAAGGTCTGGGGCAGCACTCGGAGCCGAGGTCCAGGGTGGTGGTCGGAAGCAGGGTGGCGCTCGGAACCACAGTCCAGGGTGGCGGTCGGAAACAAGATCCGGGGTGGCGGTCGGAACCAAAGTCCGAGGTGGCTGTCGGAACCAAGATACGTGGTGGCGGTCAGAACCAAGGTCTGGGGTGGCGGTCGGAACCAAGGTCCGGGAGGCGGTCAGAACCAAGGTCCTGGGTGCCGATCGGAACCAAGATCCGGTGTGGCATTCGGAACCAAGGTCCAGATGGCGGTCAGATCCAAGGTCCGGGGTGCCTATCGGAACCAATGTCCGGGGTGGCGGTCGGAACCAAGGTCCCGGGTGGCGGGCGTAACCAAGGTACGGGGTGGCGTTCGGAACCAAAGTCCGGAGTGGCAGTCGGACCCAAGGTCCAGATGGCGGTCTAAACCAACGTCCGGGGTGGCGGTCAGAACCAAGGACCGGGGTGGCTGTCGGAACCAAGGTCCGTGGTGGCGGTCGGAACCAAGGTCCGGAGTGGCTGTCGGAACCAAGGTCCAGATGGCGGTCAGAACCAAGGTCCGGGTTGGCAGTCGGACCCAAGGGCCAGATGGCGGTCAGAACCAAGTTCCGGGGTGGCGGTCGTAACCAAGGTCCGGGGTGGCGGTCGGATCCTAGGTCCGGGGTGGCGGTCGGAAACAAGGTCCGGGGTGGCAGTCGGAACCAAGGTCTGGGGTGGCGGTCGGAACCAAGGTCCGGGGTGGCGGGTGGAACCAAGGTCCGGGGTGGCTGTCGGAACCAAGATACGTGGTGGCGGTCAGAACCAAGGTCTGGGGTGGCGGTCGGAACCAACGTCCGGGGGGGCGGTCGGATCCAAGGACCAGGGAGGCGGTGAGAACCAAGGTCCTGGGTGGCGGTCAGAACCAAGGTCCGGGGTGGCGGTCGGATACAAGGTCCGGGGTGGCGGTCTGAACCAACGTCGGGGTGGCGGTCGGAACCAAGGTCCGGGGTGGCGGTCGGAACCAAGGTCCGGGCTAGCGTTCGGAACCAAGGTCCTGGGTGGCGGTCGGAAACAAGGTCCGGGGTGGCGGTCGGAACCGAGGTCGGGGTGGCGGTCGGAACCAGGGTCCGGGGTGGCGGTCTGAACCATGGTCCGGGGTCACGGTCGGAACCAAGGTCCGGGGTGGCGGTCGGAACCAACGTCCGGGGTGGCGGCCAGAACCAAGTCGGGGTGGCTGTCGGAACCAAGGTCCGTGGTGGCGGTCGGAACCAAGGTCCGGAGTGGCTGTCGGAACCAAGGTCCAGATGGCGGTCAGAACCAAGGTCCGGGGTGGCCGTCGGAACCAAGGTCCAGGGAGGCGGTCAAAACCAAGGTCCTGGGTGGCGGTCGGAATCAGGTTCCGGGGTGGCGTTCCGGAAACAAAGTCTGGGGTGGCAATCGGACCCAAGGTCCAGATGGCGGTCAGAACCAAGGTCCGAGGTGGCGGTCGGAACCAAGGTCCGGGGTGGCGGTCGGAACCAAGGTCCGGGGTGGCGTTCGGAACCAAAGTCCGGGGTGGCAGTCGGACCCAAGGTCCAGATGGCGGTCAGAACCAAGGTCCGGGGTGGCGGTGGTAACCAAGGTCCGGGGTGCTGGTCGGAACCAAGGTCCGGGGTGGCGGTCGGAAACAAGGTCCGGGGTGGCAGTCGGAACCAAGGTCTGGGGTGGCGGTCGGAAACAAGTTCCGGGGTGGCGGGTGTAACCAAGGTCCGGGGCAGCACCCGGAGCCGAGGTCCAGGGTTGTGGTCGGAAGCAGGGTGGCGGTCGGTACCACAGTCCAGGGTGGCGGTCGGAAACAAGATCCGGGGTGGCGGTCGGAACCAAAGTCCGGGGTGGCTGTCGGAACCAAGATCCGTGGTGGCGGTTAGAACCAAGGTCTGGGGTGGCGGTCGGAACCAACGTCCGGGGTGGCGGTCGGATCCAAGGACCAGGGAGGCGGTGAGAACCAAGGTCTTGGGTGGCGGTCAGAACCAAGGTCCGGGGTGGCGGTCGGAACCAAGGTCCAGGTTGGCGTTCGGAACCAAGGTCCGGGGTGGCGGTCGGAAACAAGGTCCGGGGTGGCGGTCGGAACCAAGGTCCGGGGTGGCGGTCGGAACCAAGGTCCGGGGTGGCGGTCGAAACCAAGGTCCGGGGTGGCGGTCGGAACCAAGGCCCAGGTGGCGGTCGGAACCAAGGTCCGGGGTGGCGGTCGGAACCAACGTCCGGGGTGGCGGTGAGAACCAAGGTCCTGGGTGGCGGTCAGAACCAAGGCCCGTGGTGGCGGTCGGAACCAAGGTCCAGATGGCGGTCAGAACCAACGTCCGGACTGGCGTTCGGAACCAAGGTCCGGGGTGGCGGTCGGAAACAAGGTCCGGGGTGGCGGTCGGAAACAAGGTCCGGGGTGGCGGTCGGAAACAAGGTCCGGGGTGGCGGTCGGAACCAAGGTCCGGGGTGGCGGTCGAAACCAAGGTCCGGGGTGGCTGTCGGAACCAAGGTCCAGGTGGCGGTCGGAACCAACGTCCGGGGTGGCGGTCGGTACCAACATCCGGGGTGGCGGTCAGAACCAAGGACCGGGGTGGCTGTCGGAACCAAGGTCCGCGGTGGCGGTCGGAACCAAGGTCCGGAGTGGCTGTCGGAACCAAGGTCCAGATGGCGGTCAGAACCAAGGTCCGGGTTGGCCGTCGGAAACAAGGTCCAGGGAGGCGGTCAAAACCAAGGTCCTGTGTGGCGGTCGGAACCAAGGTCCGGGGTGGCGTTCCGGAAACAAAGTCCGGGGTGGCAATCGGACCCAAGGTCCAGATGGCGGTCAGAACCAAGGTCCGGGGTGGCGGTCGGAACCAAGGTTCGGGGTGGCGGTCGGAACCAAGGTCCGGGGTGGCGTTCGGAACCAAAGTCCGGGATGGCAGTCGGACCCAAGGTCCAGATGGCGGTCAGAACCAAGGTCCGGGGTGGCGGTCGTCACCAAGGTCCGGGGTGGCCGTCGGAACCAAGGTCCGGGGTGGCGGTCGGATACAAGGTCCGGGGTGGCAGTCGGAACCAAGGTCTGGGGTGGCGGTCGGAACCAAGGTCCGGGGTGTCGGGTGGAACCAAGGTCCGGGGCAGCACTCGGACCCGAGGTCCAGGGTGGTGGTCGGAAGCAGGGTGGCGGTCGGAACCACAGTCCAGGGTGGCGGTCGGAAACAAGATCCGGGGTGGCGGTCGGAACCAAAGTCCGGGGTGGCTGTCGGAACCAACATCCGTGGTGGCGGTCAGAACCAAGGTCTGGGGTGGCGGTCGGAACCAACGTCCGGGGTGGTGGTCGGATCCAAGGACCAGGGAGGCGGTGAGAACCAAGGACCTGGGTGGCGGTCGGAACCAAGGTCCGCGGTGGCGTTCGGAACCAAGGTCGGGGTGGCTGTCGGACCCAAGGTCCAGATGGCGGTCAGAACCAAGGTCCGGGGTGGCGGTCGGAACCAAGGTCCGGGGTGGCGGTCGGAACCAAGGTCCGGGGTGGCGGTCGGAACCAAGGTCCGGGGTGGCGGTTGGAACCAAGGTACGGGGTGGCGGTCGGAACCAAGGTCCGGGGTGGCGGTCGGAAACAAGGTCCGGGCTGGCGTTCGGAACCAAGGTCCGGGGTGGCGGTCGGAAACAAGGTCCGGGGTGGCGGTCGGAACCAAGGTCGGGGTGGCGGTCGGAACCAGGGTCCGGGGTGGCGGTCGGATCCAAGGTCCGGGGTCACGGTCGGAACCAAGGTCCGGGGTAGCGGTTGGAAACAAGGTCCGGGGTGGTGGTCGGAACCAAGGTCGGGGTGGCGGTCGGAACCAAGGTCCGGGGTGGCGGTCGGAACCAAGGTCCGGGGTCACGGTCGGAACCAAGGTCCGGGGTGGCGGTCGGAACCAAGGTCCAGGGTGGCGGTCGGAACCAAGGTACGGGGTGGCGGTCGGAACCAAGGTCCGGGGTGGCGGTCGGAACCAAGGTCCGGGCTGGCGTTCGGAACAAAGGTCCGGGGTGGCGGTCGGAAACAACGTCCGGGGTGGCGGTCGGAACCAAGGTCCGGGGTGGCGGTCGGAACCAAGGTCCGGGGTGGCGGTCGGAACGAAGGTCCGGGGTGGCTCTTGGAACCAAGGTCCAGGTGGCGGTCGGAACCAAGGTCCGGGGTGGCGGTCGGAACCAAGGTCCGGTGTGGCAGTCGGAACCAAGGTCCGGGCTGGCGTTCAGAACCAAGGTCCGGGGTGGCGGTCGGAAACAACGTCCGGGGTGGCGGTCGGAACCAAGGTCCGGGGTGGCGATCGGAACCAAGGTCCGGGGTGGCGGACGGAACCAAGGTCCGGGCTGGCGTTCGGAACCAAGGTCCGGGGTGGCGGTCGGAACCAAGGTCCGGGGTGGCGGACGGAACCAAGGTACGGGGTGGCGGTCGGAACCAAGGTCCGGGGTGGCGGTCGGAACCAAGGTCCGGGGTGGCGTTCAGAACCAAGGTCCGGGGTGGCGGTCGGAAACAACGTCCGGGGTGGCGGTCGGAACCAAGGTCCGGGGTGGCGGTCGGAACCAAGGTCCGGGGTGGCGGTCGGAACCAACGTCCGGGGTGGCGGTCAGAACCAAGGACCGGGGTGGCTGTCGGAACCAAGGTCCGTGGTGGCGGTCGGAACCAAGGTCCGGAGTGGCTGTCGGAACCAAGGTCCGGATGGCGGTCAGAACCAAGGTCCGGGGTGGCCGTCGGAACCAAGGTCCAGGGAGGCGGTCAAAACAAAGGTCCTGGGTGGCGGTCGGAACCAAGTTCCGGGGTGGCGTTCCGGAAACAAAGTCTGGGGTGGCAATCGGACCCAAGGTCCAGATGGCGGTCAGAACCAAGGTCCGGGGTGGCGGTCGGTACCAAGGTCCGGGGTGGCGTTTGGAACCAAAGTCCGGGGTGGCAGTCGGACACAAGGTCCAGATGGCGGTCAGAACCAAGGTCCGGGGTGGCGTTCGTAACCAAGGTCCGGGGTGGCGGTCGGAACCAAGGTCCGGGGTGGCAGTCGGAAACATGGTCCGGGGTGGCAGTCGGAACCAAGGTCTGGGTGGCGGTCGGAACCAAGGTCCGGGGTGGCGGGTGGAACCAAGGTCCGGGGCAACACCCGGAGCCGAGGTCCAGGGTGGTGGTCAGAAGCAGGGTGGCGGTCGGAACCACAGTACAGGGTGGCGGTCGGAAACAGGATCCGGGGTGGCGGTCGGAACCAAGGTCCGGAGTGGCTGTCGGAACCAAGGTCCAGATGGCGGTCAGAACCAAGGTCCGGGGTGGCCGTCGGAACCAAGGTCCAGGGAGGCACTCAAAACCAAGGTCCTGGGTGGCGGTCGGAACCAGGTTCCGGGGTGGCGTTCCGGAAACAAAGTCTGGGGTGGCAATCGGATCCAAGGTCCAGATGGCGGTCAGAACCCAGGTCCGGGGTGGCGGTCGGAACCACAGTCCAGGGTGGCGGTCGGAAACAAGATCCGGGGTGGCGGTCGGAACCAAAGTCCGGGGTGGCTGTCAGAACCAAGATCCGTGGTGGCGGTCAGAACCAAGGTCTGGGGTGGCGGTCGGAACCAACGTCCGGGGTGGCGGTCGGATCCAAGGACCAGGGAGGCGGTGAGAACCAAGGTCTTGGGTGGCGGTCAGAACCAAGGTCCGGGGTGGCGGTCGGAACCAAGGTCCGGGCTGACGTTCGGAACCAAGGTCCGGGGTGGCGGTCGGAAACAAGGTCCGGGGTGGCGGTCGGAACCAAGGTCCGGGGTGGCGGTCGGAACCAAGGTCCGGGGTGGCGGTCGAAACCAAGGTCCGGGGTGGCTGTCGGAACCAAGGTCCAGGTGGCGGTCGGAACCAAGGTCCGGGGTGGCGGTGAGAACCAAGGTCCTGGGTGGCGGTCAGAACCAAGGTCCGTGATGGCGTTCGGAACCAAGGTCGGGGTGGCTGTCGGACCCAAGGTCCGGACTGACGTTCGGAACCAAGGTCCGGGGTGGCGGTCAGAACCAAGGTCCGGACTGACGTTCGGAACCAAGGTCCGGGGTGGCGGTCGGAAACAAGGTCCGGGGTGGCGGTCGTCACCAAGGTCCGGGGTGGCGGTCGGATACAAGGTCCGGGGTGGCGGTCGGAACCAAAGTCCGGGGTGGCTGTCGGAACCAACATCCGTGGTGGCGGTCAGAACCAAGGTCTGGGGTGGCGGTCGGAACCAACGTCCGGGGTGGTGGTCGGATCCAAGGACCAGGGAGGCGGTGAGAACCAAGGACCTGGGTGGCGGTCGGAACCAAGGTCCGCGGTGGCGTTCGGAACCAAGGTCGGGGTGGCTGTCGGACCCAAGGTCCAGATGGCGGTCGGAACCAAGGTCCGGGGTGGCGGTCGGAACCAAGGTCCGGGGTGGCGGTCGGAACCAAGGTCCGGGGTGGCGGTCGGAACCAAGGTCCGGGGTGGCGGTCGGAACCAAGGTCCGGGGTGGCGGTTGGAACTAAGGTACGGGGTGGCGGTCGGAAACAAGGTCCGGGCTGGCGTTCGGAACCAAGGTCCGGGGTGGCGGTCGGAAACAAGGTCGGGGTGGCGGTCGGAACCAGGGTCCGGGGTGGCGGTCGGATCCAAGGTCCGGGGTCACGGTCGGAACCAAGGTCCGGGGTGGCGGATGGAAACAAGGTCCGGGGTGGTGATCGGAACCAAGGTCGGGGTGGCGGTCGGAACCAAGGTCCGGGGTGGCGGTCGGAACCAAGGTCCGGGGTCACGGTCGGAACCAAGGTCCGGGGTGGCGGTCGGAACCAAGGTCCAGGGTGGCGGTCGGAACCAAGGTACGGGGTGGCGGTCGGAACCAAGGTCCGGGGTGGCGGTCGGAACCAAGGTCCGGGCTGGCGTTCGGAACAAAGGTCCGGGGTGGCGGTCGGAAACAACGTCCGGGGGGGCGGTCGGAACCAAGGTCCGGGGTGGCGGTCGGAACCAAGGTCCGGGGTGGCGGTCGAAACCAAGGTCCGGGGTGGCTGTCGGAACCAAGGTCCAGGTGGCGGTCGGAACCAAGGTCCGGTGTGGCGGTCGGAACCAAGGTCCGGGCTGGCGTTCAGAAACAACGTCCGGGGTGGCGGTCGGAACCAAGGTCCGGTGTGGCGGTCGGAACCAAGGTCCGGGGTGGCGGACGGAACCAAGGTCCGGGCTGGCGTTCGGAACCAAGGTCCGGGGTGGCGGTCGGAAACAAGGTCCGGGGTGGAGGTCCGAACCAAGGTCGTGGTGGCGGTCGGAACCAAGGTCCGGGGTGGCGGTCGGAACCAAGGTCCGGGGTCACGGTCGGAACCAAGGTCCGGGGTGGCGGTCGGAACCAAGGTCCAGGGTGGCGGTCGGAACCAAGGTACGGGGTGGCGGTCGGAACCAAGGTCCGGGGTGGCGGTCGGAACCAAGGTCCGGGCTGGCGTTCAGAACCAAGGTCCGGGGTGGCGGTCGGAAACAACGTCCGGGGTGGCGGTCGGAACCAAGGTCCGGGGTGGCGGTCGGAACCAAGGTCCGGGGTGGCGGTCGGAACCAACGTCCGGGGTGGCGGTCAGAACCAAGGACCGGGGTGGCTGTCGGAACCAAGGTCCGTGGTGGCGGTCGGAACCAAGGTCCGGAGTGGCTGTCGGAACCAAGGTCCGGATGGCGGTCAGAACCAAGGTCCGGGGTGGCCGTCGGAACCAAGGTCCAGGGAGGCGGTCAAAACAAAGGTCCTGGGTGGCGGTCGGAACAAAGTTCCGGGGTGGCGTTCCGGAAACAAAGTCTGGGGTGGCAATCGGACCCAAGGTCCAGATGGCGGTCAGAACCAAGGTCCGGGGTGGCGGTCGGAACCAAGGTCCGGGGTGGCGGTTGGAACCAAGGTACGGGGTGGCGGTCGGAACCAAGGTCCGGGGTGGCGGTCGGAAACAAGGTCCGGGCTGGCGTTCGGAACCAAGGTCCGGGGTGGCGGTCGGAAACAAGGTCCGGGGTGGCGGTCGGAACCAAGGTCGGGGTGGCGGTCGGAACCAGTGTCCGGGGTGGCGGTCGGAACCTGGGTCCGGGGTGGCGGTCGGATCCAAGGTCCGGGGTCACGGTCGGAACCAAGGTCCGGGGTGGCGGTTGGAAACAAGGTCCGGGGTGGTGGTCGGAACCAAGGTCGGGGTGGCGGTCGGAACCAAGGTCCGGGGTGGCGGTCGGAACCAAGGCCCGGGGTCACGGTCGGAACCAGGGTCCGGGGTGGCGGTCGGAACCAAGGTCCAGGGTGGCGGTCGGAACCAAGGTACGGGGTGGCGGTCGGAACCAAGGTCCGGGGTGGCGGTCGGAACCAAGGTCCGGGGTGGCGTTCGGAACAAAGGTCCGGGGTGGCGGTCGGAAACAACGTCCGGGGTGGCGGTCGGAACCAAGGTCCGGGGTGGCGGTCGGAACTAAATCCGGGGTGGCGGTCGAAACCAAGGTCCGGGGTGGCTGTCGGAACCAAGGTCCAGGTGGCGGTCGGAACCAAGGTCCGGTGTGGCAGTCGGAACCAAGGTCCGGGCTGGCGTTCAGAACCAAGGTCCGGGGTGGCGGTCGGAAACAACGTCCGGGGTGGCGGTCGGAACCAAGGTCCGGGGTGGCGGACGGAACCAAGGTCCGGGCTGGCGTTCGGAACCAAGGTCCGGGGTGGCGGACGGAACCAAGGTCCGGGCTGGCGTTCGGAACCAAGGTCCGGGGTGGCGGTCGGAAACAAGGTCCGGGGTGGAGGTCGGAACCAAGGTCGTGGTGGCGGTCGGAACCAAGGTCCGGGGTGGCGGTCGGAACCAAGGTCCGGGGTCACGGTCGGAACCAAGGTCCGGGGTGGCGGTCGGAACCAAGGTCCAGGGTGGCGGTCGGAACCAAGGTACGGGGTGGCGGTCGGAACCAAGGTCCGGGGTGGCGGTCGGAACCAAGGTCCGGGCTGGCGTTCAGAACCAAGGTCCGGGGTGGCGGTCGGAAACAACGTCCGGGGTGGCGGTCGGAACCAAGGTCCGGGGTGGCGGTCGGAACCAAGGTCCGGGGTGGCGGTCGGAACCAACGTCCGGGGTGGCGGTCAGAACCAAGGACCGGGGTGGCTGTCGGAACCAAGGTCCGTGGTGGCGGTCGGAACCAAGGTCCGGAGTGGCTGTCGGAACCAAGGTCCGGATGGCGGTCAGAACCAAGGTCCGGGGTGGCCGTCGGAACCAAGGTCCAGGGAGGCGGTCAAAACAAAGGTCCTGGGTGGCGGTCGGAACCAAGTTCCGGGGTGGCGTTCCGGAAACAAAGTCTGGGGTGGCAATCGGACCCAAGGTCCAGATGGCGGTCAGAACCAAGGTCCGGGGTGGCGGCGGAACCAAGGTCCGGGGTGGCGGTCGGAACCAAGGTCCGGGGTGGCGTTCGGAACCAAAGTCCGGGGTGGCAGTCGGACACAAGGTCCAGATGGCGGTCGGAACCAAGGTCCGGGGTGGCAGTCGGAAACATGGTCCGGGGTGGCAGTCGGAACCAAGGTCTGGGTGGCGGTCAGAACCAAGGTCCGGGGTGGCGGGTGGAACCAAGGTCCGGGGCAGCACCCGGAGCCGAGGTCCAGGGTGGTGGTCAGAAGCAGGGTGGCGGTCGGAACCACAGAACAGGGTGGCGGTCGGAAACAAGATCCGGGGTGGCGGTCGGAACCAAGGTCCGGAGTGGCTGTCGGAACCAAGGTCCAGATGGCGGTCAGAACCAAGGTCCGGGGTGGCCGTCGGAACCAAGGTCCAGGGAGGCGGTCAAAACCAAGGTCCTGGGTGGCGGTCGGAACCAGGTTCCGGGGTGGCGTTCCGGAAACAAAGTCTGGGGTGGCAATCGGACCCAAGGTCCAGATGGCGGTCAGAACCAAGGTCCGGGGTGGCGGTCGGAACCAAGGTCCGGGGTGGCGGTCGGAACCAAGGTCCGGGGTGGCGTTCGGAACCAAAGTCCGGGGTGGCAGTCGGACCCAAGGTCCAGATGGCGGTCAGAACCAAGTCCGGGGTGGCGGTGGTAACCAAGGTCCGGGGTGCTGGTCGGAACCAAGGTCCGGGGTGGCGGTCGGAAACAAGGTCCGGGGTGACAGTCGGAACCAAGGTCTGGGGTGGCGGTCGGAACCAAGGTCCGGGGTGGCGGGTGTAACCAAGGTCCGGGGCAGCACCCGGAGCCGAGGTCCAGGGTGGTGGTCGGAAGCAGGGTGGCGGTCGGAACCACAGTCCAGGGTGGCGGTCGGAACCAAAGTCCGGGGTGGCTGTCAGAACCAAGGTCCGTGGTGGCGGTCAGAACCAAGGTCTGGGGTGGCGGTCGGAACCAACGTCCGGGGTGGCGGTCGGATCCAAGGACCAGGGAGGCGGTGAGAACCAAGGTCTTGGGTGGCGGTCAGAACCAAGGTCCGGGGTGGCGGTCGGAACCAAGGTCCGGGCTGGCGGTCGGAACCAAGGTCCGGGGTGGCGGTCGGAAACAAGGTCCGGGGTGGCGGTCGGAACAAAGGTCCGGGGTGGCGGTCGGAACCAAGGTCCGGGGTGGCGGTCGGAACCAAGGTCCGGAGTGGCTGTCGGAACCAAGGTCCAGATGGCGGTCAGAACCAAGGTCCGGGGTGGCCGTCGGAACCAAGGTCCAGGGAGGCGGTCAAAACCAAGGTCCTGGGTGGCGGTCGGAACCAGGTTCCGGGGTGGCGTTCCGGAAACAAAGTCTGGGGTGGCAATCGGACCCAAGGTCCAGATGGCGGTCAGAACGAGGGTCCGGGGTGGCGGTCGGAACCAAGGTCCGGGGTGGCGGTCGGAACCAAGGTCCGGGGTGGCGTTCGGAACCAAAGTCCGGGGTGGCAGTCGGACCCAAGGTCCAGATGGCGGTCAGAACCAAGGTCCGGGGTGGCGGTGGTAACCAAGGTCCGGGGTGCTGGTCGGAAACAAGGTCCGGGGTGGCGGTCGGAAACAAGGTCCGGGGTGACAGTCGGAACCAAGGTCTGGGGTGGCGGTCGGAACCAAGGTCCGGGGTGGCGGGTGTAACCAAGGTCCGGAGCAGCACCCGGAGCCGAGGTCCAGGGTGGTGGTCGGAGGCAGGGTGGCGGTCGGAACCACAGTCCAGGGTGGCGGTCGGAAACAAGATCCGGGGTGGCGGTCGGAACCAAAGTCCGGGGTGGCTGTCAGAACCAAGATCCGTGGTGGCGGTCAGAACCAAGGTCTGGGGTGGCGGTCGGAACCAACGTCCGGGGTGGCGGTCGGATCCAAGGACCAGGGAGGCGGTGAGAACCAAGGACTTGGGTGGCGGTCAGAACCAAGGTCCGGGGTGGCGGTCGGAACCAAGGTCCGGGCTGGCGTTCGGAACCAAGGTCCGGGGTGGCGGGCGGAAACAAGGTCCGGGGTGGCGGTCGGAAACAAGGTCCGGGGTGGCGGTCGGAACCAAGGTCCGGGGTGGCTGTCGGAACCAAGGTCCAGGTGGCGGTCGGAACCAAGGTCCGGGGTGGCGGTCGGAACCAACGTCCGGGGTGGCGGTGAGAACCAAGGTCCTGGGTGGCGGTCAGAACCAAGGTCCGTGGTGGCGGTCGGAACCAAGGTCGGGGTGGCTGTCGGACCCAAGGTCCAGATGGCGGTCAGAACCAAGGTCCGGACTGACGTTCGGAACCAAGGTCCGGGGTGGCGGTCGGAAACAAGGTCCGGGGTGGCGGTCGGAACCAAGGTCCGGGGTGGCGGTCGTCACCAAGGTCCGGGGTGGCGGTCGGAACCAAGGTCCGGGGTGGCGGTCGGATACAAGGTCCGGGGTGGCGGTCGGAACCAAAGTCTGGGGTGGCTGTCGGAACCAACATCCGTGATGGCGGTCAGAACCAAGGTCTGGGATGGCGGTCGGATCCAAGGACCAGGGAGGCGGTGAGAACCAACGACCTGGGTGGCGGTCGGAACCAAGGTCCGCGGTGGCGTTCGGAACCAAGGTCGGGGTGGCTGTCGGACCCAAGGTCCAGATGGCGGTCAGAACCAAGGTCCGGGGTGGCGGTCGGAAACAAGGTCCGGGGTGGCGGTCGGAACCAAGGTCCGGGGTGGCGGTCGGAACCAAGGTCCGGGGTGGCGGTCGGAACCAAGGTCCGGGGTGGCGGTCGGAACCAAGGTACGGGGTGGCGGTCGGAACCAAGGTCCGGGCTGGCGGTCGGAACCAAGGTCCGGGCTGGCGTTCGGAACCAAGGTCCGGGGTGGCGGTCGGAAACAAGGTCCGGGGTGGCGGTCGGAACCAAGGTCGTGGTGGCGGTCGGAACCAAGGTCCGGGGTGGCGGTCGGAACCAAGGTCCGGGGTCACGGTCGGAACCAAGGTCCGGGGTGGCGGTCGGAACCAAGGTCCAGGGTGGCGGTCGGAACCAAGGTACGAGGTGGCGGTCGGAACCAAGGTCCGGGGTGGCGGTCGGAACCAAGGTCCGGGCTGGCGTTCAGAACCATGGTCTGGGGTGGCGGTCGGAAACAACGTCCGGGGTGGCGGTCGGAACCAAGGTCCGGGGTGGCGGTCGGAACCAAGGTCCGGGGTGGCGGTCGTAACCAAGGTCCGGGGTGGCTGTCGGAACCAAGGTCCGTGGTGGCGGTCGGAACCAAGGTCCGGAGTGGCTGTCGGAACCAAGGTCCAGATGGCGGTCAGAACCAAGGTCCGGGGTGGCCGTCGGAACCAAGGTCCAGGGAGGCGGTCAAAACAAAGGTCCGGGGTGGCGGTCGGAACCAAGGTCCGGGGTGGCGGTCGGAAACAAGGTCCGGGGTGGCAGTCGGAACCAAGGTCTGGGGTGGCGGTCGGAACCAAGGTCCGGGGCAGCACCGGGAACTGAGGTCCAGGGTGGTGGTCAGAAGCAGGGTGGCGGTCGGAACCACAGTACAGGGTGGCAGTCGGAAACAAGATCCGGGGTGGCGGTCGGAACCAACGTCCGGGGTGGCTGTCGGAACCAAGATCCGTGGTGGCGGTCAGAACCAAGGGCTGGGGTGGCGGTCGGAACCAACGTCCGGGGTGGCGGTCGGATCCAAGGACCAGGGAGGCGGTGAGAACCAAGGTCTTGGGTGGCGGTCAGACCCAAGGTCCGGGGTGGCGGTCGGAACCAAGGTCCAGGCTGGCGTTCGGAACCAAGGTCCGGGGTGGCGGTCGGAAACAAGGTCCGGGGTGGCGGTCGGAACCAAGGTCCGGGGTGGCGGTCGGAACCAAGGTCCGGGGTGGCGGTCGAAACCAAGGTCCGGGGTGGCTGTCGGAACCAAGGTCCAGGTGGCGGTCGGAACCAAGGTCCGGGGTGGCGGTCGGAACCAACGTCCGGGGTGGCGGTCAGAACCAAGGACCGGGGTGGCTGTCGGAACCAAGGTCCGTGGTGGCGGTCGGAACCAAGGTCCTGGGTGGCGGTCGGAACCAAGTTCCGGGGTGGCGTTCCGGAAACAAAGTCTGGGGTGGCAATCGGACCCAAGGTCCAGATGGCGATCAGAACCACGGTCCGGGGTGGCGGTCGAAACCAAGGTCCGGGGTGGCGGTCGGAACCAAGGTACGGGGCAGCACTCGGAGCCGAGATCCAGGGTGGTGGTCGGAAGCAGGGTGGCGGTCGGAACCACAGTCCAGGGTGGCGGTCGGAAACAAGATCCGGGGTGGCGGTCGGAACCAAAGTCCGAGGTGGCTGTCGGAACCAACATCCGTGGTGGCGGTCGGAACCAAGGTCTGGGGGGGCGGTCGGAACCAACGTCCGGGGTGGCGGTCGGATCCAAGGACCAGGGAGGCGGTGAGAACCAAGGACCTGGGTGACGGTCGGAACTAAGGTCCGCGGTGGCGTTCGGAACCAAGGTCGGGGTGGCTGTCGGACCCAAGGTCCAGATGGCGGTCAGAACCATGGTCCGGGGTGGCGGTCGGAACCAAGGTCCGGGGTGGCGGTCGAAACCAAGGTCCGGGGTGGCGTTCGGAACCAAGGTCCGGGGTGCCGGTCGGAACCAAGGTACGGGGTGGCGGTCGGAACCAAGGTCCGGGGTGGCGGTCGGAACCAAGGTCCGGGGTGGCGGTCGGGAACAAGGTCCGGGGTGGCGGTCGGAACCAAGGTCGGGGTGGCGGTCGGAACCAGGGTCCGGGGTGGCGGTCGGAACCAAGGTCCGGGGTCACGGTCTGAACCAAGGTCCGGGGTGGCGGTTGGAAACAAGGTCCGGGGTGGTGGTCGGAACCAAGGTCGGGGTGGCGGTCGGAACCAAGGTCCGGGGTGGCGGTCGGAACCAAGGTCCGGGGTCACGGTCGGAACCAAGGTCCGGGGTGGCGGTCGGAACCAAGGTCCAGGGTGGCGGTCGGAACCAAGGTACGGGGTGGCGGTCGGAACCAAGGTCCGGGGTGGCGGTCGGAACCAAGGTCCGGGCTGGCGTTCGGAACCAAGGTCCGGGGTGGCGGACGGAAACAACGTCCGGGGTGGCGGTCGGAAAGAACGTCCGGGGTGGCGGTCGGAAACAACGTCCGGGGTGGCGGTCGGAACCAAGGTTCGGGGTGGCGGTCGAAACCAAGGTCCGGGGTGGCAGTCGGAACCAAGGTCCAGGTGGCGATCGGAACCAAGGTCCGGGGTGGCGGTCGGATCCAAGGACGGGGTGGCGGTCGGAACCAAGGTCCGGGGTGGCGGTCGGAACCAAGGTCCGAGCTGGCGTTCAGAACCAAGGTCCGGGGTGGCGGTCGGAAACAACGTCCGGGGTGGCGGTCGGAAGGAAGGTCCGGGGTGGCGGTCGGAACCAAGGTCCGGGGTGGCGGTCGGAACCAAGGTCCGGGCTGGCGTTCGGAACCAAGGTCCGGGGTGGCGGTCGGAAACAAGGTCCAGGGTGGAGGTCGGAACCAAGGTCGTGGTGGCGGTCGGAACCAAGGTCCGGGGTGGCGGTCGGAACCAAGGTCCGGGGTCACGGTCGGAACCAAGGTCCGGGGTGGCGGTCGGAATCAAGGTCCAGGGTGGCGGTCGGAACCAAGGTCCGGGGTGGCGGTCGGAAACAAGGTCCGGGGTGGCAGTCGGAACCAAGGTCTGGGTGGCGGTCGGAACCAAGGTCCGGGGTGGCGTTCGGAATCAAAGTCCGGGGAGGCAGTCGGACACAAGGTCCAGATGGCGGTCAGAACCAAGGTCCGGGGTGGCGTTCCTAACCAAGGTCCGGGGTGGCGGTCGGAACCAAGGTCCGGGGTGGCGGTCGGAAACAAGGTCCGGGGTGGCAGTCGGAACCAAGGTCTGGGTGGCGGTCGGAACCAAGGTCCGGGGTGGCGGGTGGAACCAAGGTCCGGGGCAGCACCCGGAGCCGAGGTCCAGGGTGGTGGTCAGAAGCAGGGTGGCGGTCGGAACCACAGTACAGGGTGGCTGTCGGAAACAAGATCCGGGGTGGCGGTCGGAACCAAGGTCCGGAGTGGCTGTCGGAACCAAGGTCCAGATGGCGGTCAGAACCAAGGTCCGGGGTGGCCGTCGGAACCAAGGTCCAGGGAGGCGGTCAAAACCAAGGTCCTGGGTGGCGGTCGGAACCAGGTTCCGGGGTGGCGTTCCGGAAACAAAGTCTGGGGTGGCAATCGGACCCAAGGTCCAGATGGCGGTCAGAACCAAGGTCCGGGGAGGCGGTCGGAACCAAGGTCCGGGGTGGCGGTCGGAACCAAGGTCCGAGGTGGCGTTCGGAACCAAAGTCCGGGGTGGCAGTCGGACCCAAGGTCCAGATGGCGGTCAGAACCAAGGTCCGGGGTGGCGGTGGTAACCAAGGTCCGGGGTGCTGGTCGGAACCAAGGTCCGGGGTGGCGGTCGGAAACAAGGTCCGGGGTGACAGTCGGAACGAAGGTCTGGGGTGGCGGTCGGAACCAAGGTCCGGGGTGGCGGGTGGAACCAAGGTCCGGGGCAGCACCCGGAGCCGAGGTCCAGGGTGGTGGTCGGAAGCAGGGTGGCGGTCGGAACCACAGTCCAGGGTGGCGGTCGGAAACAAGATCCGCGGTGGCGGTCGGAACCAAAGTCCGGGGTGGCTGTCGGAACCAAGATCCGTGGTGGCGGTCAGAACCAAGGTCTGGGGTGGCGGTCGGAACCAACGTCCGGGGTGGCGGTCGGATCCAAGGACCAGGGAGGCGGTGAGAACCAAGGTCTTGGGTGGCGGTCAGAACCAAGGTCCGGGGTGGCGGTCGGAACCAAGGTCCGGGCTGGCGTTCGGAACCAAGGTCCGGGGTGGCGGTCGGAAACAAGGTCCGGGGTGGCGGTCGGAACCAAGGTCCGGGGTGGCGGTCGGAACCAAGGTCCGGGGTGGCGGTCGAAACCAAGGTCCGGGGTGGCTGTCGGAACCAAGGTCCAGGTGGCGGTCGGAACCAAGGTCCGGGGTGGCGGTCGGAACCAACGTCCGGGGTGGCGGTGAGAACCAAGGTCCTGGGTGGCGGTCGGAACCAAGGTCGGGGTGGCTGTCGGACCCAAGGTCCAGATGGCGGTCAGAACCAAGGTCCGGACTGGCGTTCGGAACCAAGGTCCGGGGTGGCGGTCGGAAACAAGGTCCGGGGTGGCGGTCGGAAACAAGGTCCGGGGTGGCGGTCGGAACCAAGGTCCGGGGTGGCGGTCGGAACCAAGGTCCGGGGTGGCGGTCAGGACCAAGGTCCGGGGTGGCGGTCGGAACCAAGGTCCGGGGTGGCGGTCGGAACCAAGGTCCGGGTTGGCGGTCGGAACCAAGGTCCGGGGTGGCGGTTGGAACCAAGGTACGGGGTGGCGGTCGGAACCAAGGTCCGGGCTGGCGGTCGGAACCAAGGTCCGGGGTGGCGGTCGGAAACAAGGTCCGGGGTGGCGGTCGGAAACAAGGTCCGGGGTGGAGGTCGGAACCAAGGTCGTGGTGGCGGTCGGAACCAAGGTCCGGGGTGGCGGTCGGAACCAAGGTCCGGGGTGGCGGTCGGAACCAAGGTCCAGGGTGGCGGTCGGAACCAAGGTACGGGGTGGCGGTCGGAAACAAGGTCCGGGGTGGCGGTCGGATCCAAGGTCCGGGCTGGCGTTCAGAACCAAGGTCCGGGGTGGCGGTCGGAAACAACGTCCGGGGTGGCGGTCGGAACCAAGGTCCGGCGTGGCGGTCGGAACCAAGGTCCGGGGTGGCGGTCGAAACCAAGGTCCGGGGTGGCTGTCGGAACCAAGGTCCGTGGTGGCTGTCGGAACCAAGGTCCGGGGTGGCCGTCGGAACCAAGGTCCAGGGAGCCGGTCAAAACAAAGGTCCTGGGTGGCGGTCGGAACCAAGTTCCGGGGTGCCGTTCCGGAAACAAAGTCTGCGGTGGCAATCGGACCCAAGGTCCAGATGGCGGTCAGAACCAAGGTCCGGGGTGGCGGTCGGAACCAAGGTCCGGGGTGGCGGTCGGAACCAAGGTCCGGGGTGGCGTTCGGAACCAAAGTCCGGGGTGGCAGTCGGACACAAGGTCCAGATGGCGGTCAGAACCAAGGTCCGGGGTGGCGTTCGTAACCAAGGTCCGGGGTGGCGGTCGGAACCAAGGTCCGGGGTGGCGGTCGGAAACAAGGTCCGGGGTGGCGGTCAGAAACAAGGTCCGGGGTGGCGGTCGGAACCAAGGTCCGGGGCAGCACCCGGAGCCGAGGTCCAGGGTGGTGGTTAGAAGCAGGGTGGCGGTCGGAACCACAGTACAGGGTGGCGGTCGGAAACAAGATCCGGGGTGGCGGTCGGAACCAAAGTCCGGGGTGGCTGTCGGAACCAAGATCCGTGGTGGCGGTCAGAACCAAGGTCTGGGGTGGCGGTCGGAACCAACGTCCGGGGTGGCGGTCGGATCCAAGGACCAGGGAGGCGGTGAGAACCAAGGTCTTGGGTGGCGGTCAGAACCAAGGTCCGGGGTGGCGGTCGGAACCAAGGTCCGGGCTGGCGTTCGGAACCAAGGTCCGGGGTGGCGGTCGGAAACAAGGTCCGGGGTGGCGGTCGGAAACAAGGTCCGGGGTGGCGGTCGGAACCAAGGTCCGGGGTGGCGGTCGAAACCAAGGTCCGGGGTGGCTGTCGGAACCAAGGTCCAGGTGGCGGTCGGAACCAAGGTCCGGGGTGGCGGTCGGAACCAACGTCCGGGGTGGCGGTGAGAACCAAGGTCCTGGGTGGCGGTCGGAACCAAGGTCGGGGTGGCTGTCGGACCCAAGGTCCAGATGGCGGTCGGAACCAAGGTCCGGACTGGCGTTCGGAACCAAGGTCCGGGGTGGCGGTCGGAAACAAGGTCCGGGGTGGCGGTCGGAACCAAGGTCCGGGGTGGCGGTCGGAACCAAGGTCCGGGGTGGCGGTCGGATACAAGGTCCGGGGTGGCGGTCGGAACCAAAGTCCGGGATGGCTGTCGGAACCAATTTCCGTGGTGGCGGTCAGAACCAAGGTCTGGGGTGGCGGTCGGAACCAACGTCCGGGGTGGTGGTCGGATCCAAGGACCGGGGAGGCGGTGAGAACCAAGGACCTGGGTGGCGGTCGGAACCAAGGTCCGCGGTGGCGTTCGGAACCAAGGTCGGGGTGGCTGTGGGACCCAAGGTCCAGATGGCGGTCAGGACCAAGGTCCGGGGTGGCGGTCGGAACCAAGGTCCGGGGTGGCGGTCGGAACCAAGGTCCGGGGTGGCGGTTGGAACCAAGGTACGGGGTGGCGGTCGGAACCAAGGTCCGGGCTGGCGGTCGGAACCAAGGTCCGGGGTGGCGGTCGGAAACAAGGTCCGGGGTGGCGGTCGGAAACAAGGTCCGGGGTGGAGGTCGGAACCAAGGTCGTGGTGGCGGTCGGAACCAAGGTCCGGGGTGGCGGTCGGAACCAAGGTCCGGGGTCACGGTCGGAACCAAGGTCCGGGGTGGCGGTCGGAACCAAGGTCCAGGGTGGCGGTCGGAACCAAGGTACGGGGTGGCGGTCGGAAACAAGGTCCGGGGTGGCGGTCGGATCCAAGGTCCGGGCTGGCGTTCAGAACCAAGGTCCGGGGTGGCGGTCGGAAACAACGTCCGGGGTGGCGGTCGGAACCAAGGTCCGGCGTGGCGGTCGGAACCAAGGTCCGGGGTGGCGGTCGAAACCAAGGTCCGGGGTGGCTGTCGGAACCAAGGTCCGTGGTGGCTGTCGGAACCAAGGTCCAGATGGCGGTCAGAACCAAGGTCCGGGGTGGCCGTCGGAACCAAGGTCCAGGGAGCCGGTCAAAACAAAGGTCCTGGGTGGCGGTCGGAACCAAGTTCCGGGGTGCCGTTCCGGAAACAAAGTCTGGGGTGGCAATCGGACCCAAGGTCCAGATGGCGGTCAGAACCAAGGTCCGGGGTGGCGGTCGGAACCAAGGTCCGGGGTGGCGGTCGGAACCAAGGTCCGGGGTGGCGTTCGGAACCAAAGTCCGGGGTGGCAGTCGGACACAAAGTCCAGATGGCGGTCAGAACCAAGGTCCGGGGTGGCGTTCGTAACCAAGGTCCGGGGTGGCGGTCGGAACCAAGGTCCGGGGTGGCGGTCGGAAACAAGGTCCGGGGTGGCGGTCGGAAACAAGGTCCGGGGTGGCGGTCGGAACCAAGGTCCGGGGCAGCACCCGGAGCCGAGGTCCAGGGTGGTGGTCAGAAGCAGGGTGGCGGTCGGAACCACAGTACAGGGTGGCGGTCGGAAACAAGATCCGGGGTGGCGGTCGGAACCAAAGTCCGGGGTGGCTGTCGGAACCAAGATCCGTGGTGGCGGTCAGAACCAAGGTCTGGGGTGGCGGTCGGAACCAACGTCCGGGGTGGCGGTCGGATCCAAGGACCAGGGAGGCGGTGAGAACCAAGGTCTTGGGTGGCGGTCGGAACCAAGGTCCGGGGTGGCGGTCGGAACCAAGGTCCGGGGTGGCGGTCGAAACCAAGGTCCGGTGTGGCTGTCGGAACCAAGGTCCAGGTGGCAGTCGGAACCAAGGTCCGGGGTGGCGGTCGGAACCAACGTCCGGGGTGGCGGTCAGAACCAAGGACCGGGGTGGCTGTCGGAACCAAGGTCCGTGGTGGCGGTCGGAACCAAGGTCCTGGGTGGCGGTCGGAACCAAGTTCCGGGGTGGCGTTCCGGAAACAAAGTCTGGGGTGGCAATCGGACCCAAGGTCCAGATGGCGATCAGAACCAAGGTCCGGGGTGGCGGTCGAAACCAAGGTCCGGGGTGGCGGTCGGAACCAAGGTCCGGGGCAGCACTCGGAGCCGAGATCCAGGGTGGTGGTCGGAAGCAGGGTGGCGGTCGGTACCACAGTTCAGGGTGGCGGTCGGAACCAACATCCGTGGTGGCGGTCAGAACCAAGGTCTGGGGGGGCGGTCGGAACCAACGTCCAGGGTGGCGGTCGGATCCAAGGACCAGGGAGGCGGTGAGAACCAAGGACCTGGGTGGCGGTCGGAACCAAGGTCTGCGGTGGCGTTCGGAACCAAGGTCGGGGTGGCTGTCGGAACCAAGGTCCAGATGGCGGTCAGAACCAAGGTCCGGGGTGGCGGTCGGAACCAAGGTCCGGGGTGGCGGTCGAAACCAAGGTCCGGGGTGGCGGTCGGAACCAAGGTCCGGGGTGGCGGTTGGAACCAAGGTACGGGGTGGCGGTCGGAACCAAGGTCCGGGGTGGCGGTCGGAACCAAGGTCCGGGCTGGCGTTCGGAACCAAGGTCCGGGGTGGCGGTCGGATCCAAGGACCAGGGAGGCGGTGAGAACCAAGGTCTTGGGTGGCGGTCAGAACCAAGGTCCGGGGTGGCGGTCGGAACCAAGGTCCGGGCTGGCGTTCGAAACCAAGGTCCGGGGTGGCGGTCGGAAACAAGGTCCGGGGTGGCGGTCGGAAACAAGGTCCGGGGTGGCGGTCGGAACCAAGGTCCGGGGTGGCGGTCGGAACCAAGGTCCGGGGCAGCACTCGGAGCCGAGATCCAGGGTGGTGGTCGGAAGCAGGGTGGCGGTCGGTACCACAGTTCAGGGTGCCGGTCGGAACCAACATCCGTGGTGGCGGTCAGAACCAAGGTCTGGGGGGGCGGTCGGAACCAACGTCCAGGGTGGCGGTCGGATCCAAGGACCAGGGAGGCGGTGAGAACCAAGGACCGGGGTGGCGGTCGGAACCAAGGTCTGCGGTGGCGTTCGGAACCAAGGTCGGGGTGGCTGTCGGAACCAAGGTCCAGATGGCGGTCAGAACCAAGGTCCGGGGTGGCGGTCGGAACCAAGGTCCGGGGTGGCGGTCGGAACCAAGGTCCGGGGTGGCGGTCGAAACCAAGGTCCGGGGTGGCGGTCGGAACCAAGGTCCGGGGTGGCGGTTGGAACCAAGGTCCGGGGTGGCGGTCGGAACCAAGGTCCGGGGTGGCGGTCGAAACCAAGGTCCGGGGTGGCTGTCGGAACCAAGGTCCAGGTGGCGGTCGGAACCAAGGTCCGGGGTGGCGGTCGGAACCAACGTCCGTGGTGGCTGTCAGAACCAAGGTCTGGGGTGGCGGTTGGAACCAACGTCCGGGGTGGTGGTCGGATCCAAGGACCAGGGAGGCGGTGAGAACCAAGGACCTAGGTGGCGGTCGGAACCAAGGTCCGCGGTGGCGTTCGGAACCAAGGTCGGGGTGGCTGTCGGACCCAAGGTCCAGATGGCGGTCAGAACCAAGGTCCGGGGTGGCGGTCGGAACCAAGGTCCGGGGTGGCGGTCGGAACCAAGGTCCGGGATGGCGGTCGGAACCAAGGTCCGGGGTGGCGGTTGGAACCAAGGTACGGGGTGGCGGTCGGAACCAAGGTCCGGGCTGGCGTTCGGAACCAAGGTCCGGGGTGGCGGTCGGAAACAAGGTCCGGTGTGGCAGTCGGAACCAAGGTCTGGGGTGGCGGTCGGAACCAAGGTCCGGGGTGGCGGGTGGAACCAAGGTCCGGGGCAGCACCCGGAGCCGAGGTCCAGGGTGGTGGTCAGAAGCAGGGTGGCGATTGGAACCACAGTACAGGGTGGCGGTCGGAAACAAGATCCGGGGTGGCGGTCGGAACCAAAGTCCGGGGTGGCTGTCGGAACCAAGATCCGTGGTGGCGGTCAGAACCAAGGTCTGGGGTGGCGGTCGGAACCAACGTCCGGGGTGGCGGTCGGATCCAAGGATCAGGGAGGCGGTGAGAACCAAGGTCTTGGGTGGCGGTCAGAACCAAGGTCCGGGGTGGCGGTCGGAACCAAGGTCCGGGGTGGTGGTCGGAACCAAGGTCCGGGCTGGCGTTCGGAACCAACGTCCGGGGTGGCGGTCGGAAACAAGGTCCGGGGTGGCGGTCGGAACCAAGGTCGGGGTGGCGGTCGGAACCAAGGTCCGGGCTGGCTTCAGAACCAAGGTCCGGGATGGCGGTCGGAAACAACGTCCGGGTGGCGGTCGGAACCAAGGTCCAGGGTGCCGGTTGGAACCAAGGTCCGGGGTGGCGGTCTGAAACAAGGACCGGGGTGGTGGTCGGATCCAAGGTCCGGGGTGGCAGTTGGAACCAAGGTCCGGTGTGGCGGTCTGAAACAAGGACCGGGGTGGTGGTCGGATCCAAGGTCCGGGGTGGCAGTCGGAACCAAGGTCCGGGGTGGCGGTCGGAACCAACGTCCGGGGTGGCGGTCGGGACCAACGTCCGGGTGGCGGTCGGAACCAAGGTCCAGGGTGCCGGTTGGAACCAAGGTCCGGGGTGGCGGTCGGAACCACGGTCCGGGGTGGTGGTCGGAACCAACTTCCGGGTGGCGGTCGGAACCAAGGTCCAGGGTGCCGGTCGGAACCAAGGTCCGGGGTGGCGGTCGGAACCAAGGTCCAGGGTGGCGGTCGGAACCATGGCCCGGGATGGCGGCCCGAATAAAGGTCCAGTGTAGCGGTGGGAAATAAGGTCTGGAGTGGTGCAGGCTTGAATGGCCTACTCCTGCACCTATTTTCGATGTTTCTTCCAATCAGCAGGGTCGGGCCACCTGTTCCCCGTTAGTGGGATGCAGAAGTAAACCCCGCTGGAGGGAACCACTCCCAGTGGGTTGGGGGAGATGCGAGCAGGGCCCGGAAACCTCAGTCCCGGGCCCGCTACTCAGATGGAAATGTCGATTTCTGGCGCAGAGCTGATTACGTGAAGAAACTTTGGAGACGCGGAAAGGCTCGGGCGGAACAGCCCCCGCTGATACCCCCCCGCCCGCTGCAACGCAATTGGCTGGGAGAATCACCCCCCCATTTGTCAACAGAGTGCAGCCTTGAATAAAAAAGGTCATTTGGAATGGCATCATAAGACAATGCATGCAAAATTTCAAGAATATTCCTCTTTAAACAGCATGATTTGGACACAGAAAATTGGGGAGTTAAAGGGAATTTTGAAAGCTCAACAGTCACTCTTTTCAAAACCTGCGTAAGGCGTCTTTTTGCATTCGCCATTTGCTGGCGAAACATATTAGAAACATAGAAAAACTACAGCACAAACAGGCCCTTCGGCCCACAAGTTGTGCCGAACACATCCCTACCTTCCAGACCTACCTATAACCCTCCATCCTATTACGCTCCATGTACTCAGCCAGGAGTCTCTTAAAAGACTCTAGTGAGTTTGCCTCCACCACCACTGACGGCAGCCGATTCCACTCGCCCACCACCCTGTGTGTGAAAAACTTACCCCTAACATCTCCCCTGTACCTACCCCCCAGCACCTTAAACCTGTGTCCTCTCGTAGCAGACATTTCCACCCTGGGAAGAAGCCTCTGAGAGTCCACCCGAACTATGCCTCTCAACATCTTATACACCTCTATTAGGTCTCCTCTCATCCTTCGTCTCTCTGAGGAGAAAAGACCGAGCTCCCTCAGCCTATCCTCATAAGGCATGCCGCTCAATCGAGGCAACATCCTTGTAAATCTCCTCTGCACCCTTTCAATCTTTTCCACATCCTTCCTATAGTGAGGCGACCAGGACTGAGCACAGTACTCCAAGTGGGGTCTGACGAGGGTCTTATATAGCTGCATCATTAACCCCGGACTCCTAAACTCAATCCCTCGATTGATAAAGGCCAGCACACCATACGCCTTCTTAACCACCTCCTCCACCTGCAGGGCCGATTTCAGAGTCCTATGGACCCGGACCCCAAGGTCCTTCTGATCCTCTACAGTACTAAGAGTCTTTCCCTTTATATTGTACTCCTTCATCCCATTTGACCTACCAAAATGGACCACGACGCATTTATCCGGGTTGAAGTCCATCTGCCACTTGTCCGCCCAGTCCTGCATCCTATCTATGTCCCTCTGTAACTTCTGACATCGCTCCAGACTATCCACAACCCCACCAACCTTCGTGTCGTCGGCAAACTTACCAACCCATCCCTCCGCTTCCTCATCCAGGTCATTTATGAAAATGACAAACAGCAAGGGTCCCAGAACAGATCCCTGGGGCACACCACTGGTGACCGACCTCCATTTAGAAAAAGACCCATCTATACCCACTCTCTGCCTCCTTTGGGCAAGCCAGTTCTGGATCCACCAGGCAGCAGCCCCTTGGATCCCATGCCCTCTCACTTTTTCGAGAAGCCTTGCATGGGGGAGCTTATCGAACGCCTTGCTAAAATCCATATAAACCATATCTTCCGCCTTCCCTTTGTCAATGTGTTCAGTCACATTTTCAAAGAACTCCACCAGGCTCGTAAGGCATGATCTGCCCTTGACAAAGCCATGCTGAGTATTCTTGAGCATACTAAACCTCTCTAAATGCTCATATATCCTGTCCCTCAGGATCTTCTCCATCAGTTTACCAACCACTGAGGTTAGACTCACCGGTCGGTAATTACCTTGGCTATCCCTATTCCCCTTCTTGAAAATAGGAACCACATCCGCAATCCTCCAATACCTCTCCCGTCTCCATCGACAGCGTAAAGATCATCGCCAGAGGCTCTGCAATCTCTTCCCTCACCTCCCACAGTAACCTGGGGTGCATCCCATCCGGACCCGACGACTTATAGAAACATAGAAACATAGAAACCCTACAGTGCAGAAGGAGGCCATTCGGCCCATCGAGTCTGCACCGACCACAATCCCACCCATGCCCTACCCCCACATATTTTACCCGCTAATCCCTCTAACCTACACATCCCAGGACTCTAAGGGACAATTTTTTAACCTGGCCAATCAACCTAACCCGCACATCTTTGGACTGTGGGAGGAAACCGGAGCACCCGGAGGAAACCCACGCAGACACGAGGAGAATGTGCAAACTCCACACAGGCTATCTATCTTGATGCCATTCAAAGATTCCAGCACAACCTCTTTCTTAAAGTCCACATACTCAATCCTTTCAGTCCACCGCACGCCCGCAGTACATCCACCCAGGTCCTTCTCCTCTGTGAAAACCGAGGCAAAATACTCATTGAGCACCTCTGCCATTTCTACTGGTTCCGTATAGACTTTCCCGCCTTCACCTTTTATACGCCCTATTCCGTCACGTCTCATCCTTTTACTCTTCACATATTTATAGAACGCCTTAGCATTCTCCTTAATCCTACCTGCCAGGGCCTTCTCGTGACCCCTTCTGGCTCTCCTAATTTCCTTCTTTAGTCCCTTCCTACAAGCCGTATACTCTTCTAAATCCCTATCTTCGCCAAGCTCTCTGAGCCTTTTGTACGCTTTCCTTTTCTTCTCGACTGGGTCCCGCACAGCTTTCGTGCACCACGGTTCCTTTAACTGACCAACATCTCCCTGTCTGCTCGGAACGTTGTCCTGTAGAACTCTAGACAGATATTCCTTGAAAAACTGCCACCTCTCTTCAGTACATTTCCCCGAGAATACCTCCTTCCAATTTACTCCTCTAATTTGCTGTCTAATGTCTTCATATTTCCCCTTACTCCATACAAACACTTTCCTAGCTTGCCTGATCCTCTCTTTTTCCAATGCAAGCCGAAAGGAGATAGAGTTATGATCGCTATCCCCAAGATGCTCTCCCACTGAGAGATCTGACACCTGTCCAGGTTCATTGGTCAGTATCAGATCAAGTACAGCCTCTCCTCTTGGAGGCTTGTCCACATGCTGTGTCAGGAAACCCTCCTGAACACACCTAACAAACTCTTCCCCATCCAATCCCCTTACAAAGAACAAAGAACAGTACAGCACAGGAAACAGGCCTTCGGCCCTCCAAGCCTGTGCCGCTCCTTGGTCCAACTAGACCAATCGTTTGTATCCCTCCATTCCCAGGCTGCTCATCTGACTATCCAGGTAAGTCTTAAACGATGTCAGCGTGCCTACCTCCACCACCCTACTTGGCAGCGCATTCCAGGCCTCCACCACCCTCTGTGTAAAAAACGTCCCTCTGATGTCTGAGTTATACTTCGCCCCTCTCAGCTTGAGCCCGTGACCCCTCGTGATCGTCACCTCCGACCTGGGAAAAAGCTTCCCACTGTTCACCCTATCTATACCCTTCATAATCTTGTACACCTCTATTAGATCTCCCCTCATTCTCCGTCTTTCCAAGGAGAACAACCCCAGTCTACCCAATCTCTCCTCATAGCTAAGACCCTCCATACCAGGCAACATCCTGGTAAACCTTCTCTGCACTCTCTCCAATGCCTCCACGTCCTTCTGGTAGTGCGGCGACCAGAACTGGACGCAGTACTCCAAATGTGGCCTAACCAGCGTTCTATACAGCTGCATCATCAGACTCCAGCTTTTATACTCTATACCCCGTCCTATAAAGGCAAGCATACCATATGCCTTCTTCACCACCTGTGTTGCCACCTTCAAGGATTTGTGGACTTGCACACCTAGGTCCCTCTGTGTTTCTATACTCCTGATGACTCTGCCATTTATTGTATAACTCCTCCCTACATTATTTCTTCCAAAATGCATCACTTCGCATTTATCCGGATTAAATTCCATCTGCCACCTCTCCGCCCAATTTTCCAGCCTATCTATATCCTGCTGTATTGCCCAACAATGCTCTTCGCTATCCGCAATTCCAGCCATCTTCGTGTCATCCGCAAACTTGCTGATTACACCAGTTACACCTTCTTCCAAATCATTTATATATATCACAAATAGCAGAGGTCCCAGTACAGAGCCCTGCGGAACACCACTGGTCACAGACCTCCAGCCGGAAAAAGACCCTTCGACCACTACCCTCTGTCTCCTATGGCCAAGCCAGTTCTCCACCCATCTCGCCACTTCTCCTTGTATCCCATGAGCCTTAACCTTCTTAACCAACCTGCCATGTGGGACTTTGTCAAATGCCTTACTGAAATCCATATAGACGACATCCACGGCCCTTCCTTCGTCAACCGTTTTTGTCACTTCCTCAAAAAACTCCACCAAATTTGTAAGGCACGACCTTCCTCTTACAAAACCATGCTGTCTGTCACTAATGAGATTGTTCCGTTCTAAATGCACATACATCCTGTCTCTAAGAATCCTCTCCAACAACTTCCCTACCACGGACGTCAAGCTCACCGGCCTATAATTTCCTGGGTTATCCCTGCTACCCTTCTTAAACAACGGGACCACATTCGCTATCCTCCAATCCTCAGGGACCTCACCCGTGTCCAAAGAAGCGACAAAGATTTCCGTCAGAGGCCCAGCAATTTCACCTCTCGTCTCCCTGAGCAGTCGAGGATAGATGCCATCAGGCCCTGGGGCTTTGTCAGTTTTAATGTTCCCTAAAAAACCTAACACTTCCTCTCTTGTAATGGAGATTTTCTCTAACGGGTCAACACCTCCCTCCGAGACACTCCCGGTTAACACGCCCCTCTCCTTCGTGAATACCGATGCAAAGTATTCATTTAGGATCTCCCCTATTCCCTTGGGTTCTAAGCATAATTCCCCTCCTTTGTCCCTGAGAGGTCCGATTTTCTCCCTGACAACTCTTTTGTTCCTAACGTATGAATAGAATGCCTTAGGATTCTCCTTAATCCTGCCTGCCAAGAACATCTCGTGACCTCTTTTTGCCCTTCTAACTCCCCGTTTGAGATCTTTCCTACTCTCTCTGTATTCCTCCAGAGCTCCATCTGTTTTCAGTTGCCTTGACTTAACGTACGCCTCCCTTTTCATTTTAATCAGATCCTCAATTTCCCTGGTTATCCACGGCTCTCGAATCCTACCTTTCCTATCTTTCCTTTTTACAGGCACATGCCTATCCTGCAGCCTTATCAATAGTTCCTTAAAAGACTCCCACATGCCAGAGGCGGACTTACCCTCGAACATCCTCTCCCAATCAACATCCACCAATTCCTGCCTAATCCGGCTATAGTCAGCCTTCCCCCAATTTAGCATCCTGCCCGTAGGACAGCACTCATCCTTGTCCATTACTATCCTAAAGTTAACAGAGTTGTGGTCACTATTTGCCACATGTTCCCCTACCGAAACTTTGACGACCTGACCGGGCTCATTTCCCAGAACTAGGTCCAGTATAGCCCCCTCTCTAGTCGGGCTATCTACATACTGTTCCAAAGAACCTTCCAGTACGCATTTTACAAATTCCTCCCCGTCCGGTCCCCCAGCTCTAAGCACTTTCCAGTCTGTGCCAGGGAAGTTAAAGTCCCCCACTACAACAACCCTATTTTTTCTGCACCTATCCAGAATCTCCTGACATATCCTTTCCTCCACTTCCCGTGGGCTGTTGGGTGGTCTGTAGTACACCCCCAGCATAGTGACTGCACCCTTCCTGTTTCTGAGTTCCACCCACAGCGACTCAGTACATGACCCCTCTAAGTTGTCTACCCTCTGTACCGCGGTAATATGCTCCTTAACTAATATCGCTACTCCCCCACCTTTTTTAGCCCCTCCTCTGTCTCGCCTAAAACACTTATACCCCGGAATATTCAGCTGCCAGTCCTGTCCTTCTTTTAACCAAGTTTCCGTCACCGCAACCACATCCAAATTCCGCACAAGCATTAAGGCCCTAAGTTCGTCTGTTTTACCCGTTACACTCCTCGCATTGAAGCAGATGCACTCCAGACCTCCAGGCCCAGTCAGGTCCTCCTCCTCCAGAGTGCTCCTCTTCTTAGCTAGCCTTGCCCTGGCCCCCAGCTCGACCCCAGCCTCAGTATTTACTGACCTCCTGTTTTGTTCCCCACCCCCCTGCCACACTAGTTTAAATCCTGCCGAAACACTCGAGCAAAACTCCCAGCCAGGATATTTGCTCCCTTCCAGTTAAGGTGTAACCCATCCTTTCTGTACAGTTGCCATCCTGACTTGAAGATTTCCCAGTTATCTATGAATTTAAAACCCTCCCTCTTGCACCAGTCCTTTAGCCACGCGTTCAACTGTAGAATTTCCCTGTTCCGAGCCTCACTTGCACTAGGCACCGGGAGCAGTCCAGATATTGCTACCCTGGAGGTCTTTCTTTTTAGCCTAGCACCCAACTCCCTGAATTTCTCTCGTATGACCCCCCTGCTCTTCCTACCTACATCATTTCCCCCAATGTGTACAATCACATCCGTTTGACTACCTTCCTTTTTAAATATGCTTCCTACCCTCTCGGAGACATCCAGTACCCCGGCACCAGGGAGGCAGACTACCATCCTGGATTCTCGTTCAGTCCCACAGAAGCGCCTGTCCGTACCTCTAACCATTGCGTCCCCCACAACTATCGCTCTCCTAAACCCCTTCTTTCCCTTCCGGACTCCTGAGCCTGTCTCCGTGGAGGCGATCTGGTCCTCGTGGCTTACCCCTGGAGGGTCATCCCCCTCCACAGAATCCAAAACAAGATACCTATTTTGGAGGGGGACAACCACAGGGGATCCCTCCACAGACTGCTCACTCCCTTCCCTTCTCCCATCTGTTGCCCATTCCTTTCTTTTATGGGAGACTGCCACTGGGGTACTTTCTGGCACATCACCCTTCTGACTATTACCCCTCCTAACTGTGACCCACGTGTCTTCCTTCCGAGACCCTGGTGTCACTACCTGACTATAACTTTTATCTATTACTCTCTCATTTTCCCTAACTAAACTGAGTTCATCGAGCCTCAGCTCCAGCTCCCTTACACGATCCTTCAGGAGATGCTGTTCCACACATCTGGCACAGATATGGACTTCCGGGAGGCAAGTTGTCTCCAGGAACTCCCACATCCCACACCAAATGCAGTATACTGGCCTCCCACTCATACCAGCCATGTCCTTTTTAGTTTTGGGGATAAAACAAAAAGGGGGTGTAACTGAAGAAAAACAAACAAACAACCTTCCTCGCCTTCGCCGAAGCCCTGTGAGCCAAAGTCCTTTTAGCTCTCACTCTGTCCCCTGCTCACTCTGCTGCCCGCTAACGACGCTGCCCGCTCAAAGGTGCGGCCTACTTTTAAACCCTCCAACTGAGATTAAAACCCAAACAAACTGAGATTAAATCCAAACAACTGAGATTAAACCCAAACAACTGAGATTAAACCCAAACAACTGAGATTAAATCCAAACAACTGAGATTAAACGCAAACAACTGAGATTAAACACACAGAACTGTGATTAATCCCAAACAACTGAGATTAAACCCAAACAAATGAGATTAAACCCAAACAGCAGAGATTAAAACCAAAAACTGAGATTAATCCCGAACAGCTGAGATTAAATCCAAACAAGTGAGATGAAACCCAAACAACTGAGATTAAACACAAACAAACTGAGATTAAAACCCAAACAAACTGAGATTAAATCCAAACAACTGAGATTAAATACAAACAACTGAGATTAAACCCAAACAACTGAGATTAAATTCAAACAACTGAGATTAAACCAAAACAACTGATATTAAACACACAGAACTGTGATTAACCCCAAACAACTGATATTAAATCGGGGTGGCGGTCGGAAAGAAGTTCCGGGGTGGCGGTCGGAACCATAGCCCGGGATGGCGGTCGGACACAAAGCCCGGGGTGGCGGGCGGAACCAAGGTCCAGGGTGGTGGTCTGAACCAAGTTCCGGGGTGGCGGTCGGAACCAAGGTCCGGGGTGGCGGTCGGAACCAAGGTCCGGGGCGGCGGTCGGAACCAAGGTCCGGCGTGGCGGTCGGAACCAAGGTCTGGGGTGGCGGTCGGAACCAAGGTCCGGTCTGGCGTTCGGAACCAAGGTCCGGGATGGCGGTCGGAACCAGGGTGGCGGTCGGACCCAAGGTCCAGGGTGGCGGACGGACCCAAGGTCCAGTGTGACGGTAACATCCAAGGTCCGGGGTGGCGGTCGGAACCAAGGTCCCAGGTGGCAGTCAGAACCAAGGTCCGGGGTGGCGTTCGGAACCAAGGTCCGGGGTGGTGGTCTGAACCAACATCCGGCTTGGCGGTCGGAACCAAGTTCCGGGGTGGCGGTAACAACAAAGGTCCGGGGTGGCGGTCGAAACCAAGGTCCCGGGTGGCGGTCGGAACCAAGGTCCGGGGTGGCGTTCGGAACCAAGGTCCGGGGTGGTGATCTGAACCAAGTTCTGGCTTAGCGGTCGGAACCAAGATCCGGGGTGGCCGTAGGAAACAACGTCCGGGGTGGCGGTCAGAACCAAAGTCCGGGGTGGCAGTCGGAACCAGGGTGGCGGTCGGACCCAAGGTCCTGGGTGGCGGTCGGAACCAAGGTCCGGGGTGGCGGTCGGAACCATGGCCCGGGATGGCGGTCTGACCCAAGGACCGGGGTGGCGGGCGGAACCAAGATCCGGGATGGCGGGCGGAACCAAGGTCCGGGGTGGCAGGCGGAACCAAGGTCCGGGGTGGCAGGCGGAACCAAGGTCTGGGGTGGCGTTCGGAACCAAGGTCTGGGGTGGCGGTCGGAAACAAGGTCTGGGTTGGCGGTCGGAACCAAGGTCCGGTCTGGCGGTCGGAACCAAGTTCCAGGGTGGAAGTCGGAACCAACGTGGGGGTGGCGGTCGGAACCAAGCTCCGGGGTGGCGCTCGGAACCAAGGTCCGGGGTGGCGGTCGGAACCAAGGTCCGGGGTGGCGGTCTGAACCAAGGACCGGGGTGGTGGTCGGATCCAAGGTCCGGGGTGGCAGTCGGAACCAAGGTCCGGGGTGGTGGTCGGAACCAACGTCCGGGGTGGCGGTCGGGTCCAACGTCCGGGTGGCGGTCGGAACCAAGGTCCAGGGTGCCGGTCGGAACCAAGGTCCAGGGTGGCATTCGGAGCCAAGGTCCGGGGTGCCGTTCGGAACCAAGCTCCGGGCTGACGGGCGGAATAAACGTCGAGTGTAGCAGTCGGAACCAATGTCCGGGGTGGCGGTCGGAACTAAGGTCCGGGGTGGCGGTCGGAACAAATGTCCGGGGTGGCGGTCGGAACTAAGGTCCGGGGTGGCGGTCGGAACCAATGTCCGGGGTGGCGGTCTGAACCAAGTTCCGGGCTGACTGACGGTCGGAATAAACGTCCAGTGTAGCAGTCGGAACCAAGGTCCGGGGTGGCGGTCGGAACTAAGGTCCGGGGTGGCGGTCGGAACAAATGTCCGGGGTGGCGGTCGGAACTAAGGTCCGGGGTGGCGGTCGGAACCAATGTCCGGGGTGGCGGTCGGAACCAAGGTCCGGGGTGACGGTCGGAACGAACATCCGGGGTGGCGGTCGGAACCAACGTCCGGGGTGGCGGTCGGAATAAAGGTCCAGTGTCGCGGTCGGAACCAAGGTCCGGGGTGGCGGTCGGAACCAAGGTCCGGGGTGGCGGTCGGAACCAAGGTCCGGGGTGGCGGTCGGAACCATGGTCGGGGGTGGCGGTCGGAACCAAGGTCCGGGGTGGCGGTCGGAACCAATGTCCGGGGTGGCGGTCGGAACCAAGGTCCGGGGTGGTGGTCGGACCCAAGGCCCAGTGTGGCGGTAACAACCAAGGTCCGGGGTGGCGTTCGGAACAAAGGTCCGGGGTGGCGGCCTGAACCAAGTTCCGGCTTGGCGGTCGGACCCAAGTTCCGGGGTGGCGGTCGGAACCAAGGTCCGGGTTGGCGTTCGGAACCAACGTCCGGGGAGGCGGTCGGACCCTAGGTCCGGGGTGGCGGTCGGAACCAAGGTCCGGGGTGGCGGTCGGAACCAAGGTCCGGGGTGGCGGTCGGAACCAAGGTCCGGGCTGGCGGTCTGAACCAAGGACCGGGGTGGCGGTCGGATCCAAGGTCCGGGGTGACGGTCGGAAACAAGGTCCGGGGTGGTGGTCGGAACCAACGTCCGGGGTGGCAGTAGGAACCAAGGTCCGGGGTGGTGGTCGGAACCAACGTCCGGGGTGGTGGTCGGGACCAACGTCCGGGTGGCGGTCGGAACCAAGGTCCAGGGTGCGGGTCGGAACTAAGGTCCGGGGTGGCGGTCGGAACCAAGCTCCGGGCTGGCTGACGGTCGGAATAAACGTCCAGTGTAGCAGTCGGAACCAAGGTCCAGGGTGGCGGTCGGAACTAAGGTCCGGGGTGGCGGTCGGAACCAATGTCCGGGGTGGCGGTCGGAACTAAGGTCCGGGGTGGCGGTCGGAACCAATGTCCGGGGTGGCGGTCGGAACCAAGGTCCGGGGTGGCGGTCGGAACCAACGTCCGGGGTGGCGGTCGGAACCAACGTCCGGGGTGGCGGTCGGAACCAAGGTCCGGGGTGGCGGGCGGAACCAAGGTCCCAGGAGGCAGTCAGAACCAAGTTCCGGGGTGGCGGTCGGAACCAACGTCCGGGTGCCGGTCGGAACCAAGGTCCAGGGTGCCGGTCGGAACCAAGGTCCGGGGTGGCGGTCGGAACCAAGGTCCAGAGTGGCATTCGGAACCAAGGTACGGGGTGGCGTTCGGAACCAAGGTCCGGGCTGACGGGCGGAATAAACGTCCAGTGTAGCAGTCGGAAGCAAGGTCCGGGGTGGCGGTCTGAACCAATGTCCGGGTTGGCGGTCGGCACCAAGGTCCGGGCTGGCGGTCCGAATAAAAGTCCAGTGTAGCAGTGGGAAATAAGGTCTGGAGTGGCGGTCGCAACCAAGGTCCGGGGTGGCGGTCGGAACTAAGGTCCGGGGTGGCGGTCGGAACCAAGGTCCGGGGTGGCGGTCGGAACCAAGGTCCGGGGTGGCGGTCGGAACCAAGGTCCGGCGTGGCGGTCGGAAGCAAGGTCTGGGGTGGCGGTCGGAACCAACGTCCGGTCTGGCGTTCGGAACTAAGGTCCGGGATGGCGGTCGGAACCAGGGTGGCGGTCGGACCCAAGGTCCAGGGTGGCGGACGGACCCAAGGTCCAGGTGGCGGTAGGAACCAAGGTCCGGGGTGGCGTTCGGAACCAAGATCCGGGGTGGTGGTCTGAACCAACTTCCGGCTTGGCGGTCGGAACCAAGTTCCGGGGTGGCGGAAACAACAAAGGTCCGGGCTGGCGGTCGGAACCAAGGTCTGGGTGGCGGTCGGAACCAAGGTCCGAGGTAGCGTTCGGAACCAAGGTCCGGGGTGGTGGTCTGAACCAAGTTCCGGCTTGGCGGTCGGAACCAAGTTCCCGGTTGGTGGCCGGAACCAACGTCCGGGGTGGCGGTCGGAACCAACATCCAGGGTGGCGGTCGGAAACAACGTCCGGGGTGGCGGTCGGAACCAACGTCTGGGGTGGCAGTAGGAACCAAAGTCCGGGGTGGCGGTCGGAACCAAGTTCTGGGGTGGCGTTCGGAACCAAAGTCCGAGGTGGCGTTCGGTACCAAGTTCCGGGCTGACGGTCGGAATAAACGTCCAGTGTCGAAGTCGGAACCAAGGTCCGGGGTGGCGGTCAGAACCAAGGTCCGGGGTGGCGGTCGGAACCAACGTCCGGGCTGGCGGTCGGAATAAAGGTCCAGTGAAGCGGTCAGAACCAAGGTCCGGGGTGGCGGTCGGAACCAAGGTCCTGGGTGGCGGTCGGAACCAAGGTCCGGGGTGGCGGTCGGAACCAAGGTCCGGGGTGGCAGTCGGAAAGAAGTTCCGGGGTGGCGGTCGGAACCATAGCCCGGGATGGCGGTCGGACCCAAAGCCCGGGCGGAACCAAGGTCCGGGGTGGTGGTCTGAACCAAGTTCCGGGTGGCGGTCGGAACCAAGTTCCGGGGTGTCGGTCGGAACCAAGGTCCGGGTGGCGGTCGGAACCAAGGTCCGAGGTAGCGTTCAGAACCAAGGTCCGGGGTGCTGGTCTGAACCAAGTTCCGGCCTGGCGGTCGGAACCAAGTTCCGGGTTGGCGGTCGGAACCAACGTCCGGGGTGGCGGTCGGAACCAACATCCAGGGTAGCGGTCGGAAACAACGTCCGGGGTAGCGGTCGGAAACAACGTCCGGGGTGGCGGTCGGAACGAACGTCCAGGGTGGCGGTCGGAACCAAGGTCGGAGGTGGCGGTCCGAACCAACGTCCGGGGTGGCGGTCCGAACCAACGTCCGGGGTGGCGGTTGGAAGCATAGTCCGGGCTGGCGGTCGGAATGAAGGTCCAGTGAAGCGGTCGGAACCAAGGTCCGGGGTGGCGGTCGGAACCAAAGTCCTGGGTGGCGGTCGGATCCAAGGTCCGGGGTGGCGGTCGGAACCAAGGTCCGGGTGCCGGTCGGAACCAAGGTCCAGGGTGCCGGTCGGAACGAAGGTCCGGGGTGGCGGTCGGAACCAAGATCCGGGGTGGTGGTCGGAACCAACTTCCGGCTTGGCGGTCGGAACCAAGTTCCGGGGTGGCGGTAACAACAAAGGTCCGGGCTGGCGGTCGGAACCAAGGTCTGGGTGGCGGTCGGAACCAAGGTCCGAGGTAGCGTTCGGAACCAAGGTCCGGGGTGGTGGTCTGAACCAAGTTCCGGCTTGGCGGTCGGAACCAAGTTCCCGGTTGGTGGCCGGAACCAACGTCCGGGGTGGCGGTCGGAACCAACATCCAGGGTGGCGGTCGGAAACAACGTCCGGGGTGGCGGTCGGAACCAACGTCTGGGGTGGCAGTAGGAACCAAAGTCCGGGGTGGCGGTCGGAACCAAGTTCTGGGGTGGCGTTCGGAACCAAAGTCCGAGGTGGCGTTCGGTACCAAGTTCCGGGCTGACGGTCGGAATAAACGTCCAGTGTCGAAGTCGGAACCAAGGTCCGGGGTGGCGGTCAGAACCAAGGTCCGGGGTGGCGGTCAGAACCAACGTCCGGGGTGGCGGTCGGAACCAACGTCCGGGCTGGCGGTCGGAATAAAGGTCCAGTGAAGCGGTCAGAACCAAGGTCCGGGGTGGCGGTCGGAACCAAGGTCCTGGGTGGCGGTCGGAACCAAGGTCCGGGGTGGCGGTCGGAACCAAGGTCCGGGGTGGCAGTCGGAAAGAAGTTCCGGGGTGGCGGTCGGAACCATAGCCCGGGATGGCGGTCGGACCCAAAGCCCGGGCGGAACCAAGGTCCGGGGTGGTGGTCTGAACCAAGTTCCGGGTGGCGGTCGGAACCAAGTTCCGGGGTGTCGGTCGGAACCAAGGTCCGGGTGGCGGTCGGAACCAAGGTCCGAGGTAGCGTTCAGAACCAAGGTCCGGGGTGCTGGTCTGAACCAAGTTCCGGCCTGGCGGTCGGAACCAAGTTCCGGGTTGGCGGTCGGAACCAACGTCCGGGGTGGCGGTCGGAACCAACATCCAGGGTAGCGGTCGGAAACAACGTCCGGGGTAGCGGTCGGAAACAACGTCCGGGGTGGCGGTCGGAACGAACGTCCAGGGTGGCGGTCGGAACCAAGGTCGGAGGTGGCGGTCCGAACCAACGTCCGGGGTGGCGGTCCGAACCAACGTCCGGGGTGGCGGTTGGAAGCATAGTCCGGGCTGGCGGTCGGAATGAAGGTCCAGTGAAGCGGTCGGAACCAAGGTCCGGGGTGGCGGTCGGAACCAAAGTCCTGGGTGGCGGTCGGATCCAAGGTCCGGGGTGGCGGTCGGAACCAAGGTCCGGGTGCCGGTCGGAACCAAGGTCCAGGGTGCCGGTCGGAACGAAGGTCCGGGGTGGCGGTCGGAACCAAGATCCGGGGTGGTGGTCGGAACCAACTTCCGGCTTGGCGGTCGGAACCAAGTTCCGGGGTGGCGGTAACAACAAAGGTCCGGGCTGGCGGTCGGAACCAAGGTCTGGGTGGCGGTCGGAACCAAGGTCCGAGGTAGCGTTCGGAACCAAGGTCCGGGGTGGTGGTCTGAACCAAGTTCCGGCTTGGCGGTCGGAACCAAGTTCCCGGTTGGCGGTCGGAACCAACGTCTGGGGTGGCGGTCGGAACCAACATCCAGGGTGGCGGTCGGAAACAACGTCCGGGGTGGCGGTCGGAACCAACGTCTGGGGTGGCAGTCGGAACCAAAGTCCGGGGTGGCGGTCGGAATCAAGTTCCGGGGTGGCGTTCGGAACCAAAGTCCGAGGTGGCGTTCGGAACCAAGTTCCGGGCTGACGGTCGGAATAAACGTCCAGTGTCGAAGTCGGAACCAAGGTCCGGGGTGGCGGTCAGAACCAAGGTCGGAGGTGGCGGTCCGAACCAACGTCCGGGGTGGCGGTCCGAACCAACGTCCGGGGTGGCGGTTGGAAGCATAGTCCGGGCTGGCGGTCGGAATAAAGGTCCAGTGAAGCGGTCGGAACCAAGGTCCGGGGTGGCGGTCGGAACCAAGGTCCTGGGTGGCGGTCGGATCCAAGGTCCGGGGTGGCGGTCGGAACCAAGGTCCGGGGTGGCGGTCGGAACCAACGTCCGGGTGCCGGTCGGAACCAAGGTCCAGGGTGCAGGTCGGAACCAAGGTCCGGGGTGGCGGTCGGAACCAAGGTCCAGAGTGGCATTCGGAACCAAGGTCCGGGGTGGCGTTCGGAACCAAGGTCCGGGCTGACGGGCGGAATAAACGTCCAGTGTAGCAGTCGGAACCAAGGTCCGGGGTGGCGGTCTGAACCAATGTCCGCGGTGGCGGTCGGAACCAAGGTCCGGGCTGGCGGTCCGAATAAAGGTCCAGTGTAGCAGTGGGAAATAAGGTCTGGAGTGGCGGTCGGAACCAAGGTCCGGGGTGGCGGTCGGAACCAAGGTCCGGGGTGGCGGTCGGAACCAAGGTCCGGGGTGGCGGTCGGAACCAAGGTCCGGGGTGGCGGTCGGAACCAAGGTCCGGGGTGGCGGTCGGAACCAAGGTCCGGGGCGGCGGTCGGAACCAAGGTCCGGGATGGCGGTCGGACCCAAGGTCCAGTGTGGCGGTAACAACCAAGGTCCGGGGTGGCGGTCGGAACCAAGGTCCCGGGTGGCGGCCGGAACCAAGATCCCGGGTGGCGGTCGGAACCAAGATCCGAGGTGGTGGTCTGAACCAAGTTCCGGGTGGCAGTCGGAACCAAGTTCCGGGGTGGCGGTCGGAACCAACGTCCGGGGTGGCGGTCGGAACCAACGTCCGGGGTGGCGGTCGGAACCAACGTCCGGGGTGGCGGTCGGAACCAACGTCCGGGGTGGCGGTCGGAACCAACGTCCGGGGTGGTGGTCGGAACCAACGTCCGGTGTGGCGGTCGGAACCAAGGTCCGGGGTGGCAGTCGGAACCAAAGTCCGGGGTGGCGTTCGGAACCAAAGTCCGGGGTGGCGGTCGGAAACATGGCCCGGGGTGGCGGTCGGACCTAAGGCCCGGTGTGGCGGGCGGAACCAAGGTCCGGGGTGGCAGTCGGAACCAAAGTCCGGGGTGGCGGTCGGAACCAAGGTCCGGGGTGGCGGTCGGAACCAAGGTCCGGGGTGGCGTTCGGAACCAAGATCCGGGGTGGTGGTCTGAACCAACTTCCGGCTTGGCGGTCGGAACCAAGTTCCGGGGTGGCGGTAACAACAAAGGTCCGGGCTGGCGGTCGGAACCAAGGTCTGGGTGGCGGTCCGAACCAAGGTCCGAGGTAGCGTTCGGAACCAAGGTCCGGGGTGGTGGTCTGAACCAAGTTCCGGCTTGGCGGTCGGAACCAAGTTCCCGGTTGGCGGTCGGAACCAACGTCCGGGGTGGCGGTCGGAACCAACATCCAGGGTGGCGGTCGGAAACAACGTCCGGGGTGGCGGTCGGAACCAACGTCTGGGGTGGCAGTAGGAACCAAAGTCCGGGGTGGCGGTCGGAACCAAGTTCCGGGGTGGCGTTCGGAACCAAAGTCCGAGGTGGCGTTCGGAACCAAGTTCCGGGCTGACGGTCGGAATAAACGTCCAGTGTCGAAGTCGGAACCAAGGTCCGGGGTGGCGGTCAGAACCAAGGTCCGGGGTGGCGGTCGGAACCAACGTCCGGGGTGGCGGTCGGAACCAACGTCCGGGCTGGCGGTCGGAATAAAGGTCCAGTGAAGCGGTCAGAACCAAGGTCCGGGGTGGCGGTCGGAACCAAGGTCCAGGGTGGCATTCGGAACAAAGGTCCGGGGTGGCGTTCGGAACCAAGGTCCGGGCTGACGGGCGGAATAAACGTCCAGTGTAGCAGTCGGAAGCAAGGTCCGGGGTGGCGGTCTGAACCAATGTCCGGGGTGGCGGTCGGCACCAAGGTCCGGGCTGGCGGTCCGAATAAAAGTCCAGTGTAGCAGTGGGAAATAAGGTCTGGAGTGGCGGTCGGAACCAAGGTCCGGGGTGGCGGTCGGAACCAAGGTCCGGGGTGGCGGTCGGAACCAAGGTCCGGGGTGGCGGTCGGAACCAAGGTCCGGGGTGGCGGTCGGAACCAAGGTCCGGCGTGGCGGTCGGAAGCAAGGTCTGGGGTGGCGGTCGGAACCAACGTCCGGTCTGGCGTTCGGAACTAAGGTCCGGGATGGCGGTCGGAACCAGGGTGGCGGTCGGACCCAAGGTCCAGGGTGGCGGACGGACCCAAGGTCCAGGTGGCGGTAGGAACCAAGGTCCGGGGTGGCGTTCGGAACCAAGATCCGGGGTGGTGGTCTGAACCAACTTCCGGCTTGGCGGTCGGAACCAAGTTCCGGGGTGGCGGTAACAACAAAGGTCCGGGCTGGCGGTCGGAACCAAGGTCTGGGTGGCGGTCGGAACCAAGGTCCGAGGTAGCGTTCGGAACCAAGGTCCGGGGTGGTGGTCTGAACCAAGTTCCGGCTTGGCGGTCGGAACCAAGTTCCCGGTTGGTGGCCGGAACCAACGTCCGGGGTGGCGGTCGGAACCAACATCCAGGGTGGCGGTCGGAAACAACGTCCGGGGTGGCGGTCGGAACCAACGTCTGGGGTGGCAGTAGGAACCAAAGTCCGGGGTGGCGGTCGGAACCAAGTTCTGGGGTGGCGTTCGGAACCAAAGTCCGAGGTGGCGTTCGGAACCAAGTTCCGGGCTGACGGGCGGAATAAACGTCCAGTGTCGCAGTCGGAACCAAGGTCCGGGGTGGCGGTCAGAACCAAGGTCCAGGGTGGCGGTCGGAACCAATGTCCGGGGTGGCGGTCCGAACAAAGGTCCGGGGTGCCGGTCCAAACCAACGTCCGGGGTGGCGGTCCAAACCAACGTCCGGGCTGGCGGTCGGAATAAAGGTCCAGTGAAGCGGTCATTACCAAGGTCCGGGGTGGCGGTCGGAACCAAGGTCCTGGGTGGCGGTCGGAACCAAGGTCCGGGGTGGCGGTCGGAACCAAGGTCCGGGGTGGCGGTCGGAAAGAAGTTCCGGGGTGGCGGTCGGAACCATAGCCCGGGATGGCGGTCGGACACAAAGCCCGGGGTGGCGGGCGGAACCAAGGTCCGGGGTGGTGGTCTGAACCAAGTTCCGGGTGGCGGTCGGAACCAAGTTCCGGGGTGTCGGTCGGAACCAAGGTCCGGGAGGCGGTCGGAACCAAGGTCCGAGGTAGCGTTCGGAACCAAGGTCCGGGGTGCTGGTCTGAACCAAGTTCCGGCCTGGCGGTCGGAACCAAGTTCCGGGTTGGCGGTCGGAACCAACGTCCGGGGTGGCGGTCGGAACCAACATCCAGGGTAGCGGTCGGAAACAACGTCCGGGGTGGCGGTCGGAACCAACGCCCAGGGTGGCAGTCGGAACCAAGGTCCGGGGTGGCGGTCAGAACCAAGGTCGGAGGTGGCGGTCCGAACCAACGTCCGGGGTGGCGGTCCGAACCAACGTCCGGGGTGGCGGTTGGAAGCATAGTCCGGGCTGGCGGTCGGAATAAAGGTCCAGTGAAGCGGTCGGAACCAAGGTCCGGGGTGGCGGTCGGAACCAAGGTCCTGGGTGGCGGTCGGATCCAAGGTCCGGGGTGGCGGTCGGAACCAAGGTCCGGGGTGGCGGTCGGAACCAACGTCTGGGTGCCGGTCGGAACCAAGGTCCAGGGTGCAGGTCGGAACCAAGGTCCGGGGTGGCGGTCGGAACCAAGGTCCAGAGTGGCATTCGGAACCAAGGTCCGGGGTGGCGTTCGGAACCAAGGTCCGGGATGGCGGTGGGAACCAAGGTCCGGGCAGGCGGTCCGAATAAAGGTCCAGTGTAGCAGTGGGAAATAAGGTCTGGAGTGGCGGTCGGAACCAAGGTCCGGGGTGGCGGTCGGAACCAAGGTCCGGGGTGGCGGTCGGAACCAAGGTCCGGGGTGGCGGTCGGAACCAAGGTCCGGGGTGGCGGTCGGAACCAAGGTCCGGGGTGGCGGTCGGAACCAAGGTCCGGGGTGGCGGTCGGAACCAAGGTCCGGGGCGGCGGTCGGAACCAAGGTCCGGGATGGCGGTCGGACCCAAGGTCCAGTGTGGCGGTAACAACCAAGGTCCGGGGTGGCGGTCGGAACCAAGGTCCCGGGTGGCGGTCGGAACCAAGATCCCGGGTGGCGGTCGGAACCAAGATCCGAGGTGGTGGTCTGAACCAAGTTCCGGGTGGCAGTCGGAACCAAGTTCCGGGGTGGCGGTCGGAACCAACGTCCGGGGTGGCGGTCGGAACCAACGTCCGGGGTGGCGGTCGGAACCAACGTCCGGGGTGGTGGTCGGAACCAACGTCCGGTGTGGCGGTCGGAACCAAGGTCCGGGGTGGCAGTCGGAACCAAAGTCCGGGGTGGCGTTCGGAACCAAAGTCCGGGGTGGCGGTCGGAAACATGGCCCGGGGTGGCGGTCGGAACCAAGGTCCGGGGTGGCGGTCGGAACCAAGGTCCGGGGTGGCGGTCGGAACCAAGGTCCGGGGTGGCGTTCGGAACCAAGATCCGGGGTGGTGGTCTGAACCAACTTCCGGCTTGGCGGTCGGAACCAAGTTCCGGGGTGGCGGTAACAACAAAGGTCCGGGCTGGCGGTCGGAACCAAGGTCTGGGTGGCGGTCCGAACCAAGGTCCGAGGTAGCGTTCGGAACCAAGGTCCGGGGTGGTGGTCTGAACCAAGTTCCGGCTTGGCGGTCGGAACCAACATCCAGGGTGGCGGTCGGAACCAACGTCCGGGGTGGCGGTCGGAACCAACATCCAGGGTGGCGGTCGGAAACAACGTCCGGGGTGGCGGTCGGAACCAACGTCTGGGGTGGCAGTCGGAACCAAAGTCCGGGGTGGCGGTCGGAACCAAGTTCCGGGGTGGCGTTCGGAACCAAAGTCCGAGGTGGCGTTCGGTACCAAGTTCCGGGCTGACGGTCGGAATAAACGTCCAGTGTCGAAGTCGGAACCAAGGTCCGGGGTGGCGGTCAGAACCAAGGTCCGGGGTGGCGGTCAGAACCAACGTCCGGGGTGGCGGTCGGAACCAACGTCCGGGGTGGCGGTCGGAATAAAGGTCCAGTGAAGCGGTCAGAACCAAGGTCCGGGGTGGCGGTCGGAACCAAGGTCCTGGGTGGCGGTCGGAACCAAGGTCCGGGGTGGCGGCCGGAACCAAGGTCCGGGGTGGCAGTCGGAAAGAAGTTCCGGGGTGGCGGTCGGAACCATAGCCCGGGATGGCGGTCGGACCCAAAGCCCGGGGTGGCGGGCGGAACCAAGGTCCGGGGTGGTGGTCTGAACCAAGTTCCGGGTGGCGGTCGGAACCAAGTTCCGGGGTGTCGGTCGGAACCAAGGTCCGGGTGGCGGTCGGAACCAAGGTCCGAGGTAGCGTTCAGAACCAAGGTCCGGGGTGCTGGTCTGAACCAAGTTCCGGCCTGGCGGTCGGAACCAAGTTCCGGGTTGGCGGTCGGAACCAACGTCCGGGGTGGCGGTCGGAACCAACATCCAGGGTAGCGGTCGGAAACAACGTCCGGGGTGGCGGTCGGAACCAACGCCCAGGGTGGCAGTCGGAACCAAGGTCCGGGGTGGCGGTCAGAACCAAGGTCGGAGGTGGCGGTCCGAACCAACGTCCGGGGTGGCGGTCGGAACCAACATCCAGGGTAGCGGTCGGAAACAACGTCCGGGGTAGCGGTCGGAAACAACGTCCGGGGTGGCGGTCGGAACGAACGTCCAGGGTGGCGGTCGGAACCAAGGTCGGAGGTGGCGGTCCGAACCAACGTCCGGGGTGGCGGTCCGAACCAACGTCCGGGGTGGCGGTTGGAAGCATAGTCCGGGCTGGCGGTCGGAATGAAGGTCCAGTGAAGCGGTCGGAACCAAGGTCCGGGGTGGCGGTCGGAACCAAAGTCCTGGGTGGCGGTCGGATCCAAGGTCCGGGGTGGCGGTCGGAACCAAGGTCCGGGTGCCGGTCGGAACCAAGGTCCAGGGTGCCGGTCGGAACGAAGGTCCGGGGTGGCGGTCGGAACCAAGATCCGGGGTGGTGGTCTGAACCAACTTCCGGCTTGGCGGTCGGAACCAAGTTCCGGGGTGGCGGTAACAACAAAGGTCTGGGCTGGCGGTCGGAACCAAGGTCTGGGTGGCGGTCCGAACCAAGGTCCGAGGTAGCGTTCGGAACCAAGGTCCGGGGTGGTGGTCTGAACCAAGTTCCGGCTTGGCGGTCGGAACCAAGTTCCCGGTTGGCGGTCGGAACCAACGTCCGGGGTGGCGGTCGGAACCAACATCCAGGGTGGCGGTCGGAAACAACGTCCGGGGTGGCGGTCGGAACCAACGTCTGGGGTGGCAGTCGGAACCAAAGTCCGGGGTGGCGGTCGGAACCAAGTTCCGGGGTGGCGTTCGGAACCAAAGTCCGAGGTGGCGTTCGGAACCAAGTTCCGGGCTGACGGTCGGAATAAACGTCCAGTGTCGAAGTCGGAACCAAGGTCCGGGGTGGCGGTCAGAACCAAGGTCGGAGGTGGCGGTCCGAACCAACGTCCGGGGTGGCGGTCCGAACCAACGTCCGGGGTGGCGGTTGGAAGCATAGTCCGGGCTGGCGGTCGGAATAAAGGTCCAGTGAAGCGGTCGGAACCAAGGTCCTGTGTGGCGGTCGGAACCAAGGTCCTGGGTGGCGGTCGGATCCAAGGTCCGGGGTGGCGGTCGGAACCAAGGTCCGGGGTGGCGGTCGGAACCAACGTCCGGGTGCCGGTCGGAACCAAGGGCCAGGGTGCAGGTCGGAACCAAGGTCCGGGGTGGCGGTCGGAACCAAGGTCCAGAGTGGCATTCGGAACCAAGGTCCGGGGTGGCGTTCGGAACCAAGGTCCGGGCTGACGGGTGGAATAAACGTCCAGTGTAGCAGTCGGAACCAAGGTCCGGGGTGGCGGTCTGAACCAATGTCCGCGGTGGCGGTCGGAACCAAGGTCCGGGCTGGCGGTCCGAATAAAGGTCCAGTGTAGCAGTGGGAAATAAGGTCTGGAGTGGCGGTCGGAACCAAGGTCCGGGGTGGCGGTCGGAACCAAGGTCCGGGGTGGCGGTCGGAACCAAGGTCCGGGGTGGCGGTCGGAACCAAGGTCCGGGGTGGCGGTCGGAACCAAGGTCCGGGGCGGCGGTCGGAACCAAGGTCCGGGATGGCGGTCGGACCCAAGGTCCAGTGTGGCGGTAACAACCAAGGTCCGGGGTGGCGGTCGGAACCAAGGTCCCGGGTGGCGGCCGGAACCAAGATCCCGGGTGGCGGTCGGAACCAAGATCCGAGGTGGTGGTCTGAACCAAGTTCCGGGTGGCAGTCGGAACCAAGTTCCGGGGTGGCGGTCGGAACCAACGTCCGGGGTGGCGGTCGGAACCAACGTCCGGGGTGGTGGTCGGAACCAACGTCCGGTGTGGCGGTCGGAACCAAGGTCCGGGGTGGCAGTCGGAACCAAGGTCCGGGCTGACGGGTGGAATAAACGTCCAGTGTAGCAGTCGGAACCAAGGTCCGGGGTGGCGGTCTGAACCAATGTCCGCGGTGGCGGTCGGAACCAAGGTCCGGGCTGGCGGTCCGAATAAAGGTCCAGTGTAGCAGTGGGAAATAAGGTCTGGAGTGGCGGTCGGAACCAAGGTCCGGGGTGGCGGTCGGAACCAAGGTCCGGGGTGGCGGTCGGAACCAAGGTCCGGGGTGGCGGTCGGAACCAAGGTCCGGGGTGGCGTTCGGAACCAAAGTCCGGGGTGGCGGTCGGAAACATGGCCCGGGGTGGCGGTCGGACCTAAGGCCCGGTGTGGCGGGCGGAACCAAGGTCCGGGGTGGCAGTCGGAACCAAAGTCCGGGGTGGCGGTCGGAACCAAGGTCCGGGGTGGCGGTCGGAACCAAGGTCCGGGGTGGCGTTCGGAACCAAGATCCGGGGTGGTGGTCTGAACCAACTTCCGGCTTGGCGGTCGGAACCAAGTTCCGGGGTGGCGGTAACAACAAAGGTCCGGGCTGGCGGTCGGAACCAAGGTCTGGGTGGCGGTCCGAACCAAGGTCCGAGGTAGCGTTCGGAACCAAGGTCCGGGGTGGTGGTCTGAACCAAGTTCCGGCTTGGCGGTCGGAACCAAGTTCCCGGTTGGCGGTCGGAACCAACGTCCGGGGTGGCGGTCGGAACCAACATCCAGGGTGGCGGTCGGAAACAACGTCCGGGGTGGCGGTCGGAACCAACGTCTGGGGTGGCAGTCGGAACCAAAGTCCGGGGTGGCGGTCGGAACCAAGTTCCGGGGTGGCGTTCGGAACCAAAGTCCGAGGTGGCGTTCGGAACCAAGTTCCGGGCTGACGGTCGGAATAAACGTCCAGTGTCGAAGTCGGAACCAAGGTCCGGGGTGGCGGTCAGAACCAAGGTCCGGGGTGGCGGTCGGAACCAACGTCCGGGGTGGCGGTCGGAACCAACGTCCGGGCTGGCGGTCGGAATAAAGGTCCAGTGAAGCGGTCAGAACCAAGGTCCGGGGTGGCGGTCGGAACCAAGGTCCAGGGTGGCATTCGGAACAAAGGTCCGGGGTGGCGTTCGGAACCAAGGTCCGGGCTGACGGGCGGAATAAACGTCCAGTGTAGCAGTCGGAAGCAAGGTCCGGGGTGGCGGTCTGAACCAATGTCCGGGGTGGCGGTCGGCACCAAGGTCCGGGCTGGCGGTCCGAATAAAAGTCCAGTGTAGCAGTGGGAAATAAGGTCTGGAGTGGCGGTCGGAACCAAGGTCCGGGGTGGCGGTCGGAACCAAGGTCCGGGGTGGCGGTCGGAACCAAGGTCCGGGGTGGCGGTCGGAACCAAGGTCCGGGGTGGCGGTCGGAACCAAGGTCCGGCGTGGCGGTCGGAAGCAAGGTCTGGGGTGGCGGTCGGAACCAACGTCCGGTCTGGCGTTCGGAACTAAGGTCCGGGATGGCGGTCGGAACCAGGGTGGCGGTCGGACCCAAGGTCCAGGGTGGCGGACGGACCCAAGGTCCAGGTGGCGGTAGGAACCAAGGTCCGGGGTGGCGTTCGGAACCAAGATCCGGGGTGGTGGTCTGAACCAACTTCCGGCTTGGCGGTCGGAACCAAGTTCCGGGGTGGCGGTAACAACAAAGGTCCGGGCTGGCGGTCGGAACCAAGGTCTGGGTGGCGGTCGGAACCAAGGTCCGAGGTAGCGTTCGGAACCAAGGTCCGGGGTGGTGGTCTGAACCAAGTTCCGGCTTGGCGGTCGGAACCAAGTTCCCGGTTGGTGGCCGGAACCAACGTCCAGGGTGGCGGTCGGAACCAACATCCAGGGTGGCGGTCGGAAACAACGTCCGGGGTGGCGGTCGGAACCAACGTCTGGGGTGGCAGGAGGAACCAAAGTCCGGGGTGGCGGTCGGAACCAAGTTCTGGGGTGGCGTTCGGAACCAAAGTCCGAGGTGGCGTTCGGAACCAAGTTCCGGGCTGACGGGCGGAATAAACGTCCAGTGTCGCAGTCGGAACCAAGGTCCGGGGTGGCGGTCAGAACCAAGGTCCGGGGTGGCGGTCGGAACCAATGTCCGGGGTGGCGGTCCGAACAAAGGTCCGGGGTGCCGGTCCAAACCAACGTCCGGGGTGGCGGTCCAAACCAACGTCCGGGCTGGCGGTCGGAATAAAGGTCCAGTGAAGCGGTCAGAACCAAGGTCCGGGGTGGCGGTCGGAACCAAGGTCCTGGGTGGCGGTCGGAACCAAGGTCCGGGGTGGCGGTCGGAACCAAGGTCCAGGGTGGCATTCGGAGCCAAGGTCCGGGGTGGCGTTCGGAACCAAGCTCCGGGCTGACGGGCGGAATAAACGTCGAGTGTAGCAGTCGGAACCAATGTCCGGGGTGGCGGTCTGAACCAAGTTCCGGGCTGACTGACGGTCGGAATAAACGTCCAGTGTAGCAGTCGGAACCAAGGTCCAGGGTGGCGGTCGGAACTAAGGTCCGGGGTGGCGGTCGGAACCAATGTCCGGGGTGGCGGTCGGAACTAAGGTCCGGGGTGGCGGTCGGAACCAATGTCCGGGGTGGCGGTCGGAACCAAGGTCCGGGGTGGCGGTCGGAACCAACGTCCGGGGTGGCGGTCGGAATAAAGGTCCAATGTCGCGGTCGGAACCAAGGTCCGGGGTGGCGGTCGGAACCAAGGTCCGGGGTGGCGGTCGGAACCAACGTCCGGGGTGGCGGTCGGAACCAACGTCCGGGGTGGTGGACGGAATAAAGGTCCAATGTCGCGGTCGGAACCAAGGTCCGGGGTGGCGGTCGGAACCAAGGTCCGGGGTGGCGGTCGGAACCAAGGTTCGGGGTGGCGGTCGGAACCAAGGTCCGGGGTGGCGGTCGGAACCATGGTCGGGGGTGGCGGTCGGAACCAAGGTCCGGGGTGGCGGTCGGAACCAATGTCCGGGGTGGCGGTCGGAACCAAGGTCCGGGGTGGTGGTCGGACCCAAGGCCCAGTGTGGCGGTAACAACCAAGGTCCGGGGTGGCGTTCGGAACAATGGTCCGGGGTGGCGGCCTGAACCAAGTTCCGGCTTGGCGGTCGAACCCAAGTTCCGGGGTGGCGGTCGGAACCAAGGTACGGGGTGGCGTTCGGAACCAACGTCCGGGGAGGCGGTCGGACCCTGGGTCCGGGGTGGCGGTCGGAACCAAGGTCCGGGGTGGCGGTCGGAACCAAGGTCCGGGGTGGCGGTCGGATCCAAGGTCCGGGGTGGCGGTCGGGAACAAGGTCCGGGGTGGTGGTCGGAACCAACGTCCGGGGTGGCGGTCGGAACCAACGTCCGGGTGGCGGTCGGAACCAAGGTCCAGGGTGCCGGTCGTAACCAAGGTCCGGGGTGGCGGTCGGAACCAAGGTCCAGGGTGGCATTCGGAACAAAGGTCCGGGGTGGCGTTCGGAACCAAGGTCCGGGCTGACGGGCGGAATAAACGTCCAGTGCAGCAGTCGGAACCAACTTCCGGGGTGGCGGTCTGAACCAATGTCCGGGGTGGCGGTCGGAACCACGGTCCGGGGTGGCGGTCCGAATAAAGGTCTGGAGTGGCGGTCGGAACCAAGGTCCGGGGTGGCGGTCGGAACCAAGGTCCTGGGTGGCGGTCGGAACCAAGGTCCGGGGTGGCGGTCGGAACCAAGGTCCGGGGTGGCGGTCGGAAAGAAGTTCCGGGGTGGCGGTCGGAACCATAGCCCGGGATGGCGGTCGGACACAAAGCCCGGGGTGGCGGGCGGAACCAAGGTCCGGGGTGGTGGTCTGAACCAAGTTCCGGGTGGCGGTCGGAACCAAGTTCCGGGGTGTCGGTCGGAACCAAGGTCCGGGAGGCGGTCGGAACCAAGGTCCGAGGTAGCGTTCGGAACCAAGGTCCGGGGTGCTGGTCTGAACCAAGTTCCGGCCTGGCGGTCGGAACCAAGTTCCGGGTTGGCGGTCGGAACCAACGTCCGGGGTGGCGGTCGGAACCAACATCCAGGGTAGCGGTCGGAAACAACGTCCGGGGTGGCGGTCGGAACCAACGCCCAGGGTGGCAGTCGGAACCAAGGTCCGGGGTGGCGGTCAGAACCAAGGTCGGAGGTGGCGGTCCGAACCAACGTCCGGGGTGGCGGTCCGAACCAACGTCCGGGGTGGCGGTTGGAAGCATAGTCCGGGCTGGCGGTCGGAATAAAGGTCCAGTGAAGCGGTCGGAACCAAGGTCCGGGGTGGCGGTCGGAACCAAGGTCCTGGGTGGCGGTCGGATCCAAGGTCCGGGGTGGCGGTCGGAACCAAGGTCCGGGGTGGCGGTCGGAACCAACGTCTGGGTGCCGGTCGGAACCAAGGTCCAGGGTGCAGGTCGGAACCAAGGTCCGGGGTGGCGGTCGGAACCAAGGTCCAGAGTGGCATTCGGAACCAAGGTCCGGGGTGGCGTTCGGAACCAAGGTCCGGGATGGCGGTGGGAACCAAGGTCCGGGCAGGCGGTCCGAATAAAGGTCCAGTGTAGCAGTGGGAAATAAGGTCTGGAGTGGCGGTCGGAACCAAGGTCCGGGGTGGCGGTCGGAACCAAGGTCCGGGGTGGCGGTCGGAACCAAGGTCCGGGGTGGCGGTCGGAACCAAGGTCCGGGGTGGCGGTCGGAACCAAGGTCCGGGGTGGCGGTCGGAACCAAGGTCCGGGGTGGCGGTCGGAACCAAGGTCCGGGGCGGCGGTCGGAACCAAGGTCCGGGATGGCGGTCGGACCCAAGGTCCAGTGTGGCGGTAACAACCAAGGTCCGGGGTGGCGGTCGGAACCAAGGTCCCGGGTGGCGGTCGGAACCAAGATCCCGGGTGGCGGTCGGAACCAAGATCCGAGGTGGTGGTCTGAACCAAGTTCCGGGTGGCAGTCGGAACCAAGTTCCGGGGTGGCGGTCGGAACCAACGTCCGGGGTGGCGGTCGGAACCAACGTCCGGGGTGGCGGTCGGAACCAACGTCCGGGGTGGTGGTCGGAACCAACGTCCGGTGTGGCGGTCGGAACCAAGGTCCGGGGTGGCAGTCGGAACCAAAGTCCGGGGTGGCGTTCGGAACCAAAGTCCGGGGTGGCGGTCGGAAACATGGCCCGGGGTGGCGGTCGGAACCAAGGTCCGGGGTGGCGGTCGGAACCAAGGTCCGGGGTGGCGGTCGGAACCAAGGTCCGGGGTGGCGTTCGGAACCAAGATCCGGGGTGGTGGTCTGAACCAACTTCCGGCTTGGCGGTCGGAACCAAGTTCCGGGGTGGCGGTAACAACAAAGGTCCGGGCTGGCGGTCGGAACCAAGGTCTGGGTGGCGGTCCGAACCAAGGTCCGAGGTAGCGTTCGGAACCAAGGTCCGGGGTGGTGGTCTGAACCAAGTTCCGGCTTGGCGGTCGGAACCAAGTTCCGGGGTGGCGGTCGGAACCAACATCCAGGGTGGCGGTCGGAACCAACGTCCGGGGTGGCGGTCGGAACCAACATCCAGGGTGGCGGTCGGAAACAACGTCCGGGGTGGCGGTCGGAACCAACGTCTGGGGTGGCAGTCGGAACCAAAGTCCGGGGTGGCGGTCGGAACCAAGTTCCGGGGTGGCGTTCGGAACCAAAGTCCGAGGTGGCGTTCGGTACCAAGTTCCGGGCTGACGGTCGGAATAAACGTCCAGTGTCGAAGTCGGAACCAAGGTCCGGGGTGGCGGTCAGAACCAAGGTCCGGGGTGGCGGTCAGAACCAACGTCCGGGGTGGCGGTCGGAACCAACGTCCGGGGTGGCGGTCGGAATAAAGGTCCAGTGAAGCGGTCAGAACCAAGGTCCGGGGTGGCGGTCGGAACCAAGGTCCTGGGTGGCGGTCGGAACCAAGGTCCGGGGTGGCGGCCGGAACCAAGGTCCGGGGTGGCAGTCGGAAAGAAGTTCCGGGGTGGCGGTCGGAACCATAGCCCGGGATGGCGGTCGGACCCAAAGCCCGGGGTGGCGGGCGGAACCAAGGTCCGGGGTGGTGGTCTGAACCAAGTTCCGGGTGGCGGTCGGAACCAAGTTCCGGGGTGTCGGTCGGAACCAAGTTCCCGGTTGGCGGTCGGAACCAACGTCCGGGGTGGCGGTCGGAACCAACATCCAGGGTGGCGGTCGGAAACAACGTCCGGGGTGGCGGTCGGAACCAACGTCTGGGGTGGCAGTCGGAACCAAAGTCCGGGGTGGCGGTCGGAACCAAGTTCCGGGGTGGCGTTCGGAACCAAAGTCCGAGGTGGCGTTCGGAACCAAGTTCCGGGCTGACGGTCGGAATAAACGTCCAGTGTCGAAGTCGGAACCAAGGTCCGGGGTGGCGGTCAGAACCAAGGTCCGGGGTGGCGGTCGGAACCAACGTCCGGGGTGGCGGTCGGAACCAACGTCCGGGCTGGCGGTCGGAATAAAGGTCCAGTGAAGCGGTCAGAACCAAGGTCCGGGGTGGCGGTCGGAACCAAGGTCCAGGGTGGCATTCGGAACAAAGGTCCGGGGTGGCGTTCGGAACCAAGGTCCGGGCTGACGGGCGGAATAAACGTCCAGTGTAGCAGTCGGAAGCAAGGTCCGGGGTGGCGGTCTGAACCAATGTCCGGGGTGGCGGTCGGCACCAAGGTCCGGGCTGGCGGTCCGAATAAAAGTCCAGTGTAGCAGTGGGAAATAAGGTCTGGAGTGGCGGTCGGAACCAAGGTCCGGGGTGGCGGTCGGAACCAAGGTCCGGGGTGGCGGTCGGAACCAAGGTCCGGGGTGGCGGTCGGAACCAAGGTCCGGGGTGGCGGTCGGAACCAAGGTCCGGCGTGGCGGTCGGAAGCAAGGTCTGGGGTGGCGGTCGGAACCAACGTCCGGTCTGGCGTTCGGAACTAAGGTCCGGGATGGCGGTCGGAACCAGGGTGGCGGTCGGACCCAAGGTCCAGGGTGGCGGACGGACCCAAGGTCCAGGTGGCGGTAGGAACCAAGGTCCGGGGTGGCGTTCGGAACCAAGATCCGGGGTGGTGGTCTGAACCAACTTCCGGCTTGGCGGTCGGAACCAAGTTCCGGGGTGGCGGTAACAACAAAGGTCCGGGCTGGCGGTCGGAACCAAGGTCTGGGTGGCGGTCGGAACCAAGGTCCGAGGTAGCGTTCGGAACCAAGGTCCGGGGTGGTGGTCTGAACCAAGTTCCGGCTTGGCGGTCGGAACCAAGTTCCCGGTTGGTGGCCGGAACCAACGTCCAGGGTGGCGGTCGGAACCAACATCCAGGGTGGCGGTCGGAAACAACGTCCGGGGTGGCGGTCGGAACCAACGTCTGGGGTGGCAGGAGGAACCAAAGTCCGGGGTGGCGGTCGGAACCAAGTTCTGGGGTGGCGTTCGGAACCAAAGTCCGAGGTGGCGTTCGGAACCAAGTTCCGGGCTGACGGGCGGAATAAACGTCCAGTGTCGCAGTCGGAACCAAGGTCCGGGGTGGCGGTCAGAACCAAGGTCCGGGGTGGCGGTCGGAACCAATGTCCGGGGTGGCGGTCCGAACAAAGGTCCGGGGTGCCGGTCCAAACCAACGTCCGGGGTGGCGGTCCAAACCAACGTCCGGGCTGGCGGTCGGAATAAAGGTCCAGTGAAGCGGTCAGAACCAAGGTCCGGGGTGGCGGTCGGAACCAAGGTCCTGGGTGGCGGTCGGAACCAAGGTCCGGGGTGGCGGTCGGAACCAAGGTCCAGGGTGGCATTCGGAGCCAAGGTCCGGGGTGGCGTTCGGAACCAAGCTCCGGGCTGACGGGCGGAATAAACGTCGAGTGTAGCAGTCGGAACCAATGTCCGGGGTGGCGGTCTGAACCAAGTTCCGGGCTGACTGACGGTCGGAATAAACGTCCAGTGTAGCAGTCGGAACCAAGGTCCAGGGTGGCGGTCGGAACTAAGGTCCGGGGTGGCGGTCGGAACCAATGTCCGGGGTGGCGGTCGGAACTAAGGTCCGGGGTGGCGGTCGGAACCAATGTCCGGGGTGGCGGTCGGAACCAAGGTCCGGGGTGGCGGTCGGAACCAACGTCCGGGGTGGCGGTCGGAATAAAGGTCCAATGTCGCGGTCGGAACCAAGGTCCGGGGTGGCGGTCGGAACCAAGGTCCGGGGTGGCGGTCGGAACCAACGTCCGGGGTGGCGGTCGGAACCAACGTCCGGGGTGGTGGACGGAATAAAGGTCCAATGTCGCGGTCGGAACCAAGGTCCGGGGTGGCGGTCGGAACCAAGGTCCGGGGTGGCGGTCGGAACCAAGGTCCGGGGTGGCGGTCGGAACCAAGGTCCGGGGTGGCGGTCGGAACCATGGTCGGGGGTGGCGGTCGGAACCAAGGTCCGGGGTGGCGGTCGGAACCAATGTCCGGGGTGGCGGTCGGAACCAAGGTCCGGGGTGGTGGTCGGACCCAAGGCCCAGTGTGGCGGTAACAACCAAGGTCCGGGGTGGCGTTCGGAACAATGGTCCGGGGTGGCGGCCTGAACCAAGTTCCGGCTTGGCGGTCGAACCCAAGTTCCGGGGTGGCGGTCGGAACCAAGGTACGGGGTGGCGTTCGGAACCAACGTCCGGGGAGGCGGTCGGACCCTGGGTCCGGGGTGGCGGTCGGAACCAAGGTCCGGGGTGGCGGTCGGAACCAAGGTCCGGGGTGGCGGTCGGATCCAAGGTCCGGGGTGGCGGTCGGGAACAAGGTCCGGGGTGGTGGTCGGAACCAACGTCCGGGGTGGCGGTCGGAACCAACGTCCGGGTGGCGGTCGGAACCAAGGTCCAGGGTGCCGGTCGTAACCAAGGTCCGGGGTGGCGGTCGGAACCAAGGTCCAGGGTGGCATTCGGAACAAAGGTCCGGGGTGGCGTTCGGAACCAAGGTCCGGGCTGACGGGCGGAATAAACGTCCAGTGCAGCAGTCGGAACCAACTTCCGGGGTGGCGGTCTGAACCAATGTCCGGGGTGGCGGTCGGAACCACGGTCCGGGGTGGCGGTCCGAATAAAGGTCTGGAGTGGCGGTCGGAACCAAGGTCCGGGGTGGCGGTCGGAACCAAGGTCCGGGGTGGCGGTCGGAACCAAGGTCCGGGGTGGCGGTCGGAACCAAGGTCCGGGGTGGCGGTCGGAACCAAGGTCCGGGGTGGCGGTCGGAAGCAAGGTCTGGGGTGGCGGTCGGAACCAACGTCCGGTCTGGCGTTCGGAACTAAGGTCCGGGATGGCGGTCGGAACCAGGGTGGCGGTCGGACCCAAGGTCCAGGGTGGCGGACGGACCCAAGGTCCAGGTGGCGGTAGGAACCAAGGTCCGGGGTGGCGTTCGGAACCAAGATCCGGGGTGGTGGTCTGAACCAACTTCCGGCTTGGCGGTCGGAACCAAGTTCCGGGGTGGCGGTAACAACAAAGGTCCGGGCTGGCGGTCGGAACCAAGGTCTGGGTGGCGGTCGGAACCAAGGTCCGAGGTAGCGTTCGGAACCAAGGTCCGGGGTGGTGGTCTGAACCAAGTTCCGGCTTGGCGGTCGGAACCAAGTTCCCGGTTGGTGGCCGGAACCAACGTCCAGGGTGGCGGTCGGAACCAACATCCAGGGTGGCGGTCGGAAACAACGTCCGGGGTGGCGGTCGGAACCAACGTCTGGGGTGGCAGGAGGAACCAAAGTCCGGGGTGGCGGTCGGAACCAAGTTCTGGGGTGGCGTTCGGAACCAAAGTCCGAGGTGGCGTTCGGAACCAAGTTCCGGGCTGACGGGCGGAATAAACGTCCAGTGTCGCAGTCGGAACCAAGGTCCGGGGTGGCGGTCAGAACCAAGGTCCGGGGTGGCGGTCGGAACCAATGTCCGGGGTGGCGGTCCGAACAAAGGTCCGGGGTGCCGGTCCAAACCAACGTCCGGGGTGGCGGTCCAAACCAACGTCCGGGCTGGCGGTCGGAATAAAGGTCCAGTGAAGCGGTCAGAACCAAGGTCCGGGGTGGCGGTCGGAACCAAGGTCCTGGGTGGCGGTCGGAACCAAGGTCCGGGGTGGCGGTCGGAACCAAGGTCCAGGGTGGCATTCGGAGCCAAGGTCCGGGGTGGCGTTCGGAACCAAGCTCCGGGCTGACGGGCGGAATAAACGTCGAGTGTAGCAGTCGGAACCAATGTCCGGGGTGGCGGTCTGAACCAAGTTCCGGGCTGACTGACGGTCGGAATAAACGTCCAGTGTAGCAGTCGGAACCAAGGTCCAGGGTGGCGGTCGGAACTAAGGTCCGGGGTGGCGGTCGGAACCAATGTCCGGGGTGGCGGTCGGAACTAAGGTCCGGGGTGGCGGTCGGAACCAATGTCCGGGGTGGCGGTCGGAACCAAGGTCCGGGGTGGCGGTCGGAACCAACGTCCGGGGTGGCGGTCGGAATAAAGGTCCAATGTCGCGGTCGGAACCAAGGTCCGGGGTGGCGGTCGGAACCAAGGTCCGGGGTGGCGGTCGGAACCAACGTCCGGGGTGGCGGTCGGAACCAACGTCCGGGGTGGTGGACGGAATAAAGGTCCAATGTCGCGGTCGGAACCAAGGTCCGGGGTGGCGGTCGGAACCAAGGTCCGGGGTGGCGGTCGGAACCAAGGTCCGGGGTGGCGGTCGGAACCAAGGTCCGGGGTGGCGGTCGGAACCATGGTCGGGGGTGGCGGTCGGAACCAAGGTCCGGGGTGGCGGTCGGAACCAATGTCCGGGGTGGCGGTCGGAACCAAGGTCCGGGGTGGTGGTCGGACCCAAGGCCCAGTGTGGCGGTAACAACCAAGGTCCGGGGTGGCGTTCGGAACAATGGTCCGGGGTGGCGGCCTGAACCAAGTTCCGGCTTGGCGGTCGAACCCAAGTTCCGGGGTGGCGGTCGGAACCAAGGTACGGGGTGGCGTTCGGAACCAACGTCCGGGGAGGCGGTCGGACCCTGGGTCCGGGGTGGCGGTCGGAACCAAGGTCCGGGGTGGCGGTCGGAACCAAGGTCCGGGGTGGCGGTCGGATCCAAGGTCCGGGGTGGCGGTCGGGAACAAGGTCCGGGGTGGTGGTCGGAACCAACGTCCGGGGTGGCGGTCGGAACCAACGTCCGGGTGGCGGTCGGAACCAAGGTCCAGGGTGCCGGTCGTAACCAAGGTCCGGGGTGGCGGTCGGAACCAAGGTCCAGGGTGGCATTCGGAACAAAGGTCCGGGGTGGCGTTCGGAACCAAGGTCCGGGCTGACGGGCGGAATAAACGTCCAGTGCAGCAGTCGGAACCAACTTCCGGGGTGGCGGTCTGAACCAATGTCCGGGGTGGCGGTCGGAACCACGGTCCGGGGTGGCGGTCCGAATAAAGGTCTGGAGTGGCGGTCGGAACCAAGGTCCGGGGTGGCGGTCGGAACCAAGGTCCGGGGTGGCGGTCGGAACCAAGGTCCGGGGTGGCGGTCGGAACCAAGGTCCGGGGTGGCGGTCGGAACCAAGGTCCGGGGTGGCGGTCGGAAGCAAGGTCTGGGGTGGCGGTCGGAACCAACGTCCGGTCTGGCGTTCGGAACTAAGGTCCGGGATGGCGGTCGGAACCAGGGTGGCGGTCGGACCCAAGGTCCAGGGTGGCGGACGGACCCAAGGTCCAGGTGGCGGTAGGAACCAAGGTCCGGGGTGGCGTTCGGAACCAAGATCCGGGGTGGTGGTCTGAACCAACTTCCGGCTTGGCGGTCGGAACCAAGTTCCGGGGTGGCGGTAACAACAAAGGTCCGGGCTGGCGGTCGGAACCAAGGTCTGGGTGGCGGTCGGAACCAAGGTCCGAGGTAGCGTTCGGAACCAAGGTCCGGGGTGGTGGTCTGAACCAAGTTCCGGCTTGGCGGTCGGAACCAAGTTCCCGGTTGGTGGCCGGAACCAACGTCCAGGGTGGCGGTCGGAACCAACATCCAGGGTGGCGGTCGGAAACAACGTCCGGGGTGGCGGTCGGAACCAACGTCTGGGGTGGCAGGAGGAACCAAAGTCCGGGGTGGCGGTCGGAACCAAGTTCTGGGGTGGCGTTCGGAACCAAAGTCCGAGGTGGCGTTCGGAACCAAGTTCCGGGCTGACGGGCGGAATAAACGTCCAGTGTCGCAGTCGGAACCAAGGTCCGGGGTGGCGGTCAGAACCAAGGTCCGGGGTGGCGGTCGGAACCAATGTCCGGGGTGGCGGTCCGAACAAAGGTCCGGGGTGCCGGTCCAAACCAACGTCCGGGGTGGCGGTCCAAACCAACGTCCGGGCTGGCGGTCGGAATAAAGGTCCAGTGAAGCGGTCAGAACCAAGGTCCGGGGTGGCGGTCGGAACCAAGGTCCTGGGTGGCGGTCGGAACCAAGGTCCGGGGTGGCGGTCGGAACCAAGGTCCAGGGTGGCATTCGGAGCCAAGGTCCGGGGTGGCGTTCGGAACCAAGCTCCGGGCTGACGGGCGGAATAAACGTCGAGTGTAGCAGTCGGAACCAATGTCCGGGGTGGCGGTCTGAACCAAGTTCCGGGCTGACTGACGGTCGGAATAAACGTCCAGTGTAGCAGTCGGAACCAAGGTCCAGGGTGGCGGTCGGAACTAAGGTCCGGGGTGGCGGTCGGAACCAATGTCCGGGGTGGCGGTCGGAACTAAGGTCCGGGGTGGCGGTCGGAACCAATGTCCGGGGTGGCGGTCGGAACCAAGGTCCGGGGTGGCGGTCGGAACCAACGTCCGGGGTGGCGGTCGGAATAAAGGTCCAATGTCGCGGTCGGAACCAAGGTCCGGGGTGGCGGTCGGAACCAAGGTCCGGGGTGGCGGTCGGAACCAACGTCCGGGGTGGCGGTCGGAACCAACGTCCGGGGTGGTGGACGGAATAAAGGTCCAATGTCGCGGTCGGAACCAAGGTCCGGGGTGGCGGTCGGAACCAAGGTCCGGGGTGGCGGTCGGAACCAAGGTTCGGGGTGGCGGTCGGAACCAAGGTCCGGGGTGGCGGTCGGAACCATGGTCGGGGGTGGCGGTCGGAACCAAGGTCCGGGGTGGCGGTCGGAACCAATGTCCGGGGTGGCGGTCGGAACCAAGGTCCGGGGTGGTGGTCGGACCCAAGGCCCAGTGTGGCGGTAACAACCAAGGTCCGGGGTGGCGTTCGGAACAATGGTCCGGGGTGGCGGCCTGAACCAAGTTCCGGCTTGGCGGTCGAACCCAAGTTCCGGGGTGGCGGTCGGAACCAAGGTACGGGGTGGCGTTCGGAACCAACGTCCGGGGAGGCGGTCGGACCCTGGGTCCGGGGTGGCGGTCGGAACCAAGGTCCGGGGTGGCGGTCGGAACCAAGGTCCGGGGTGGCGGTCGGATCCAAGGTCCGGGGTGGCGGTCGGGAACAAGGTCCGGGGTGGTGGTCGGAACCAACGTCCGGGGTGGCGGTCGGAACCAACGTCCGGGTGGCGGTCGGAACCAAGGTCCAGGGTGCCGGTCGTAACCAAGGTCCGGGGTGGCGGTCGGAACCAAGGTCCAGGGTGGCATTCGGAACAAAGGTCCGGGGTGGCGTTCGGAACCAAGGTCCGGGCTGACGGGCGGAATAAACGTCCAGTGCAGCAGTCGGAACCAACTTCCGGGGTGGCGGTCTGAACCAATGTCCGGGGTGGCGGTCGGAACCACGGTCCGGGGTGGCGGTCCGAATAAAGGTCTGGAGTGGCGGTCGGAACCAAGGTCCGGGGTGGCGGTCGGAACCAAGGTCCTGGGTGGCGGTCGGAACCAAGGTCCGGGGTGGCGGTCGGAACCAAGGTCCGGGGTGGCGGTCGGAAAGAAGTTCCGGGGTGGCGGTCGGAACCATAGCCCGGGATGGCGGTCGGACACAAAGCCCGGGGTGGCGGGCGGAACCAAGGTCCGGGGTGGTGGTCTGAACCAAGTTCCGGGTGGCGGTCGGAACCAAGTTCCGGGGTGTCGGTCGGAACCAAGGTCCGGGAGGCGGTCGGAACCAAGGTCCGAGGTAGCGTTCGGAACCAAGGTCCGGGGTGCTGGTCTGAACCAAGTTCCGGCCTGGCGGTCGGAACCAAGTTCCGGGTTGGCGGTCGGAACCAACGTCCGGGGTGGCGGTCGGAACCAACATCCAGGGTAGCGGTCGGAAACAACGTCCGGGGTGGCGGTCGGAACCAACGCCCAGGGTGGCAGTCGGAACCAAGGTCCGGGGTGGCGGTCAGAACCAAGGTCGGAGGTGGCGGTCCGAACCAACGTCCGGGGTGGCGGTCCGAACCAACGTCCGGGGTGGCGGTTGGAAGCATAGTCCGGGCTGGCGGTCGGAATAAAGGTCCAGTGAAGCGGTCGGAACCAAGGTCCGGGGTGGCGGTCGGAACCAAGGTCCTGGGTGGCGGTCGGATCCAAGGTCCGGGGTGGCGGTCGGAACCAAGGTCCGGGGTGGCGGTCGGAACCAACGTCTGGGTGCCGGTCGGAACCAAGGTCCAGGGTGCAGGTCGGAACCAAGGTCCGGGGTGGCGGTCGGAACCAAGGTCCAGAGTGGCATTCGGAACCAAGGTCCGGGGTGGCGTTCGGAACCAAGGTCCGGGATGGCGGTGGGAACCAAGGTCCGGGCAGGCGGTCCGAATAAAGGTCCAGTGTAGCAGTGGGAAATAAGGTCTGGAGTGGCGGTCGGAACCAAGGTCCGGGGTGGCGGTCGGAACCAAGGTCCGGGGTGGCGGTCGGAACCAAGGTCCGGGGTGGCGGTCGGAACCAAGGTCCGGGGTGGCGGTCGGAACCAAGGTCCGGGGTGGCGGTCGGAACCAAGGTCCGGGGTGGCGGTCGGAACCAAGGTCCGGGGCGGCGGTCGGAACCAAGGTCCGGGATGGCGGTCGGACCCAAGGTCCAGTGTGGCGGTAACAACCAAGGTCCGGGGTGGCGGTCGGAACCAAGGTCCCGGGTGGCGGTCGGAACCAAGATCCCGGGTGGCGGTCGGAACCAAGATCCGAGGTGGTGGTCTGAACCAAGTTCCGGGTGGCAGTCGGAACCAAGTTCCGGGGTGGCGGTCGGAACCAACGTCCGGGGTGGCGGTCGGAACCAACGTCCGGGGTGGCGGTCGGAACCAACGTCCGGGGTGGTGGTCGGAACCAACGTCCGGTGTGGCGGTCGGAACCAAGGTCCGGGGTGGCAGTCGGAACCAAAGTCCGGGGTGGCGTTCGGAACCAAAGTCCGGGGTGGCGGTCGGAAACATGGCCCGGGGTGGCGGTCGGAACCAAGGTCCGGGGTGGCGGTCGGAACCAAGGTCCGGGGTGGCGGTCGGAACCAAGGTCCGGGGTGGCGTTCGGAACCAAGATCCGGGGTGGTGGTCTGAACCAACTTCCGGCTTGGCGGTCGGAACCAAGTTCCGGGGTGGCGGTAACAACAAAGGTCCGGGCTGGCGGTCGGAACCAAGGTCTGGGTGGCGGTCCGAACCAAGGTCCGAGGTAGCGTTCGGAACCAAGGTCCGGGGTGGTGGTCTGAACCAAGTTCCGGCTTGGCGGTCGGAACCAAGTTCCGGGGTGGCGGTCGGAACCAACATCCAGGGTGGCGGTCGGAACCAACGTCCGGGGTGGCGGTCGGAACCAACATCCAGGGTGGCGGTCGGAAACAACGTCCGGGGTGGCGGTCGGAACCAACGTCTGGGGTGGCAGTCGGAACCAAAGTCCGGGGTGGCGGTCGGAACCAAGTTCCGGGGTGGCGTTCGGAACCAAAGTCCGAGGTGGCGTTCGGTACCAAGTTCCGGGCTGACGGTCGGAATAAACGTCCAGTGTCGAAGTCGGAACCAAGGTCCGGGGTGGCGGTCAGAACCAAGGTCCGGGGTGGCGGTCAGAACCAACGTCCGGGGTGGCGGTCGGAACCAACGTCCGGGGTGGCGGTCGGAATAAAGGTCCAGTGAAGCGGTCAGAACCAAGGTCCGGGGTGGCGGTCGGAACCAAGGTCCTGGGTGGCGGTCGGAACCAAGGTCCGGGGTGGCGGCCGGAACCAAGGTCCGGGGTGGCAGTCGGAAAGAAGTTCCGGGGTGGCGGTCGGAACCATAGCCCGGGATGGCGGTCGGACCCAAAGCCCGGGGTGGCGGGCGGAACCAAGGTCCGGGGTGGTGGTCTGAACCAAGTTCCGGGTGGCGGTCGGAACCAAGTTCCGGGGTGTCGGTCGGAACCAAGTTCCCGGTTGGCGGTCGGAACCAACGTCCGGGGTGGCGGTCGGAACCAACATCCAGGGTGGCGGTCGGAAACAACGTCCGGGGTGGCGGTCGGAACCAACGTCTGGGGTGGCAGTCGGAACCAAAGTCCGGGGTGGCGGTCGGAACCAAGTTCCGGGGTGGCGTTCGGAACCAAAGTCCGAGGTGGCGTTCGGAACCAAGTTCCGGGCTGACGGTCGGAATAAACGTCCAGTGTCGAAGTCGGAACCAAGGTCCGGGGTGGCGGTCAGAACCAAGGTCCGGGGTGGCGGTCGGAACCAACGTCCGGGGTGGCGGTCGGAACCAACGTCCGGGCTGGCGGTCGGAATAAAGGTCCAGTGAAGCGGTCAGAACCAAGGTCCGGGGTGGCGGTCGGAACCAAGGTCCAGGGTGGCATTCGGAACAAAGGTCCGGGGTGGCGTTCGGAACCAAGGTCCGGGCTGACGGGCGGAATAAACGTCCAGTGTAGCAGTCGGAAGCAAGGTCCGGGGTGGCGGTCTGAACCAATGTCCGGGGTGGCGGTCGGCACCAAGGTCCGGGCTGGCGGTCCGAATAAAAGTCCAGTGTAGCAGTGGGAAATAAGGTCTGGAGTGGCGGTCGGAACCAAGGTCCGGGGTGGCGGTCGGAACCAAGGTCCGGGGTGGCGGTCGGAACCAAGGTCCGGGGTGGCGGTCGGAACCAAGGTCCGGGGTGGCGGTCGGAACCAAGGTCCGGCGTGGCGGTCGGAAGCAAGGTCTGGGGTGGCGGTCGGAACCAACGTCCGGTCTGGCGTTCGGAACTAAGGTCCGGGATGGCGGTCGGAACCAGGGTGGCGGTCGGACCCAAGGTCCAGGGTGGCGGACGGACCCAAGGTCCAGGTGGCGGTAGGAACCAAGGTCCGGGGTGGCGTTCGGAACCAAGATCCGGGGTGGTGGTCTGAACCAACTTCCGGCTTGGCGGTCGGAACCAAGTTCCGGGGTGGCGGTAACAACAAAGGTCCGGGCTGGCGGTCGGAACCAAGGTCTGGGTGGCGGTCGGAACCAAGGTCCGAGGTAGCGTTCGGAACCAAGGTCCGGGGTGGTGGTCTGAACCAAGTTCCGGCTTGGCGGTCGGAACCAAGTTCCCGGTTGGTGGCCGGAACCAACGTCCAGGGTGGCGGTCGGAACCAACATCCAGGGTGGCGGTCGGAAACAACGTCCGGGGTGGCGGTCGGAACCAACGTCTGGGGTGGCAGGAGGAACCAAAGTCCGGGGTGGCGGTCGGAACCAAGTTCTGGGGTGGCGTTCGGAACCAAAGTCCGAGGTGGCGTTCGGAACCAAGTTCCGGGCTGACGGGCGGAATAAACGTCCAGTGTCGCAGTCGGAACCAAGGTCCGGGGTGGCGGTCAGAACCAAGGTCCGGGGTGGCGGTCGGAACCAATGTCCGGGGTGGCGGTCCGAACAAAGGTCCGGGGTGCCGGTCCAAACCAACGTCCGGGGTGGCGGTCCAAACCAACGTCCGGGCTGGCGGTCGGAATAAAGGTCCAGTGAAGCGGTCAGAACCAAGGTCCGGGGTGGCGGTCGGAACCAAGGTCCTGGGTGGCGGTCGGAACCAAGGTCCGGGGTGGCGGTCGGAACCAAGGTCCAGGGTGGCATTCGGAGCCAAGGTCCGGGGTGGCGTTCGGAACCAAGCTCCGGGCTGACGGGCGGAATAAACGTCGAGTGTAGCAGTCGGAACCAATGTCCGGGGTGGCGGTCTGAACCAAGTTCCGGGCTGACTGACGGTCGGAATAAACGTCCAGTGTAGCAGTCGGAACCAAGGTCCAGGGTGGCGGTCGGAACTAAGGTCCGGGGTGGCGGTCGGAACCAATGTCCGGGGTGGCGGTCGGAACTAAGGTCCGGGGTGGCGGTCGGAACCAATGTCCGGGGTGGCGGTCGGAACCAAGGTCCGGGGTGGCGGTCGGAACCAACGTCCGGGGTGGCGGTCGGAATAAAGGTCCAATGTCGCGGTCGGAACCAAGGTCCGGGGTGGCGGTCGGAACCAAGGTCCGGGGTGGCGGTCGGAACCAACGTCCGGGGTGGCGGTCGGAACCAACGTCCGGGGTGGTGGACGGAATAAAGGTCCAATGTCGCGGTCGGAACCAAGGTCCGGGGTGGCGGTCGGAACCAAGGTCCGGGGTGGCGGTCGGAACCAAGGTCCGGGGTGGCGGTCGGAACCAAGGTCCGGGGTGGCGGTCGGAACCATGGTCGGGGGTGGCGGTCGGAACCAAGGTCCGGGGTGGCGGTCGGAACCAATGTCCGGGGTGGCGGTCGGAACCAAGGTCCGGGGTGGTGGTCGGACCCAAGGCCCAGTGTGGCGGTAACAACCAAGGTCCGGGGTGGCGTTCGGAACAATGGTCCGGGGTGGCGGCCTGAACCAAGTTCCGGCTTGGCGGTCGAACCCAAGTTCCGGGGTGGCGGTCGGAACCAAGGTACGGGGTGGCGTTCGGAACCAACGTCCGGGGAGGCGGTCGGACCCTGGGTCCGGGGTGGCGGTCGGAACCAAGGTCCGGGGTGGCGGTCGGAACCAAGGTCCGGGGTGGCGGTCGGATCCAAGGTCCGGGGTGGCGGTCGGGAACAAGGTCCGGGGTGGTGGTCGGAACCAACGTCCGGGGTGGCGGTCGGAACCAACGTCCGGGTGGCGGTCGGAACCAAGGTCCAGGGTGCCGGTCGTAACCAAGGTCCGGGGTGGCGGTCGGAACCAAGGTCCAGGGTGGCATTCGGAACAAAGGTCCGGGGTGGCGTTCGGAACCAAGGTCCGGGCTGACGGGCGGAATAAACGTCCAGTGCAGCAGTCGGAACCAACTTCCGGGGTGGCGGTCTGAACCAATGTCCGGGGTGGCGGTCGGAACCACGGTCCGGGGTGGCGGTCCGAATAAAGGTCTGGAGTGGCGGTCGGAACCAAGGTCCGGGGTGGCGGTCGGAACCAAGGTCCGGGGTGGCGGTCGGAACCAAGGTCCGGGGTGGCGGTCGGAACCAAGGTCCGGGGTGGCGGTCGGAACCAAGGTCCGGGGTGGCGGTCGGAACCAAGGTCCGGGGTGGCGGTCGGAACCAAGGTCCGGGGTGGCGGTCGGAACCAAGGTCCGGGCTGGCGGTCTGAACCAAGGACCGGGGTGGCGGTCGGATCCAAGGTCCGGGGTGGCGGTCGGAAACAAGGTCCGGGGTGGTGGTCGGAACCAACGTCCGGGGTAGCAGTAGGAACCAAGGTCCGGGGTGGTGGTCGGAACCAACGTCCGGGGTGGTGGTCGGGACCAACGTCCGGGGTGGCGGTCGGAACCAAGGTCCGGGGTGGCGGTCGGAACCAAGGTCCGGGGTGGCGGTCGGAACCAAGGTCCGGGGTGGCGGTCGGAACCATGGTCGGGGGTGGCGGTCGGAACCAAGGTCCGGGGAGGCGGTCGGAACCAATGTCCGGGGTGGCGGTCGGAACCAAGGTCCGGGGTGGTGGTCGGACCCAAGGCCCAGTGTGGCGGTAACAACCAAGGTCCGGGGTGGCGTTCGGAACAAAGGTCCGGGGTGGCGGCCTGAACCAAGTTCCGGCTTGGCGGTCGGACCCAAGTTCCGGGGTGGCGGTCGGAACCAAGATCCGGGGTGGCGTTCGGAACAAACGTCCGGGGTGGCGGTCGGACCCGAGGTCTGGCGTGGCGGTTGGAACGAAGGTCCGGGGTGGCGGTCGGAACCGAGGTCCGGGGTGGCGGTCGCAACCAAGGTCCGGGGTGGCGGTCGCAACCAAGGTCCGGGGTGGCGGTCTGAACCAAGGACCGGGGTGGCAGTCGGATCCAAGGTCCGGGGTGGTGGTCGGAACCAACGTCCGGGGTGGCAGTAGGAACCAAGGTCCGGGGTGGTGGTCGGAACCAACGTCCGGGGTGGTGGTCGGGACCAACGTCCGGGTGGCGGTCGGAACCAAGGTCCAGGGTGCCGGTCGGAACCAAGGTCCGGGGTGGCGGTCGGAACCAAGGTCCAGGTTGGCATTCGGAGCCAAGGTCCGCGGTGCCGTTCGGAACCAAGCTCCGGGCTGACGGGCGGAATAAACGTCGAGTGTAGCAGTCGGAACCAATGTCCGGGGTGGCGGTCTGAACCAAGTTCCGGGCTGACTGACGGTCGGAATAAACGTCCAGTGTAGCAGTCGGAACCAAGGTCCAGGGTGGCGGTCGGAACTAAGGTCCGGGGTGGCGGTCGGAACCAATGTCCGGGGTGGCGGTCGGAACTAAGGTCCGGGGTGGCGGTCGGAACCAATGTCCGGGGTGGCGGTCGGAACCAAGGTCTGGGGTGGCGGTCGGAACCAACGTCCGGGGTGGCGGACGGAATAAAGGTCCAATGTCGCGGTCGGAACCAAGGTCCGGGGTGGCGGTCGGAACCAAGGTCCGGGGTGGCGGTCGGAACCAATGTCCGGGGTGGCGGTCGGAACCAAGGTCCGGGCTGGCGGTCCGAATAAAGGTCTGGAGTGGCGGTCGGAACCAAGGTCCGGGGTGGCGGTTGGAACCAAGGTCCGGGGTGGCGGTCGGAACCAAGGTCCGGGGTGGCGGTCGGAACCAAGGTCCGGGGTGACAGTTGGAACCAAGGTCAGGGGTGGCGGTCGGAACCAAGGTCCGGGGTGGCGGTCGGAACCAATGTCCGGGGTGGTGGTCGGACCCAAGGCCCAGTGTGGCGGTAACAACCAAGGTCCGGGGTGGCGTTCGGAACAAAGGTCCGGGGTGGCGGCCTGAACCAAGTTCCGGCTTGGCGGTCGGACCCAAGTTCCGGGGTGGCGGTCGGAACCAAGGTCCGGGGTGGCGTTCGGAACCAACGTCCGGGGAGGCGGTCGGACCCTCGGTCTGGCGTGGCGGTTGGAACCAAGGTCCAGGGTGGCGGTCGGAACCAAGGTCCGGGGTGGCGGTCGGAACCAAGGTCCGGGGTGGCGGTCGGATCCAAGGTCCGGGGTGGCGGTCGGAAACAAGGTCCGGGGTGGTGGTCGGAACCAACGTCCGGGGTGGCGGTCGGAACCAACGTCCGGGTGGCGGTCGGAACCAAGGTCCAGGGTGCCGGTCGTAACCAAGGTCCGGGGTGGCGGTCGGAACCAAGGTCCAGGGTGGCATTCGGAACAAAGGTCCGGGGTGGCGTTCGGAACCAAGGTCCGGGCTGACGGGCGGAATAAACGTCCAGTGCAGCAGTCGGAACCAACTTCCGGGGTGGCGGTCTGAACCAATGTCCGGGGTGGCGGTCGGAACCAAGGTCCGGGCTGGCGGTCCGAATAAAGGTCTGGAGTGGCGGTCGGAACCAAGGTCCGGGGTGGCGGTTGGAACCAAGGTCCGGGGTGGCGGTCGGAACCAAGGTCCGGGGTGGCGGTCGGAACCAAGGTCCGGGGTGACAGTTGGAACCAAGGTCAGGGGTGGCGGTTGGATCCAAGGTCCGGTCTGGCGTTCGGAACCAAGGTCCGGGATGGCGGTCGGACCCAAGGTCCAGTGTGACGGTAACAACCAAGGTCCGGGGTGGCGGTCGGAACCAAGGTCCCGGGTGGCGGTCGGAACCAAGGTCCCGGGTGGCGGTCGGAACCAAGATCCGGGGTGGTGGTCTGAACCAAGTTCCGGGTGGCAGTCGGAACCAAGTTCCGGGGTGGCGGTCGGAACCAACGTCCGGGGTCGCGGTCGGAACCAACGTCCGGGGTGGTGGTCGGAACCAAGGTCCGGGGTGGCGGTCGGAACCAAAGTCCGGGGTGGCGTTCGGAACCAAAGTCCGGGGTGGCGGTCGGAAACATGGCCCGGCGTGGTGGTCGGACCTGAGGCCCGGGGTGGCGGGCGGAACCAAGGTCCGGGGTGGCGGGCGGAACCAAGGTCCCAGGAGGCAGTCAGAACCAAGTTCCGGGGTGGCGTTCGGAACCAAGGTCCGGGGTGGTGGTCTGAACCAACATCCGGCTTGGCGGTCGGAACCAAGTTCCGGGGTGGCGGTAACAACAAAGGTCCGGGCTGGCGGTCGGAACCAAGGTCTGGGTGGCGGTCGGAACCAAGGTCCGAGGTAGCTTTCGGAACCAAGGTCCGGGGTGGTGGTCTGAACCAAGTTCCGGCTTGGCGGTCGGAACCAAGGTCCAGGGTTGGCATTCGGAGCCAAGGTCCGCGGTGCCGTTCGGAACCAAGCTCCGGGCTGACGGGCGGAATAAACGTCGAGTGTAGCAGTCGGAACCAATGTCCGGGGTGGCGGTCGGAACCAAGGTCCGGGGTGGCGGTCGGAACCAAGGTCCGGGGTGGCGGTCGGAACCAAGGTCCGGGGTGGCGGTCGGAACCAAGGTCCGGGGTGGCGGTCGGAACCAAGGTCCGGGGTGGCGGTCGGAACCAAGGTCCGGGGTGGCGGACGGAATAAAGGTCCAATGTCGCGGTCGAAACCAAGGTCCGGGGTGGCGGTCGGAACCAAGGTCCGGGGTGGCGGTCGGAACCAAGGTCCGGGGTGGCGGTCGGAACCAAGGTCCGGGGTGGCGGTCGGAGCCATGGTCGGGGGTGGCGGTCGGAACCAAGGTCCGGGGTGGCGGTCGGAACCAATGTCCGGTGTGGCGGTCGGAACCAAGGTCCGGGGTGGTGGTCGGACCCAAGGCCCAGTGTGGCGGTAACAACCAAGGTCCGGGGTGGCGTTCGGAACAAAGGTCCGGGGTGGCGGCCTGAACCAAGTTCCGGCTTGGCGGTCGGACCCAAGTTCCGGGGTGGCGGTCGGAACCAAGGTCCCGGGTGGCGGTCGGAACCAAGGTCCCGGGTGGCGGTCGGAACCAAGGTCCCGGGTGGCGGTCGGAACCAAGGTCCCAGGTGGCGGTCGGAACCAAGATCCGGGGTGGTGGTCTGAACCAAGTTCCGGGTGGCAGTCGGAACCAACTTCCGGGGTGGCGGTCGGAACCAACGTCCGGGGTCGCGGTCGGAACCAACGTCCGGGGTGGTGGTCGGAACCAAGGTCCTGGGTGGCGGTCGGAACCAAAGTCCGGGGTGGCGTTCGGAACCAAAGTCCGGGGTGGCGGTCGGAAACATGGCCCGGCGTGGTGGTCGGACCTAAGGCCCGGGGTGGCGGGCGGAACCAAGGTCCGGGGTGGCAGGCGGAACCAAGGTCCCAGGAGGCAGTCAGAACCAAGTTCCGGGGTGGCGTTCGGAACCAAGGTCCGGGGTGGTGGTCTGAACCAACATCCGGCTTGGCGGTCGGAACCAAGTTCCGGGGTGGCGGTAACAACAAAGATCCGGGCTGGCGGTCGGAACCAAGGTCCGGGGTGGCGGTCGGAACCAAGGTCCGAGGTAGCTTTCGGAACCAAGGTCCGGGGTGGTGATCGGGACCAACGTCCGGGTGGCGGTCGGAACCAAGGTCCAGGGTGGCGGTCGGAACCAAGGTCCGGGGTGGCGGTCGGAACGAAGGTCCAGGGTGGCATTCGGAGCCAAGGTCCGCGGTGCCGTTCGGAACCAAGCTCCGGGCTGACGGGCGGAATAAACGTCGAGTGTAGCAGTCGGAACCAATGTCCGGGGTGGCGGTCTGAACCAAGTTCCGGGCTGACTGACGGTCGGAATAAACGTCCAGTGTAGCAGTCGGAACCAAGGTCCAGGGTGGCGGTCGGAACTAAGATCCGGGGTGGCGGTCGGAACCAATGTCCGGGGTGGCGGTCGGAACTAAGGTCCGGGGTGGCGGTCGGAACCAATGTCCGGGGTGGCGGTCGGAACCAAGGTCCAGGGTGGCGGTCGGAACCAACGTCCGGGGTGGCGGTCGGAACCAACGTCCGGGGTGGCGGACGGAATAAAGCTCCAATGTCGCGGTCGAAACCAAGGTCCGGGGTGGCGGTCGGAACCAAGGTCCGGGGTGGCGGTCGGAACCAAGGTCCGGGGTGGCGGTCGGAACCAAGGTCCGGGGTGGCGGTCGGAACCAAGGTCCGGGGTGGCGGTCGGAGCCATGGTCGGGGGTGGCGGTCGGAACCAAGGTCCGGGTTGGCGGCCGGAACCAATGTCCGGTGTGGCGGTCGGAACCAAGGTCCGGGGTGGTGGTCGGACCCAAGGCCCAGTGTGGCGGTAACAACCAAGGTCCGGGGTGGCGTTCGGAACAAAGGTCCGGGGTGGCGGCCTGAACCAAGTTCCGGCTTGGCGGTCGGACCCAAGTTCCGGGGTGGCGGTCGGAACCAAGGTCCCGGGTGGCGGTCGGAACCAAGGTCCCGGGTGGCGGTCGGAACCAAGGTCCCGGGTGGCGGTCGGAACCAAGGTCCCGGGTGGCGGTCGGAACCAAGATCCGGGGTGGTGGTCTGAACCAAGTTCCGGGTGGCAGTCGGAACCAAGTTCCGGGGTGGCGGTCGGAACCAACGTCCGGGGTCGCGGTCGGAACCAACGTCCGGGGTGGTGGTCGGACCTAAGGCCCGGTGTGGCGGGCGGAACCAAGGTCCGGGGTGGCAGTCGGAACCAAAGTCCGGGGTGGCGGTCGGAACCAAGGTCCGGGGTGGCGGTCGGAACCAAGGTCCGGGGTGGCGTTCGGAACCAAGATCCGGGGTGGTGGTCTGAACCAACTTCCGGCTTGGCGGTCGGAACCAAGTTCCGGGGTGGCGGTAACAACAAAGGTCCGGGCTGGCGGTCGGAACCAAGGTCTGGGTGGCGGTCCGAACCAAGGTCCGAGGTAGCGTTCGGAACCAAGGTCCGGGGTGGTGGTCTGAACCAAGTTCCGGCTTGGCGGTCGGAACCAAGTTCCCGGTTGGCGGTCGGAACCAACGTCCGGGGTGGCGGTCGGAACCAACATCCAGGGTGGCGGTCGGAAACAACGTCCGGGGTGGCGGTCGGAACCAACGTCTGGGGTGGCAGTCGGAACCAAAGTCCGGGGTGGCGGTCGGAACCAAGTTCCGGGGTGGCGTTCGCAACCAAAGTCCGAGGTGGCGTTCGGAACCAAGTTCCGGGCTGACGGTCGGAATAAACGTCCAGTGTCGAAGTCGGAAGCAAGGTCCGGGGTGGCGGTCCGAACAAAGGTCCGGGGTGGCGGTCGGAACCAACGTCCGGGGTGGCGGTCGGAACCAACGTCCGGGCTGGCGGTCGGAATAAAGGTCCAGTGAAGCGGTCAGAACCAAGGTCCGGGGTGGCGGTCGGAACCAAGGTCCTGTGTGGCGGTCGGAACCAAGGTCCGGGGTGGCGGTCGGAACCAAGGTCCAGGGTGACATTCGGAGCCAAGGTCCGGGGTGGCGTTCGGAACCAAGCTCCGGGCTGACGGGCGGAATAAACGTCGAGTGTAGCAGTCGGAACCAATGTCCGGGGTGGCGGTCTGAACCAAGTTCCGGGCTGACTGACGGTCGGAATAAACGTCCAGTGTAGCAGTCGGAACCAAGGTCCAGGGTGGCGGTCGGAACTAAGGTCCGGGGTGGCGGTCGGAACCAATGTCCGGGGTGGCGGTCGGAACTAAGGTCCGGGGTGGCGGTCGGAACCAATGTCCGGGGTGGCGGTCGGAACCAAGGTCCGGGGTGGCGGTCGGAACCAACGTCCGGGGTGGCGGTCGGAATAAAGGTCCAATGTCGCGGTCGGAACCAAGGTCCGGGGTGGCGGTCGGAACCAAGGTCCGGGGTGGCGGTCGGAACCAACGTCCGGGGTGGCGGTCGGAACCAACGTCCGGGGTGGTGGACGGAATAAAGGTCCAATGTCGCGGTCGGAACCAAGGTCCGGGGTGGCGGTCGGAACCAAGGTCCGGGGTGGCGGTCGGAACCAAGGTCCGGGGTGGCGGTCGGAACCAAGGTCCGGGGTGGCGGTCGGAACCATGGTCGGGGGTGGCGGTCGGAACCAAGGTCCGGGGTGGCGGTCGGAACCAATGTCCGGGGTGGCGGTCGGAACCAAGGTCCGGGGTGGTGGTCGGACCCAAGGCCCAGTGTGGCGGTAACAACCAAGGTCCGGGGTGGCGTTCGGAACAATGGTCCGGGGTGGCGGCCTGAACCAAGTTCCGGCTTGGCGGTCGAACCCAAGTTCCGGGGTGGCGGTCGGAACCAAGGTACGGGGTGGCGTTCGGAACCAACGTCCGGGGAGGCGGTCGGACCCTGGGTCTGGCGTGGCGGTTGGAACCAAGGTCCGGGGTGGCGGTCGGAACCAAGGTCCGGGGTGGCGGTCGGAACCAAGGTCCGGGGTGGCGGTCGGATCCAAGGTCCAGGGTGGCGGTCGGAAACAAGGTCCGGGGTGGTGGTCGGAACCAACGTCCGGGGTGGCGGTCGGAACCAACGTCCGGGTGGCGGTCGGAACCAAGGTCCAGGGTGCCGGTCGTAACCAAGGTCCGGGGTGGCGGTCGGAACCAAGGTCCAGGGTGGCATTCGGAACAAAGGTCCGGGGTGGCGTTCGGAACCAAGGTCCGGGCTGACGGGCGGAATAAACGTCCAGTGCAGAAGTCGGAACCAACTTCCGGGGTGGCGGTCTGAACCAATGTCCGGGGTGGCGGTCGGAACCAAGGTCCGGGGTGGCGGTCCGAATAAAGGTCCGGAGTGGCGGTCGGAACCAAGGTCCGGGGTGGCGGTCGGAACCAAGGTCTGGGGTGGCGGTCGGAACCAAGGTCCGGGGTGGCGGTCGGAACCAAGGTCCGGGGTGGCGGTCGGAACCAAGGTCCGGGCTGGCGGTCTGAACCAAGGACCGGGGTGGCAGTCGGATCCAAGGTCCGGGGTGGCGGTCGGAAACAAGGTCCGGGGTGGTGGTCGGAACCAACGTCCGGGGTGGCAGTAGGAACCAAGGTCCGGGGTGGTGGTCGGAACCAACGTCCGGGGTGGTGGTCGGGACCAACGTCCGGGGTGGCGGTCGGAACCAAGGTCCGGGGTGGCGGTCGGAACCAAGGTCCGGGGTGGCGGTCGGAACCAAGGTCCGGGGTGGCGGTCGGAACCATGGTCGGGGGTGGCGGTCGGAACCAAGGTCCGGGGTGGCGGTCGGAACCAAGGTCCGGGGTGGCGGACGGAATAAAGGTCCAATGTTGCGGTCGAAACCAAGGTCCGGGGTGGCGGTCGGAACCAAGGTCCGGGGTGGCGGTCGGAACCAAGGTCTGGGGTGGCGGTCGGAACCAAGGTCCGGGGTGGCGGTCGGAGCCATGGTCGGGGGTGGCGGTCGGAACCAAGGTCCGGGGTGGCGGTCGGAACCAATGTCCGGTGTGGCGGTCGGAACCAAGGTCCGGGGTGGTGGTCGGACCCAAGGCCCAGTGTGGCGGTAACAACCAAGGTCCGGGGTGGCGTTCGGAACAAAGGTCCGGGGTGGCGGCCTGAACCAAGTTCCGGCTTGGCGGTCGGACCCAAGTTCCGGGGTGGCGGTCGGAACCGAGGTCCCGGGTGGTGGTCGGAACCAAGGTCCCGGGTGGCGGTCGGAACCAAGGTCCCGGGTGGCGGTCGGAACCAAGGTCCCGGGTGGCGGTCGGAACCAAGATCCGGGGTGGTGGTCTGAACCAAGTTCCGGGTGGCAGTCGGAACCAAGTTCCGGAGTGGCGGTCGGAACCAACGTCCGGGGTCGCGGTCGGAACCAACGTCCGGGGTGGTGGTCGGAACCAAGGTCCTGGGTGGCGGTCGGAACCAAAGTCCGGGGTGGCGTTCGGAACCAAAGTCCGGGGTGGCGGTCGGAAACATGGCCCGGCGTGGTGGTCGGACCTAAGGCCCGGGGTGGCGGGCGGAACCAAGGTCCGGGGTGGCAGGCGGAACCAAGGTCCCAGGAGGCAGTCAGAACCAAGTTCCGGGGTGGCGTTCGGAACCAAGGTCCGGGGTGGTGGTCTGAACCAACATCCGGCTTGGCGGTCGGAACCAAGTTCCGGGGTGGCGGTAACAACAAAGGTCCGGGCTGGCGGTCGGAACCAAGGTCCGGGGTGGCGGTCGGAACCAAGGTCCGAGGTAGCTTTCGGAACCAAGGTCCGGGGTGGTGATCGGGACCAACGTCTGGGTGGCGGTCGGAACCAAGGTCCAGGGTGGCGGTCGGAACCAAGGTCCGGGGTGGCGGTCGGAACGAAGGTCCAGGGTGGCATTCGGAGCCAAGGTCCGCGGTGCCGTTCGGAACCAAGCTCCGGGCTGACGGGCGGAATAAACGTCGAGTGTAGCAGTCGGAACCAATGTCCAGGGTGGCGGTCTGAACCAAGTTCCGGGCTGACTGACGGTCGGAATAAACGTCCAGTGTAGCAGTCGGAACCAAGGTCCAGGGTGGCGGTCGGAACTAAGGTCCGGGGTGGCGGTCGGAACCAATGTCCGGGGTGGCGGTCGGAACCAAGGTCCGGGGTGGCGGTCGGAACCAATGTCCGGGGTGGCGGTCGGAACCAAGATCCAGGGTGGCGGTCGGAACCAACGTCCGGGGTGGCGGTCGGAACCAACGTCCGGGGTGGCGGACGGAATAAAGGTCCAATGTCGCGGTCGAAACCAAGGTCCGGGGTGGCGGTCGGAACCAAGGTCCGGGGTGGCGGTCGGAACCAAGGTCCGGGGTGGCGGTCGGAACCAAGGTCCGGGGTGGCGGTCGGAGCCATGGTCGGGGGTGGCGGTCGGAACCAAGGTCCGGGGTGGCGGCCGGAACCAATGTCCGGTGTGGCGGTCGGAACCAAGGTCCGGGGTGGTGGTCGGACCCAAGGCCCAGTGTGGCGGTAACAACCAAGGTCCGGGGTGGCGTTCGGAACAAAGGTCCGGGGTGGCGGCCTGAACCAAGTTCCGGCTTGGCGGTCGGACCCAAGTTCCGGGGTGGCGGTCGGAACCAAGGTCCCGGGTGGCGGTCGGAACAAAGGTCCCGGGTGGCGGTCGGAACCAAGGTCCCGGGTGGCGGTCGGAACCAAGGTCCCGGGTGGCGGTCGGAACCAAGGTCCCGGGTGGCGGTCGGAACCAAGATCCGGGGTGGTGGTCTGAACAAAGTTCCGGGTGGCAGTCGGAACCAAGTTCCGGGGTGGCGGTCGGAACCAACGTCCGGGGTCGCGGTCGGAACCAACGTCCGGGGTGGTGGTCGGAACCAAGGTCCGGGGTGGCGGTCGGAACCAAAGTCCGGGGTGGCGTTCGGAACCAAAGTCCGGGGTGGCGGTCGGAAACATGGCCCGGCGTGGTGGTCGGACCTAAGGCCCGGGGTGGTGGGCGGAACCAAGGTCCGGGGTGGCGGGCGGAACCAAGGTCCCAGGAGGCAGTCAGAACCAAGTTCCGGGGTGGCGTTCGGAACCAAGGTCCGGGGTGGTGGTCTGAACCAACATCCGGCTTGGCGGTCGGAACCAAGTTCCGGGGTGGCGGTAACAACAAAGGTCCGGGCTGGCGGTCGGAACCAAGGTCTGGGTGGGGTCGGAACCAAGGTCCGAGGTGGGTTTCGGAACCAAGGTCCGGGGTGGTGGTCTGAACCAAGTTCCGGCTTGGCGGTCGGAACCAAGGTCCAGGGTGGCGTTCGGAGCCAAGGTCCGCGGTGCCGTTCGGAACCAAGCTCCGGGCTGACGGGCGGAATAAACGTCGAGTGTAGCAGTCGGAACCAATGTCCGGGGTGGCGGTCGGAACCAAGGTCCGGGGTGGCGGTCGGAACCAAGGTCCGGGGTGGCGGTCGGAACCAAGGTCCGGGGTGGCGGTCGGAACCAAGGTCCGGGGTGGCGGTCGGAACCAAGGTCCGGGGTGGCGGTCGAAACCAAGGTCCGGGCTGGCGGTCGGAACCAAGGTCCGGGGTGGCGGTCGGATCCAAGGTCCGGGGTGGCGGTCGGAAACAAGGTCCGGGGTGGTGGTCGGAACCAACGTCCGGGGTGGCAGTAGGAACCAAGGTCCGGTGTGGTGGTCGGAACCAACGTCCGGGGTGGGGGTCGGGACCAACGTCCGGGTGGCGGTCGGAACCAAGGTCCAGGGTGCCGGTCGGAACCAAGGTCCGGGGTGGCGGTCGGAACCAAGGTCCGGCTTGGCGGTCGGACCCAAGTTCCGGGGTGGCGGTCGGAACCAAGGTCCCGGGTGGCGGTCGGAACAAAGGTCCCGGGTGGCGGTCGGAACCAAGGTCCCGGGTGGCGGTCGGAACCAAGGTCCCGGGTGGCGGTCGGAACCAAGGTCCCGGGTGGCGGTCGGAACCAAGATCCGGGGTGGTGGTCTGAACAAAGTTCCGGGTGGCAGTCGGAACCAAGTTCCGGGGTGGCGGTCGGAACCAACGTCCGGGGTCGCGGTCGGAACCAACGTCCGGGGTGGTGGTCGGAACCAAGGTCCGGGGTGGCGGTCGGAACCAAAGTCCGGGGTGGCGTTCGGAACCAAAGTCCGGGGTGGCGGTCGGAAACATGGCCCGGCGTGGTGGTCGGACCTAAGGCCCGGGGTGGTGGGCGGAACCAAGGTCCGGGGTGGCGGGCGGAACCAAGGTCCCAGGAGGCAGTCAGAACCAAGTTCCGGGGTGGCGTTCGGAACCAAGGTCCGGGGTGGTGGTCTGAACCAACATCCGGCTTGGCGGTCGGAACCAAGTTCCGGGGTGGCGGTAACAACAAAGGTCCGGGCTGGCGGTCGGAACCAAGGTCTGGGTGGCGGTCGGAACCAAGGTCCGAGGTGGGTTTCGGAACCAAGGTCCGGGGTGGTGGTCTGAACCAAGTTCCGGCTTGGCGGTCGGAACCAAGGTCCAGGGTGCCGTTCGGAACCAAGCTCCGGGCTGACGGGCGGAATAAACGTCGAGTGTAGCAGTCGGAACCAATGTCCGGGGTGGCGGTCGGAACCAAGGTCCGGGGTGGCGGTCGGAACCAAGGTCCGGGGTGGCGGTCGGAACCAAGGTCCGGGGTGGCGGTCGGAACCAAGGTCCGGGGTGGCGGTCGGAACCAAGGTCCGGGGTGGCGGTCGGAACCAAGGTCCGGGCTGGCGGTCGGAACCAAGGTCCGGGGTGGCGGTCGGATCCAAGGTCCGGGGTGGCGGTCGGAAACAAGGTCCGGGGTGGTGGTCGGAACCAACGTCCGGGGTGGTGGTAGGAACCAAGGTCCGGTGTGGTGGTCGGAACCAACGTCCGGGGTGGGGGTCGGGACCAACGTCCGGGTGGCGGTCGGAACCAAGGTCCAGGGTGCCGGTCGGAACCAAGGTCCGGGGTGGCGGTCGGAACCAAGGTCCGGGGTGGCGGTCGGAACCAAGGTCCAGGGTGGCATTCGGAGCCAAGGTCCGCGGTGCCGTTCGGAACCAAGCTCCGGGCTGACGGGCGGAATAAACGTCGAGTGGAGCAGTCGGAACCAATGTCCGGGGTGGCGGTCTGAACCAAGTTCCGGGCTGACTGACGGTCGGAATAAACGTCCAGTGTAGCAGTCGGAACCAAGGTCCAGGGTGGCGGTCGGAACTGAGGTCCGGGGTGGCGGTCGGAACCAATGTCCAGGGTGGCGGTCGGAACTAAGGTCCGGGGTGGCGGTCGGAACAAATGTCCGGGGTGGCGGTCGGAACCAAGGTCCGGGGTGGCGGTCGGAACCAACGTGCGGGGTGGCGGTCGGAACCAACGTCCGGGGTGGTGGACGGAATAAAGGTCCAATGTCGCGGTCGGAACCAAGGTCCGGGGTGGCGGTCGGAACCAAGGTCCGGGGTGGCGGTCGGAACCAAGGTCCAGGGTGGCGGTCGGAACCAACGTGCGGGGTGGCGGTCGGAACCAACGTCCGGGGTGGTGGACGGAATAAAGGTCCAATGTCGCGGTCGGAACCAAGGTCCGGGGTGGCGGTCGGAACCAAGGTCCGGGGTGGCGGTCGGAACCAAGGTCCGGGGTGGCGGTCGGAACCAAGGTCCGGGGTGGCGGTCGGAACCAAGGTCCGGGGTGGCGGTCGGAACCAAGGTCCGGGGTGGCGGTCGGAGCCATGGTCGGGGGTGGCGGTCGGAACCAAGGTCCGGGGTGGCGGTCGGAACCAATGTCCGGGGTGGCGTTCGGAACAAAGGTCCGGGGTGGCGGCCTGAACCAAGTTCCGGCTTGGCGGTCGGAACCAAGTTCCGGGGTGGCGGTCGGAACCAATGTCCGGGGTGGCGTTCGGAACAAAGGTCCGGGGTGGCGGCCTGAACCAAGTTCCGGCTTGGCGGTCGGACCCAAGTTCCGGGGTGGCGGTCGGAACCAAGGTCCGGGGTGGCGTTCGGAACCAACGTCCGTGGAGGCGGTCGGACCCTAGGTCTGGCGTGGCGGTTGGAACCAAGGTCCGGGGTGGCGGTCGGAACCAAGGTCCGGGGTGGCGGTCGGATCCAAGGTCCGGGGTGGCGGTCGGAAACAAGTACCGGGGTGGTGGTCGGAACCAACGTCCGGGGTGGCGGTCGGAACCAACGTCCAGGTGGCGGTCGGAACCAAGGTCCAGGGTGCCGGTCGTAACCAAGGTCCGGGGTGGCGGTCGGAACCAAGGTCCAGGGTGGCATTCGGAACAAAGGTCCGGGGTGGCGTTCGGAACCAAGGTCCGGGCTGACGGGCGGAATAAACGTCCAGTGCAGCAGTCGGAACCAACGTCCGGGGTGGCGGTCTGAACCAATGTCCGGGGTGGCGGTCGGAACCAAGGTCCGGGCTGGCGGTCCGAATAAAGGTCTGGAGTGGCGGTCGGAACCAAGGTCCGGGGTGGCGGTCGGAACCAAGGTCCGGGGTGGCGGTCGGAACCAAGGTCCGGGGTGGCGGTCGGAACCAAGGTCCGGGGTGGCGGTCGAAACCAAGGTCCGGGGTGACAGTTGGAACCAAGGTCAGGGGTGGCGGTTGGATCCAAGGTCCGGGATGGCGGTCGGACCCAAGGTCCAGTGTGACGGTAACAACCAAGGTCCGGGGTGGCGGTCGGAACCAAGGTCCCGGGTGGCGGTCGGAACCAAGGTCCCGGGTGGCGGTCGGAACCAAGGTCCCGGGTGGCGGTCGGAACCAAGATCCGGGGTGGTGGTCTGAACCAAGTTCCGGGTGGCAGTCGGAACCAAGTTCCGGGGTGGCGGTCGGAACCAACGTCCGGGGTCGCGGTCGGAACCAACGTCCGGGGTGGTGGTCGGAACCAAGGTCCGGGGTGGCGGTCGGAACCAAAGTCCGGGGTGGCGTTCGGAACCAAAGTCTGGGGTGGCGGTCGGAATCATGGCCCGGGGTGGTGGTCGGACCTAAGGCCCGGGGTGGCGGGCGGAACCAAGGTCCGGGGTGGCGGGCGGAACCAAGGTCCCAGGAGGCAGTCAGAACCAAGTTCCGGGGTGGCGTTCGGAACCAAGGTCCGGGGTGGTGGTCTGAACCAACATCCGGCTTGGCGGTCAGAATCAAGTTCCGGGGTGGCGGTAACAACAAAGGTCCGGGCTGGCGGTCGGAACCAAGGTCTGGGTGGCGGTCGGAACCAAGGTCCGAGGTAGCGTTCGGAACCAAGGTCCGGGGTGGTGGTCTGAACCAAGTTCCGGCTTGGCGGTCGGAACCAAGTTCAGGGTTGGCGGTCGGAACCAACGTCCGGGGTGGCGGTCAGAACCAACATCCAGGGTGGCGGTCGGAAACAACGTCCGGGGTGGCGGTCGGAACTAACGTCCGGGGTGGCAGTAGGAACCAAAGTCCGGGGTGGCGGTCGGAACCAAGGTCCGGGGTGGCGTTCGGAACCAAAGTCCGATGTGGCGTTCGGAACCAAGTTCCGGGCTGACGGTCGGAATAAACGTCCAGTGTAGCAGTCGGAACCAAGGTCCGGGGTGGCGGTCAGAACCAAGGTCCGGGGTGGCGGTCGGAACCAATGTCCGGGGTGGCGGTCCGAACCAACGTCCGGGGTGGCGGTCCGAACCAAGGTCCGGGGTGGTGGTCGGAAAGAAGTTCCGGGGTGGCGGTCGGAACCATAGCCTGGGATGGCGGTCGGACCCAAAGCCCGGGGTGGTGGTCTGAACCAAGTTCCGGGTGGCGGTCGGAACCAGGTTCCGGTGTGTCGGTCGGAACCAAGGTCCGGGTGGCGGTCGGAACAAACGTCCGGGTGGCGGTCGGAACCAAGGTCCAGGGTGCCGGTCGTAACCAAGGTCCGGGGTGGCGGTCGGAACCAAGGTCCAGGGTGGCATTCGGAACAAAGGTCCGGGTTGGCGTTCGGAACCAAGGTCCGGGCTGAACGGGCGGAATAAACGTCCAGTGCAGCAGTCGGAACCAACTTCCGGGGTGGCGGTCTGAACCAATGTCCGGGGTGGCGGTCGGAACCAAGGTCCGGGCTGGCGGTCCGAATAAAGGTCTGGAGTGGCGGTCGGAACCAAGGTCCGGGGTGGCGGTCGGAACCAAGGTCCGGGGTGGCGGTCGGAACCAAGGTCCGGGGTGGCAGTTGGAACCAAGGTCAGGGGTGGCGGTTGGATCCAAGGTCCGGTCTGGCGTTCGGAACCAAGGTCCGGGTTGGCGGTCGGACCCAAGGTCCAGTGTGACGGTAACAACCAAGGTCCGGGGTGGCGGTCGGAACCAAGGTCCCGGGTGGCGGGCAGAACCAAGGTCCGGGGTGGTGGTCTGAACCAAGTTCCGGCTTGGCGGTCGGAACCAAGTTCCGGGTTGGCGGTCGGAACCAACGTCCGGGGTGGCGGTCAGAACCAACATCCAGGGTGGCGGTCGGAAACAACGTCCGGGGTGGCGGTCGGAACTAACGTCCGGGGTGGCAGTAGGAACCAAAGTCCGGGGTGGCGGTCGGAACCAAGGTCCGGGGTGGCGTTCGGAACCAAAGTCTGAGGTGGCGGTCGGAACCAAGGTCCGGGCTGGCGGTCCGAATAAAGGTCTGGAGTGGCGGTCGGAACCAAGGTCCGGGGTGGTGGTCTGAACCAAGGTCCGGGGTGGCGGTCGGAACCAATGTCCGGGGTGGCGGTCCGAACCAACGTCCGGGGTGGCGGTCGGAACCAAGGTCCGGGGTGGCGGTCGGAAAGAAGTTCCGGGGTGGCGGTCGGAACCATAGCCCGGGATGGCGGTCGGACCCAAAGCCCGGGGTGGTGGTCTGAACCAAGTTCCGGGTGGCGGTCGGAACCAGGTTCCGGGGTGTCGGTCGGAATAAACGTCGAGTGTAGCAGTCGGAACCAATGTCCGGGGTGGCGGTCGGAACCAAGGTCCGGGGTGGCGGTCGGAACCAAGGTCCGGGGTGGCGGTCGGAACCAAGGTCCGGGGTGGCGGTCGGAACCAAGGTCCGGGGTGGCGGTCGCAACCAAGGTCCGGGGTGGCAGTCGGAACCAAGGTCCGGGCTGGCGGTCTGAACCAAGGACCGGGGTGGCAGTCGGATCCAAGGTCCGGGGTGGCGGTCGGAAACAAGGTCCGGGGTGGTGGTCGGAACCAACGTCCGGGGTGGCAGTAGGAACCAAGGTCCGGGGTGGTGGTCAGAACCAACGTCCGGGGTGGTGGTCGGGACCAACGTCCGGGTGGCGGTCGGAACCAAGGTCCAGGGTGCCGGTCGGAACCAAGGTCCGGGGTGGCGGTCAGAACCAAGGTCCAGGGTGGCATTCGGAGCCAAGGTCCGCGGTGCCGTTCGGAACCAAGCTCCGGGCTGACGGGCGGAATAAACGTCGAGTGTAGCAGTCGGAACCAATGTCCGGGGTGGCGGTCTGAACCAAGTTCCGGGCTGACTGACGGTCGGAATAAACGTCCAGTGTAGCAGTCGGAACCAAGGTCCAGGGTGGCGGTCGGAACTAAGGTCCGGGGTGGCGGTCGGAACCAATGTCCGGGGTGGCGGTCGGAACTAAGGTCCGGGGTGGCAGTCGGAACCAATGTCCGGGGTGGCGGTCGGAACCAAGGTCCGGGGTGGCGGTCGGAACCAACGTCCGGGGTGGCGGTCGGAACCAACGTCCGGGGTGACGGACGGAATAAAGGTCCAATGTCGCGGTCGGAACCAAGGTCCGGGGTGGCGTTCGGAACCAACGTCCGGGGAGGCGGTCGGACCCTAGGTCTGGCGTGGCGGTTGGAACCAAGGTCCGGGGTGGCGGTCGGAACCCAGGTCCGGGGTGGCGGTCGGAACCAAGGTCCGGGGTGGCGGTCGGATCCAAGGTCCGGGGTGGCGGTCGGAAACAAGGTCCGGGGTGGTGGTCGGAACCAACGTCCGGGGTGGCGGTCGGAACCAACGTACGGGTGGCGGTCGGAACCAAGGTCGAGGGTGCCGGTCGCAACCAAGGTCCGGGGTGGCGTTCGGAACCAAGGTCCGGGCTGACGGGCGGAATAAACGTCCAGTGCAGCAGTCGGAACCAACTTCCGGGGTGGCGGTCTGAACCAATGTCCGGGGTGGCGGTCGGAACCAAGGTCCGGGCTGGCGGTCCGAATAAAGGTCTGGAGTGGCGGTCGGAACCAAGGTCCGGGGTGGCGGTCGGATCCAAGGTCCGGGGTGGCGGTCGGAACCAAGGTCCGGGGTGGCGGTCGGAACCAAGGTCCGGGGTGACAGTTGGAACCAAGGTCAGGGGTGGCGGTTGGATCCAAGGTCCGGTCTGGCGTTCGGAACCAAGGTCCGGGATGGCGGTCGGACCCAAGGTCCAGTGTGACGGTAACAACCAAGGTCCGGGGTGGCGGTCGGAACCAAGGTCCCGGGTGGCGGTCGGAACCAAGGTCCCGGGTGGCGGTTGGAACCAAGGTCCCGGGTGGCGGTCGGAACCAAGGTCCCGGGTGGCGGTCGGAACCAAGATCCGGGGTGGTGGTCTGAACCAAGTTCCGGGTGGCAGTCGGAACCAAGTTCCGGGGTGGCGGTCGGAACTAACGTCCGGGGTCGCGGTCGGAACCAACGTCCGGGGTGGTGGTCGGAACCAAGGTCCGGGGTGGCGGTCGGAACCAAAGTCCGGGGTGGCGTTCGGAACCAAAGTCCGGGGTGGCGGTCGGAAACATGGCCCGGGGTGGTGGTCAGACCTAAGGCCCGGGGTGGCGGGCGGAACCAAGGTCCGGGGTGGCGGGCGGAACCAAGGTCCCAGGAGGCAGTCAGAACCAAGTTCCGGGGTGGCGTTCGGAACCAAGGTCCGGGGTGGTGGTCTGAACCAACATCCGGCTTGGCGGTCGGAACCAAGTTCCGGGGTGGCGGTAACAACAAAGGTCCGGGCTGGCGGTCGGAACCAAGGTCTGGGTGGCGGTCGGAACCAAGGTCCGAGGTAGCGTTCGGAACCAAGGTCCGGGGTGGTGGTCTGAACCAAGTTCCGGCTTGGCGGTCGGAACCAAGTTCCGGGTTGGCGGTCGGAACCAACGTCCGGGGTGGCGGTCAGAACCAACATCCAGGGTGGCGGTCGGAAACAACGTCCGGGGTGGCGGTCGGAACTAACGTCCGGGATGGCAGTAGGAACCAAGGTCCGGGGTGGCGGTCGGAACCAAGGTCCGGGGTGGCGTTCGGAACCAAAGTCCGAGGTGGCGTTCGGAACCAAGTTCCGGGCTGACGGTCGGAATAAACGTCCAGTGTAGCAGTCAGAACCAAGGTCCGGGGTGGCGGTCAGAACCAAGGTCCGGGGTGGCGGTCGGAACCAATGTCAGGGGTGGCGGTCCGAACCAACGTCCGGGGTGGCGTTCGGAACCAGGTTCCGGGCTGACGGTCGGAATAAACGTCCAGTGTAGCAGTCGGAACCAAGGTCCGGGGTGGCGGTCAGAACCAAGGTCCGGGGTGGCGGTCGGAACCAATGTCAGGGGTGGCGGTCCGAACCAACGTCCGGGGTGGCGGTCCGAACCAAGGTCCGGGGTGGCGGTCGGAAAGAAGTTCCGGGGTGGCGGTCAGAACCATAGCCCGGGATGGCGGTCGGACCCAAAGCCCGGGGTGGTGGTCTGAACCAAGTTCCGGGTGGCGGTCGGAACCAGGTTCCGGGGTGTCGGTCGGAACCAAGGTCCGGGTGGCGGTCGGAACCAAGGTCCGAGGTAGCGTTCAGAACCAAGGTCCGGGGTGGTGGTCTGAACCAAGTTCCGGGTTGGCGGTCGGAACCAACGTCCGGGGTGGCGGTCGGAACCAACATCCAGGGTAGCGGTCGGAAACAACGTCCGGGGTGGCGGTCGGAACCAATGTCCGGGGTGGCTGTCCGAACCAACGTCCGGGGTGGCGGTCCGAACCAACGTCCGGGGTGGCGGTCCGAACCAACGTCCGGGCTGGCGGTCGGAATAAAGGTCCAGTGAAGCGGTCGGAACCAAGGTCCGGGGTGGCGGTCGGAACCAAGGTCCGGGGTGGCGTTCGGAATAAAGTTCCAGTGTGGCAGTCGGAACCAACGTGGGGGTGGCGGTCGGAACCAATGTCTGGGGTGGCGGTCGGAATCAAAATCCGGGGTGGCGGTCGGAACGAAAGTCCGGGGTGGCGGTCGGAAAGAGGTTCCGGGGTGGCGGTCGGAAAGAAGTTCCGGGGTGGCGGTCGGAACCATGGCCCGGGATGGCGGTCGGACCCAAGGTCCGGGGAGGCGGGCGGAACCAAGGTCCGGGGTGGTGGTCTGAACCAAGTTCCGGGTGGCGGTCGGAACCAATGTCCGGGGTGGCGGTCTGAAGCAATGTCCGGGGTGGCGGTCGGAACCAAGGTCCGGGCTGGCGGTCCGAATAAAGGTCCAGTGTTGCGGTGGGAAATAAGGTCTGGAGTGACGGTCGGAACCAAGGTCCGGGGTGGCGGTCGGAACCAATGTCCGGGGTGGCGGTCGGAACCAAGGTCCGGGGTGACAGTTGGAACCAAGGTCAGGGGTGGCGGTTGGATCCAAGGTCCGGTCTGTCGTTTGGAACCAAGGTCCGGGATGGCGGTCGGACCCAAGGTCCAGTGTGGCGGTAACAACCAAGGTCCGGGGTGGCGGTCGGAACCAAGGTCCCGGGTGGCGGTCGGAACCAAGGTCCCGGGTGGCGGTCGGAACCAAGATCCGAGGTGGTGGTCTGAACCAAGTTCCGGGTGGCGGTCGGAACCAAGTTCCGGGGTGGCGGTCGGAACCAACGTCCGGGGTGGCGGTCGGAACCAACGTCCGGGGTGGCGGTCGGAACCAACGTCCGGGGTGGAGGTCGGAACCAACGTCCGGTGTGGCGGTCGGAACCAAGGTCCGGGGTGGCGGTCGGAACCAAAGTCCGGGGTGGCGTTCGGAACCAAAGTCCGGGGTGGCGGTCGGAAACATGGCCCGGGGTGGCGGTCGGACCTAAGGCCCAGTGTGGCGGGCGGAACCAAGAACCGGGGTGGTGGTCGGACCCAAGGTCCAGGTGGCGGTCGGAACCAAGGTCCGGGGTGGCGGTCGGAACCAAGGTCCGGGGTGGCGTTCGGAACCAAGATCCGGGGTGGTGGTCTGAACCAACTTCCGGCTTGGCGGTCGGAACCAAGTTCCGGGGTGGCGGTAACAACAAAGGTCCGGGCTGGCGGTCGGAACCAAGGTCTGGGTGGCGGTCGGAACCAAGGTCCGAGGTAGCGTTCGGAACCAAGGTCCGGGGTGGTGGTCTGAACCAAGTTCCGGCTTGGCGGTCGGAACCAAGTTCCCGGTTGGCGGTCGGAACCAACGTCCGGGGTGGCGGTCGGAACCAACATCCAGGGTGGCGGTCGGAAACAACGTCCGGGGTGGCGGTCGGAACCAACGTCTGGGGTGGCAGTCGGAACCAAAGTCCGGGGTGGCGGTCGGAACCAAGTTCCGGGGTGGCGTTCGGAACCAAAGTCCGACGTGGCGTTCGGAACCAAGTTCCGGGCTGACGGTCGGAATAAACGTCCAGTGTCGAAGTCGGAACCAAGGTCCGGGGTGGCGGTCAGAACCAACGTCCGGGGTGACGGTCGGAACCAACGTCCGGGCTGGCGCTCAGAATAAAGGTCCAGTGAAGCGGTCAGAACCAAGGTCCGGAGTGGCGGTCGGAACCAAGGTCCTGGGTGGCGGTCGGAACCAAGGTCCGGGGTGGCGGTCGGAACCAAGGTCCTGGGTGGCGGTCGGATCCAAGGTCCGGGGTGGCGGTCGGAACCAAGGTCCGGGGAGGCGGTCGGAACCAAGGTCCAGAGTGGCATTCGGAACCAAGGTCCGGGGTGGCGTTCGGAACCAAGGTCCGGGCTGACGGGCGGAATAAACGTCCAGTGTAGCAGTCGGAACCAAGGTCCGGGGTGGCGGTCGGAACCAAGGTCCGGGCTGGCGGTCCGAATAAAGGTCCAGTGTAGCAGTGGGAAATAAGGTCTGGAGTGGCGGTCGGAACCAAGGTCCGGGGTGGCGGTCGGAACCAAGGTCCGGGGTGGCGGTCGGAACCAACGTCCGGGGTGGCGGTCGGAACCAAGGTCCGGGGTGGCGGTCGGAACCAAGGTCCGGGGTGGCGGTCGGAACCAAGGTCCGGCGTGGCGGTCGGAACCAAGGTCTGGGGTGGCGGTCGGAACCAAGGTCCGGTCTGGCGTTCGGAACTAAGGTCCGGGATGGCGGTCGGAACCAGGGTGGCGGTCGGACCCAAGGTCCAGGGTGGCGGACGGACCCAAGGTCCAGGTGGCGGTCGGAACCAAGGTCCGGGGTGGCGTTCGGAACCAAGATCCGGGGTGGTGGTCTGAACCAACTTCCGGCTTGGCGGTCGGAACCAAGTTCCGGGGTGGCGGTAACAACAAAGGTCCGGGCTGGCGGTCGGAACCAAGGTCTGGGTGGCGGTCCGAACCAAGGTCCGAGGTAGCGTTCGGAACCAAGGTCCGGGGTGGTGGTCTGAACCAAGTGCCGGCTTGGCGGTCGGAACCAAGTTCCCGGTTGGCGGTCGAAACCAACGTCCGGGGTGGCGGTCGGAACCAACATCCAGGGTGGCGGTCGGAAACAACGTCCGGGGTGGCGGTCGGAACCAAGGTCCGGGGTGGCGTTCGGAACCAAAGTCCGAGGTGGCGTTCGGAACCAAGTTCCGGGCTGACGGTCGGAATAAACGTCCAGTGTCGCAGTCGGAACCAAGGTCCGGGGTGGCGGTCAGAACCAAGGTCCAGGGTGGCGGTCGGAACCAATGTCCGGGGTGGCGGTCCGAACCAAGGTCCGGGGTGGCGGGCCAAACCAACGTCCGGGGTGGCGGTCGGAACTAACGTCCGGGGTGGCGGTCGGAATAAAGGTCCAGTGAAGCGGTCAGAACCAAGGTCCGGGGTGGCGGTCGGAACCAAGGTCCTGGGTGGCGGTCGGAACCAAGGTCCGGGGTGGCGGTCGGAACCAAGGTCCGGGGTGGCGGTCGGAACCAAGGTCCGGGGTGGCGGTCGGAAAGAAGTTCCGGGGTGGCGGTCGGAACCATAGCCCGGGATGGCGGTCGGACACAAAGCCCGGGGTGGCGGGCGGAACCAAGGTCCGGGGTGGTGGTCTGAACCAAGTTCCGGGTGGCGGTCGGAACCAAGTTCCGGGGTGTCGGTCGGAACCAGGGTCCGGTAGGCGGTCGGAACCAAGGTCCGAGGTAGCGTTCGGAACCAAGGTCCGGGGTGCTGGTCTGAACCAAGTTCCGGCCTGGCGGTCGGAACCAAGTTCCGGGTTGGCGGTCGGAACCAACGTCCGGGGTGGCGGTCGGAACCAACGTCCGGGGTGGCGGTCGGAACCAACATCCAGGGTAGCGGTCGGAAACAACGTCCGGGGTGGCGGTCGGAACCAACGTCCAGGGTGGCAGTCGGAACCAAGGTCCGGGGTGGCGGTCAGAACCAAGGTCGGAGGTGGCGGTCCGAACCAACGTCCGGGGTGGCGGTCCGAACCAACGTCTGGGGTGGCGGTTGGAAGCATAGTCCGGGCTGGCAGTCGGAATAAAGGTCCAGTGAAGCGGTCGGAACCAAGGTCCGGGGTGGCGGTCGGAACCAAGGTCCTGGGTGGCGGTCGGATCCAAGGTCCGGGGTGGCGGTCGGAACCAAGGTCCGGGGTGGCAGTCGGAACCAACGTCCGGGTGCCGGTCGGAACCAAGGTCCAGGGTGCAGGTCGGAACCAAGGTCCGGGGTGGCGGTCGGAACCAAGGTCCAGAGTGGCATTCGGAACCAAGGTCCGGGGTGGCGTTCGGAATTCAGGTCCGGGCTGACGGGCGGAATAAACGTCCAGTGTAGCAGTCGGAACCAAGGTCCGGGGTGGCGGTCTGAACCAATGTCCGGGGTGGCGGTCGGAACCAAGGTCCGGGCTGGCGGTCCGAATAAAGGTCCAGTGTAGCAGTGGGAAATAAGGTCTGGAGTGGCGGTCGGAACCAAGGTCCGGGGTGGCGGTCGGAACCAAGGTCCGGGGTGGCGCTCGGAACCAAGGTCCGGGGTGGCGGTCGGAACCAAGGTCCGGGGTGGCGGTCGGAACCAAGGTCCGGCGTGGCGGTCGGAACCAAGGTCCGGGGCGGCGGTCGGAACCAAGGTCCGGCGTGGCGGTCGGAACCAAGGTCTGGGGTGGCGGTCGGAACCAAGGTCCGGTCTGGCATTCGGAACCAAGGTCCGGGATGGCGGTCGGAACCAGGGTGGCGGTCGGACCCAAGGTCCAGGCGGACGGACCCAAGGTCCAGTGTGACGGTAACATCCAAGGTCCGGGGTGGCGGTCGGAACCAAGGTCCCATGTGGCAGTCAGAACCAAGGTCCGGGGTGGCGTTCGGAACCAAGGTCCGGGGTGGTGGTCTGAACCAACTTCCGGCGTGGTGGTCGGAACCAAGTTCCGGGGTGGCGGTAACAAAAAAGGTCCGGGGTGGCGGTCGAAACCAAGGTCCCGGGTGGCGGTCGGAACCAAGGTCCGGGGTGGCGTTCGGAACCAAGGTCCGGGGTGGTGATCTGAACCAAGTTCCGGCTTAGCGGTCGGAACCAAGTTCCGGGGTGGCGGTCGGAACCACATCCGGGGGGGCGGTAGGAAACAATGTCCGGGGTGGCGGTCGGAACCAACGTCCGGGGTGGCGGTCGGAACCAACGTCCGGGGTGGCGGTCGGAACCCAAGTCCGGGTTGGCGGTCGGAACCAGGGTGGCGGTCGGACCCAAGGTCCTGGGTGGCGGTCGGAACCAAGGTCCGGGGTGGCGGTCGGAACCATGGCCCGGGATGGCGGTCTGACCCAAGGACCGGGGTGGCGGGCGGAACCAAGATCCGGGATGGCGGGCGGAACCAAGGTCCGGGGTGGCAGGCGGAACCAAGGTCCGGGGTGGCAGGCGGAACCAAAGTCCGGGGTGGCGTTCGGAACCAAGGTCTGGGGTCGCAGTCGGAAACAAGGTCTGGGTTGGCGGTCGGAACCAAGGTCCGGTCTGGCGGTCGGAACCAAGTTACAGGGTGGCAGTCGGAACCAACGTGGGGGTGGCGGTCGGAACCAAGCTCCGGGGTGGCGCTCGGAACCAAGGTCCGGGGTGGCGGTCGGAACCGAGGTCCGGGGTGGCGGTCTGAACCAAGGACCGGGGTGGTGGTCGGATCCAAGGTCCGGGGTGGCAGTCGGAACCAAGGTCCGGGGTGGTGGTCGGAACCAACGTCCGGGGTGGCGGTCGGGTCCAACGTCCGGGTGGCGGTCGGAACCAAGGTCCAGGGTGCCGGTCGGAACCAAGGTCCAGGGTGGCATTCGGAGCCAAGGTCCGGGGTGCCGTTCGGAACCAAGCTCCGGGCAGACGGGCGGAATAAACGTCGACTGTAGCAGTCGGAACCGATGTCCGGGGTGGCGGTCTGAACGAAGTTCCTGGCTGACTGACGGTCGGAATAAACGTCCAGTGTAGCAGTCGGAACCAAGGTCCGGGGTGGCGGTCGGAACTAAGGTCCGGGGTGGCGGTCGGAACAAATGTCCGGGGTGGCGGTCGGAACTAAGGTCCGGGGTGGCGGTCGGAACCAATGTCCGGGGTGGCGGTCGGAACCAAGGTCCGGGGTGGCGGTCGGAACCAACGTCCGGGGTGGCGGTCGGAACCAACGTCCGGGGTGGCGGTTGGAACCAAGGTCCGGGGTGGCGGTCGGAACCAAGGTCCGGGGTGGCGGTCGGAACCATGGTCGGGGGTGGCGGTCGGAACCAAGGTCCGGGGTGGCGGTCGGAACCAATGTCCGGGGTGGCGGTCGGAACCAAGGTCCGGGGTGGTGGTCGGACCCAAGGCCCAGTGTGGCGGTAACAACCAAGGTCCGGGGTGGCGTTCGGAACAAAGGTCCGGGGTGGCGGCCTGAACCAAGTTCCGGCTTGGCGGTCGGACCCAAGTTCCGGGGTGGCGGTCGGAACCAAGGTCCGGGGTGGCGTTCGGAACAAACGTCCGGGGTGGCGGTCGGACCCGAGGTCTGGCGTGGCGGTTGGAACCAAGGTCCGGGGTGGCGGTCGGAACCAAGGTCCGGGGTGGCGGTCGGAACCAAGGTCCGGGGTGGCGGTCGGAACCAAGGTCCGGGGTGGCGGTCGCAACTAAGGTCCGGGGTGGCGGTCGGAACCAAGGTCCGGGCTGGCGGTCTGAACGAAGGACCGGGGTGGCAGTCGGATCCAAGGTCCGGGGTGGCGGTCGGAAACAAGGTCCGGGGTGGTGGTCGGAACCAACGTCCGGGGTGGCAGTAGGAACCAAGGTCCGGGGTGGTGGTCGGAACCAACGTCCGGGGTGGTGGTCGCGACCAACGTCCGGGGTGGTGGTCGGGACCAACGTCCGGGGTGGTGGTCGGAACCAAGGTCCAGGGTGCCGGTCGGAACCAAGGTCCGGGGTGGCGGTCGGAACCAAGGTCCAGGGTGGCATTCGGAGCCAAGGTCCGCGGTGCCGTTCGGAACCAAGCTCCGGGCTGACGGGCGGAATAAACGTCGAGTGTAGCAGTCGGAACCAATGTCCGGGGTGGCGGTCTGAACCAAGTTCCGGGCTGACTGACGGTCGGAATAAACGTCCAGTGTAGCAGTCGGAACCAAGGTCCAGGGTGGCGGTCGGAACTAAGGTCCGGGGTGGCGGTCGGAACCAATGTCCGGGGTGGCGGTCGGAACTAAGGTCCGGGGTGGCGGTCGGAACCAATGTCCGGGGTGGCGGTCGGAACCAAGGTCCGGGGTGGCGGTCGGAACCAACGTCCGGGGTGGCGGTCGGAACCAACGTCCGGGGTGGCGGACGGAATAAAGGTCCAATGTCGCGGTCGGAACCAACGTCCGGGGTGGCGGTCGGAACCAACGTCCGGGGTGGCGGACGGAATAAAGGTCCAATGTCGCGGTCGGAACCAAGGTCCGGGGTGGCGGTCGGAACCAAGGTCCGGGGTGGCGGTCGGAACCAAGGTCCGGGGTGGCGGTCGGAACCAAGGTCCGGGGTGGCGGTCGGAACCAAGGTCCGGGGTGGCGGTCGGAACCAAGGTCCGGGGTGGCGGTCGGAACCATGGTCGGGTGTGGCGGTCGGAACCAAGGTCCGGGGTGGCGGTCGGAACCAATGTCCGGGGTGGCGGTCGGAACCAAGGTCCGGGGTGGTGGTCGGACCCAAGGCCCAGTGTGGCGGTAACAACCAAGGTCCGGGGTGGCGTTCGGAACAAAGGTCCGGGGTGGCGGCCTGAACCAAGTTCCGGCTTGGTGGTCGGACCCAAGTTCCGGGGTGGCGGTCGGAACCAAGGTCCGGGGTGGCGTTCGGAACCAACGTCCGGGGTGGCGGTCGGAACCAAGGTCCGGGGTGGCGGTCGGAACCAAGGTCCAGGGTGGCGATCGGATCCAAGGTCCGGGGTGGCGGTCGGAAACAAGGTCCGGGGTGGTGGTCGGAACCAACGTCCGGGGTGGCGGTCGGAACCAACGTCCGGGTGGCGGTCGGAACCAAGGTCCAGGGTGCCGGTCGTAACCAAGGTCCGGGGTGGCGGTCTGAACCAATGTCCGGGGTGGCGGTCGGAACCAAGGTCCGGGCTGGCGGTCCGAATAAAGGTCTGGAGTGGCGGTCGGAACCAAGGTCCGGGGTGGCGGTCGGAACCAAGGTCCGGGGTGGCGGTCGGAACCAAGGTCCGGGGTGGCGGTCGGAACCAAGGTCCGGGGTGACAGTTGGAACCAAGGTCAGGGGTGACAGTTGGAACCAAGGTCAGGGGTGGCGGTTGGATCCAAGGTCCGGTCTGGCGTTCGGAACCAAGGTCCGGGATGGCAGTCGGACCCAAGGTCCAGTGTGACGGTAACAACCAAGGTCCGGGGTGGCGGTCGGAACCAAGGTCCCGGGTGGCGGTCGGAACCAAGGTCCCGGGTGGCGGTCGGAACCAAGGTCCCGGGTGGCGGTCGGAACCAAGGTCCCGGGTGGCGGTCGGAACCAAGATCCGGGGTGGTGGTCTGAACCAAGTTCCGGGTGGCAGTCGGAACCAACGTCCGGGGTGGCGGTCGGAACCAACGTCCGGGGTCGCGGTCGGAACCAACGTCCGGGGTCGCGGTCGGAACCAACGTCCGGGGTGGTGGTCGGAACCAAGGTCCGGGGTGGCGGTCGGAACCAAAGTCCGGGGTGGCGTTCGGAACCAAAGTCCGGGGTGGCGGTCGGAAACATGGCCCGGGGTGGTGGTCGGACCTAAGGCCCGGGGTGGCGGGCGGAACCAAGGTCCGGGGTGGCGGGCGGAACCAAGGTCCCAGGAGGCAGTCAGAACCAAGTTCCGGGGTGGCGTTCGGAACCAAGGTCCGGGATGGTGGTCTGAACCAACATCCGGCTTGGCGGTCGGAACCAAGTTCCGGGGTGGCGGTAACAACAAAGGTCCGGGCTGGCGGTCGGAACCAAGGTCTGGGTGGCGGTCGGAACCAAGGTCCGAGGTAGCGTTCGGAACCAAGGTCCGGGGTGGTGGTCTGAACCAAGTTCCGGCTTGGCGGTCGGAACCAAGTTCCGGGTTGGCGGTCGGAACCAACGTCCGGGGTGGCGGTCAGAACCAACATCCAGGGTGGCGGTCGGAAACAACGTCCGGGGTGGCGGTCGGAACTAACGTCCGGGGTGGCAGTAGGAACCAAAGTCCGGGGTGGCGGTCGGAACCAAGGTCCGGGGTGGCGTTCGGAACCAAAGTCCGAGGTGGCGTTCGGAACCAAGTTCCGGGCTGACGGTCGGAATAAACGTCCAGTGTAGCAGTCGGAACCAAGGTCCGGGGTGGCGGTCAGAACCAAGGTCCGGGGTGGCGGTCGGAACCAATGTCCGGGGTGGCGGTCCGAACCAACGTCCGGGGTGGCGGTCCGAACCAACGTCCGGGGTGGCGGTCGGAAAGAAGTTCCGGGGTGGCGGTCGGAACCATAGCCCGGGATGGCGGTCGGACCCAAAGCCCGGGGTGGTGGTCTGAACCAAGTTCCGGGTGGCGGTCGGAACCAGGTTCCGGGGTGTCGGTCGGAACCAAGGTCCGGGTGGCGGTCGGAACCAACGTCCGGTGGCGGTCGGAACCAAGGTCCAGGGTGCCGGTCGTAACCAAGGTCCGGGGTGGCGGTCGGAACCAAGGTCCAGGGTGGCATTCGGAACAAAGGTCCGGGGTGGCGTTCGGAACCAAGGTCCGGGCTGACGGGCGGAATAAACGTCCAGTGCAGCAGTCGGAACCAACTTCCGGGGTGGCGGTCTGAACCAATGTCCGGGGTGGCGGTCGGAACCAAGGTCCGGGCTGGCGGTCCGAATAAAGGTCCGGGGTGGCGGTCGGAACCAAGGTCCGGGGTGGCGGTCGGAACCAAGGTCCGGGGTGGCGGTCGGAACCAAGGTCCGGGGTGGCGGTCGGAACCAAGGTCCGGGGTGACAGTTGGAACCAAGGTCAGGGGTGGCGGTTGGAACCAAGGTCCGGTCTGGCGTTCGGAACCAAGGTCCGGGATGGCGGTCGGACCCAAGGTCCAGTGTGACGGTAACAAACAAGGTCCGGGGTGGCGGTCGGAACCAAGGTCCCGGGTGGCGGTCGGAACCAAGGTCCGGGGAGGTGGTCTGAACCAAGTTCCGGCTTGGCGGTCGGAACCAAGTTCCGGGTTGGCGGTCGGAACAAACGTCCGGGGTGGCGGTCAGAACCAACATCCAGGGTGGCGGTCGGAAACAACGTCCGGGGTGGCGGTCGGAACTAACGTCCGGTGTGGCAGTAGGAACCAAAGTCCGGGGTGGCGGTCGGAACCAAGGTCCGGGGTGGCGGTCTGAACCAAGGACTGGGGTGGTGGTCGGATCCAAGGTCCAGGGTGGCAGTCGGAACCAAGGTCCGGGGTGGTGGTCGGAACCAACGTCCGGGGTGGCGGTCGGGTCCAACGTCCGGGTGGCGGTCGGAACCAAGGTCCAGGGTGCCGGTCGGAACCAAGGTCCCGGGTGGCGGTCGGAACCAATGTCCGGGGTGGCGGTCCGAACCAACGTCCGGGGTGGCGGTCCGAACCAACGTCCGGGGTGGCGGTCGGAAAGACGTTCCGGGGTGGCGGTCGGAACCATAGCCCGGGATGGCGGTCGGACCCAAAGCCCGGGATGGCGGTCTGAACCAAGTTCCGGGTGGCGGTCGGAACCAGGTTCCGGGGTGTCGGTCGGAACCAAGGTCCGGGTGGCGGTCGGAACCAACGTCCGGTGGCGGTCGGAACCAAGGTCCAGGGTGCCGGTCGTAACCAAGGTCCGGGGTGGCGGTCGGAACCAAGGTCCAGGGTGGCATTCGGAACAAAGGTCCGGGGTGGCGTTCGGAACCAAGGTCCGGGCTGACGGGCGGAATAAACGTCCAGTGCAGCAGTCGGAACCAACTTCCGGGGTGGCGGTCTGAACCAATGTCCGGGGTGGCGGTCGGAACCAAGGTCCGGGCTGGCGGTCGGAACCAAGGTCCGGGGTGGCGGTCGGAACCAAGTTCCGGGGTGACAGTTGGAACCAAGGTCAGGGGTGGCGGTTGGAACCAAGGTCCGGTCTGGCGTTCGGAACCAAGGTCCGGGATGGCGGTCGGACCCAAGGTCCAGTGTGACGGTAACAAACAAGGTCCGGGGTGGCGGTCGGAACCAAGGTCCCGGGTGGCGGTCGGAACCAAGGTCCGGGGTGGCGGTCTGAACCAAGTTCCGGCTTGGCGGTCGGAACCAAGTTCCGGGTTGGCGGTCGGAACAAACGTCCGGGGTGGCGGTCAGAACCAACATCCAGGGTGGCGGTCGGAAACAACGTCCGGGGTGGCGGTCGGAACTAACGTCCGGGGTGGCGGTCGGAACTAACGTCCGGGGTGGCAGTAGGAACCAAAGTCCGGGGTGGCGGTCGGAACCAAGGTCCGGGGTGGCGTTCGGAACCAAAGTCCGAGGTGGCGTTCGGAACCAAGTTCCGGGCTGACGGTCGGAATAAACGTCCAGTGTAGCAGTCGGAACCAAGGTCCGGGGTGGCGGTCAGAACCAAGGTCCGGGGTGGCGGTCGGAACCAAGGTCCGGGGTGGCGGTCGGAAAGAAGTTCCGGGGTGGCGGTCGGAACCATAGCCCGGGATGGCGGTCGGACCCAAAGCCCGGGGTGGTGGTCTGAACCAAGTTCCGGGTGGCGGTCGGAACCAGGTTCCGGGGTGTCGGTCGGAACCAAGGTCCGGGTGGCGGTCGGAACCAAGGTCCGAGGTAGCGTTCGGAACCAAGGTCCGGGGTGGTGGTCTGAACCAAGTTCCGGGTTGGCGGTCGGAACCAACGTCCGGGGTGGCGGTCGGAACCAACATCCAGGTTAGCGGTCGGAAACAACGTCCGGGGTGGCGGTCGGAACCAATGTCCGGGGTGGCTGTCCGAACCAACGTCCGGGGTGGCGGTCCGAACCAACGTCCGGGGTGGCGGTCCGAACCAACGTCCGGGCTGGCGGTCGGAATAAAGGTCCAGTGAAGCGGTCGGAACCAAGGTCCGGGGTGGCGGTCGGAACCAAGGTCCCGGGTGGCGGTCGGAACCAAGGTCCGGGGTGGCGTTCGGAACCAAGGTCCGGGGTGGTGATCTGAACCAAGTTCCGGCTTAGCGGTCGGAACCAAGTTCCGGGGTGGCGGTCGGAACCACATCCGGGGTGGCGGTAGGAAACAACGTCCGGGGTGGCGGTCGGAACCAACGTCCGGGGTGGCGGTCGGAACCAAAGTCCGGGTTGGCGGTCGGAACCAGGGTGGCGGTCGGACCCAAGGTCCTGGGTGGCGGTCGGAACCAAGGTCCGGGGTGGCGGTCGGAACCATGGCCCGGGATGGCGGTCTGACCCAAGGACCGGGGTGGCGGGCGGAACCAAGATTCGGGATGGCGGGCGGAACCAAGGTCCGGGGTGGCAGGCGGAACCAAGGTCCGGGGTGGCAGGCGGAACCAAGGTCCGGGGTGGCGTTCGGAACCAAGGTCTGGGGTCGCGGTCGGAAACAAGGTCTGGGTTGGCGGTCGGAACCAAGGTCCGGTCTGGCGGTCGGAACCAAGTTCCAGGGTGGCAGTCGGAACCAACGTGGGGGTGGTGGTCGGAACCAAGCTCCGGGGTGGCGCTCGGAACCAAGGTCCAGGGTGGCGGTCGGAACCAAGGTCCGAGGTGGCGGTCGGAACCAAGGTCCGGGGTGGCGGTCGGAACCAAGGTCCGGGGTGGCGGTCTGAACCAAGGACTGGGGTGGTGGTCGGATCCAAGGACTGGGGTGGTGGTCGGAACCAAGGTCCGGGGTGGCGGTCTGAACCAAGGACTGGGGTGGTGGTCGGATCCAAGGTCCAGGGTGGCAGTCGGAACCAAGGTCCGGGGTGGTGGTCGGAACCAACGTCCGGGGTGGCGGTCGGGTCCAACGTCCGGGTGGCGGTCGGAACCAAGGTCCAGGGTGCCGGTCGGAACCAAGGTCCAGGGTGGCATTCGGAGCCAAGGTCCGGGGTGCCGTTCGGAACAAAGCTCCGGGCTGACAGGCAGAATAAACGTCGAGTGTAGCAGTGGGAACCAATGTCCGGGGTGGCGGTCTGAACCAAGTTCCGGGCTGACTGACGGTCGGAATAAACGTCCAGTGTAGCAGTCGGAACCAAGGTCCGGGGTGGCGGTCTGAACCAAGTTCCGGGCTGACTGACGGTCGGAATAAACGTCCAGTGTAGCAGTCGGAACCAAGGTCCGGGGTGGCGGTCGGAACTAAGGTCCGGGGTGGCGGTCGGAACAAATGTCCGGGGTGGCGGTCGGAACTAAGGTCCGGGGTGGCGGTCGGAACCAATGTCCGGGGTGGCGGTCGGAACCAAGGTCCGGGGTGACGGTCGGAACCAACGTCCGGGGTGGCGGTCGGAACCAACGTCCGGGGTGGCGGTCGGAATAAAGGTCCGGGTTGGCGGTCGGAACCAAGGTCCGGGGTGGCGGTCGGAACCAAGGTCCGGGGTGGCGGTCGGAACCAAGGTCGGGGGTGGCGGTCGGAACCATGGTCGGGGGTGGCGGTCGGAACCAAGGTCCGGGGTAGCGGTCGGAACCAATCTCCGGGGTGGCGGTCGGAACCAAGGTTCGGGGTGGTGGTCGGACCCAAGGCCCAGTGTGGCGGTAACAACCAAGGTCCGGGGTGGCGTTCGGAACAAAGGTCCGGGGTGGCGGCCTGAACCAAGTTCCGGCTTGGCGGTCAGACCCAAGTTCCGGGGTGGCGGTCGGAAACAAGGTCCGGGGTGGCGGTCGGAACCAAGGTCCGGGGTGGCGGTCGGAACCAAGGTCCGGGGTGGCGGTCGGAACCAACGTCCGGGCTGGCGGTCTGAACCAAGGACCGGGGTGGCAGTCGGATCCAAGGTCCGGGGTGGTGATCGGGACCAACGTCCGGGTGGCGGTCGGAACCAAGGTCCAGGGTGCCGGTCGGAACCAAGGTCCGGGGTGGCGGTCGGAACCAAGGTCCAGGGTGGCATTCGGAGCCAAGGTCCGCGGTGCCGTTCGGAACCAAGCTCCGGGCTGACGGGCGGAATAAACGTCGAGTGTAGCAGTCGGAACCAATGTCCGGGGTGGCGGTCTGAACCAAGTTCCGGGCTGACTGACGGTCGGAATAAACGTCCAGTGTAGCAGTCGGAACCAAGGTCCAGGATGGCGGTCGGAACTAAGGTCCGGGGTGGCGGTCGGAACCAAGGTCCGGGGTGGCGGTCGGAACCAAGGTCCGGGGTGGCGGTCGGAACCAAGGTCCGGGGTGGCGGTCGGAACCAAGGTCCGGGGTGGCGGTCGGAACCAAGGTCCGGGGTGGCGGTCGGAACCAAGGTCCGGGGTGGCGGTCGGAACCAAGGTCCGGGGTGGCGGTCGGAACCAAGGTCCGGGGTGGCGGTCGGAACCAAGGTCCGGGGTGGCGGTCGGAACCAAGGTCCGGGGTGGCGGTCGGAACCAAGGTCCGGGGTGGCGGTCGGAACCAAGGTCCGGGGTGGCGGTCGGAACCAAGGTCCGGGGTGGCGGTCGGAACCAAGGTCCGGGGTGGCGGTCGGAACCAAGGTCCGGGGTGGCGGTCGGAACCAAGGTCCGGGGTGGCGGTCGGAACCAAGGTCCGGGGTGGCGGTCGGAACCAAGGTCCGGGGTGGCGGTCGGAACCAAGGTCCGGGGTGGCGGTCGGAACCAAGGTCCGGGGTGGCGGTCGGAACCAAGGTCCGGGGTGGCGGTCGGAACCAAGGTCCGGGGTGGCGGTCGGAACCAAGGTCCGGGGTGGCGGTCGGAACCAAGGTCCGGGGTGGCGGTCGGAACCAAGGTCCGGGGTGGCGGTCGGAACCAAGGTCCGGGGTGGCGGTCGGAACCATGGTCGGGGGTGGCGGTCGGAACCAAGGTCCGGGGTGGCGGTCGGAACCAAGGTCCGGGGTGGCGGTCGGAACCAAGGTCCGGGGTGGCGGTCGGAACCAAGGTCCGGGGTGGCGGTCGGAACCAAGGTCCGGGGTGGCGGTCGGAACCAAGGTCCGGGGTGGCGGTCGGAACCAAGGTCCGGGGTGGCGGTCGGAACCAAGGTCCGGGGTGGCGGTCGGAACCAAGGTCCGGGGTGGCGGTCGGAACCATGGTCGGGGGTGGCGGTCGGAACCAAGGTCCGGGGTGGCGGTCGGAACCAATGTCCGGGGTGGCGGTCGGAACCAAGGTCCGGGGTGGTGGTCGGACCCAAGGCCCAGTGTGGCGGTAACAACCAAGGTCCGGGGTGGCGTTCGGAACAAAGGTCCGGGGTGGCGGCCTGAACCAAGTTCCGGCTTGGCGGTCGGACCCAAGTTCCGGGGTGGCGGTCGGAACCAAGATCCGGGGTGGCGTTCGGAACAAACGTCCGGGGTGGCGGTCGGACCCGAGGTCTGGCGTGGCGGTTGGAACGAAGGTCCGGGGTGGCGGTCGGAACCGAGGTCCGGGGTGGCGGTCGCAACCAAGGTCCGGGGTGGCGGTCGCAACCAAGGTCCGGGGTGGCGGTCTGAACCAAGGACCGGGGTGGCAGTCGGATCCAAGGTCCGGGGTGGTGGTCGGAACCAACGTCCGGGGTGGCAGTAGGAACCAAGGTCCGGGGTGGTGGTCGGAACCAACGTCCGGGGTGGTGGTCGGGACCAACGTCCGGGTGGCGGTCGGAACCAAGGTCCAGGGTGCCGGTCGGAACCAAGGTCCGGGGTGGCGGTCGGAACCAAGGTCCAGGTTGGCATTCGGAGCCAAGGTCCGCGGTGCCGTTCGGAACCAAGCTCCGGGCTGACGGGCGGAATAAACGTCGAGTGTAGCAGTCGGAACCAATGTCCGGGGTGGCGGTCTGAACCAAGTTCCGGGCTGACTGACGGTCGGAATAAACGTCCAGTGTAGCAGTCGGAACCAAGGTCCAGGGTGGCGGTCGGAACCAAGGTCCGGGGTGGCGGTCGGAACCAAGGTCCGGGGTGGCAGTCGGAACCAAGGTCCGGGGTGGCGGTCGGAACTAACGTCCGGGGTGGCAGTAGGAACCAAAGTCTGGGGTGGCGGTCGGAACCAAGGTCCGGGGTGGCGTTCGGAACCAAAGTCCGAGGTGGCGTTCGGAACCATGTTCCGGGCTGACGGTCAGAATAAACGTCCAGTGTAGCAGTCGGAACCAAGGTCCGGGGTGGCGGTCGGAACCAATGTCAGGGGTGGCGGTCCGAACCAACGTCCGGGGTGGCGGTCGGAACCAAGGTCCGGGGTGGCGGTCGGAAAGAAGTTCCGGGGTGGCGGTCGGAACCATAGCCCGGGATGGCGGTCGGACCCAAAGCCCGGGGTGGTGGTCTGAACCAAGTTCCGCGTGGCGGTCGGAACCAGGTTCCGGGGTGTCGGTCGGAACCAAGGTCCGGGTGGTGGTCGGAACCAAGGTCCGAGGTAGCGTTCGGAACCAAGGACCGGGGTGGTGGTCTGAACCAAGTTCCGGGTTGGCGGTCGGAACCAACGTCCGGGGTGGCGGTCGGAACCAACATCCAGGGTAGCGGTCGGAAACAACGTCCAGGGTGGCGGTCGGAACCAATGTCCGGGGTGGCTGTCCGAACCAACGTCCGGGGTGGCGGTCCGAACCAACGTCCGGGGTGGCGGTCCGAACCAACGTCCGGGCTGGCGGTCGGAATAAAGGTCCAGTGAAACGATCGGAACCAAGGTCCGGGGTGGCGGTCGGAACCAAGGTCCGGGGTGGCGTTCGGAATCAAGCTCCAGGCTGGCGATCGGAATAAAGCTCCAGTGTAGTGGTCGGAACCAAGGTCCGGGTTGGTGGTCTGAACCAAGTTCCGGCTTGGCGGTCGGAACCAAGTTCCAGTGTGGCAGTCGGAACCAACGTGGGGGTGGCGGTCGGAACCAATGTCTGGGGTGGCGGTCGGAATCAAAATCCGGGGTGGCGGTCGGAACGAAAGTCCGGGGTGGCGGTCGGAAAGAAGTTCCAGGGTGGCGGTCGGAACCATGGCCCGGGATGGCGGTCGGACCCAAGGTCCGGGGTGGCGGTCGGAACCAATGTCCGGGGTGGCGTTCGGAACCAAAGTCCGGGGAGGCGGTCTGAACCATGGCCCGGGGTGGCTGTCGGACCTAAGGCCCGGGGTGGCGGGCGGAACCAAGGTCCGGGGTGGCGGGCGGACCCATGGTCCCAGGCGGCAGTCAGAACCAAGGTCCGGGGTGGCATTCGGAACCAAGGTCCGGGGTGGTGGTAACAACAAAGGTCCGGGGTGGCGGTCGGAACCAAGGTCCGGGGTGGCGTTCGGAACCAAGTTCCGGCTTGGCGGTCGGAACCAAGTTCCGGCTTGGCGGTCGGAACCAAGTTCCGGCTTGGCGGTCGGAACCAAGTTCCGGCTTGGCGGTCGGAACCAAGTTCCGGCTTGGCGGTCGGAACCAAGTTCCGGCTTGGCGGTCGGAACCAAGTTCCGGCTTGGCGGTCGGAACCAAGTTCCGGCTTGGCGGTCGGAACCAAGTTCCGGCTTGGCGGTCGGAACCATGTTCCGGCTTGGCGGTCGGAACCAAGTTCCGGGGTGGCGGTCGGAACCAACATCCGGGGTGGCGGTCGGAACCAACATCCGGGGTGGCGGTCGGAACCAACATCCGGGGTGGCGGGCGGACCCATGGTCCCAGGCGGCAGTCAGAACCAAGGTCCGGGGTGGCATTCGGAACCAAGGTCCGGGGTGGTGGTAACAACAAAGGTCCGGGGTGGCGTTCGGAACCAAGGTCCGGGGTGGCGTTCGGAACCAAGTTCCGGCTTGGCGGTCGGAACCAAGTTCCGGCTTGGCGGTCGGAACCAACGTCCGGCTTGGCGGTCGGAACCAAGTTCCGGCTTGGCGGTCGGAACCAAGTTCCGGCTTGGCGGTCGGAACCAAGTTCCGGCTTGGCGGTCGGAACCAAGTTCCGGGGTGGCGGTCGGAACCAACATCCGGAGTGGCGGTCGGAGCCAACATCCGGGGTGGCGGTCGGAACCAACATCCGGGGTGGCGGTCGGAACCAACATCCGGGGTGGCGGTCGGAACCAACGTCAGGGGTGGCAGTCGGAAACAACGTCCGGGGTGGCGGTCGGAACCAGGGTGGCGGTCGGACCCAAGGTCCAGGGTGGCGGTTGGACCCAAGGTCCGGGGTGGCGGACGGACCCAAGGTCCCGGGTGGCGGTTGGAACCAAGGTCCGGGGTGGCGTTCGGAACCAAGGTCCGGGGTGGCGTTCGGAACCATGTTCCGGGCTGACGGTCAGAATAAACGTCCAGTGTAGCAGTCGGAACCAAGGTCCGGGGTGGCGGTCAGAACCAAGGTCCGGGGTGGCGGTCGGAACCAACGTCCGTGGTGGCAGTCGGAACCAACATCCGGGGTGGCGGTCGGAACCAACATCCGGGGTGGCGGTCGGAACCAACATCCGGGGTGGCGGTCGGAGCCAACATCCGGGGTGGCGGTCGGAACCAACATCCGGGGTGGCGGTCGGAACCAACATCCGGGGTGGCGGTCGGAACCAACGTCAGGGGTGGCAGTCGGAAACAACGTCCGGGGTGGCGGTCGGAACCAGGGTGGCGGTCGGACCCAAGGTCCAGGGTGGCGGTTGGACCCAAGGTCCGGGGTGGCGGACGGACCCAAGGTCCCGGGTGGCGGTTGGAACCAAGGTCCGGGGTGGCGTTCGGAACCAAGGTCCGGGGTGGCGTTCGGAACCAAAGTCCGAGGTGGCGTTCGGAACCATGTTCCGGGCTGACGGTCAGAATAAACGTCCAGTGTAGCAGTCGGAACCAAGGTCCGGGGTGGCGGTCAGAACCAAGGTCCGGGGTGGCGGTCGGAACCAACGTCCGTGGTGGCAGTCGGAACCAACATCCGGGGTGGCGGTCGGAACCAACGTCCGGGGTGGCTGTCGGAACCAAAGTCCGGGGAGGCGGTCGGAACCAAAGTCCGCGGTGGCAGTCGGAACCAGCATCCGGGGTGGCAGTCGGAACCAACATCCGGGGTGGCGGTCGGAACCAACGTCCGGGGTGGCGGTCCGAACCAACATCCGGGGTGGCGGTCGGAACCAACATCCGGCGTGGCAGTCGGAACCAACATCCGGGGTGGCAGTCGGAACCAACATCCGGGGTGGCGGTCGGAACCAACGTCCGGGGTGGCTGTCGGAACGAAAGTCCGGGGAGGCGGTCGGAACCAAAGTCCGCGGTGGCAGTCGGAACCAGCATCCGGGGTGGCAGTCGGAACCAACATCCGGGGTGGCGGTCGGAACCAACGTCCGGGGTGGCTGTCGGAACCAACATCCGGGGTGGCGGTCGGAACCAACATCCGGGGTGGCAGTCGGAACCAACGTCCGGGGTGGCTGTCGGAACCAAAGTCCGGGGAGGCGGTCTGAACCAGGGTGGCGGACGGACCCAACGTCCCGGGTGGCGGTCGGAACCAAGGCCCGGGGTGGCGTTCGGAACCAAGGTCCGGGGTGGCGTTCGGAACCAAGGTCCGGGCTGACGGTCGGAATAAACGTCCAGTGTAGCCGTCGGAACCAAGGTCCGTGCTGGCGGTCGGAACCAAGGTCCGGGCTGGCGGTCGGAGCCAAGGTCCAGCGTGGCAGTTGGAACCAAGGTCCGGGTTGGCAGTCGGACCCAAGGTCTGGGGTCGTGGGCAGAACCAACGTCCGGGGTGGCGGGCGGAACCATGGTCCGGGGTGGCGGGCGGAACCAGGGTGGCGGTCGTACCCAAGGTCCAGGGTGGCGGTCGGAACCAAGGTCCAGCATGGCGGTAACAACCGAGGTCCGGGGTAGCGGTCGGAACGCAGGTCCTGGGTGACGGTTGGAACCTCGGTCCTGGGTGGCGGTCGGAACCATGGTCCGGGGTGGCGGTCGGAACCAATGTCCGGGTTGGCGGTCGGAACCAAGGTCCGGGGTGGCGGTCGGAACCAAGGTCCGGGGTGGCAGTCGGAACCAAGGTCCGGGGTGGCGGTCGGAACCAAGGTCCGGGGTGGCGGTCGGAACCAACGTCCGGGCTGGCGGTCGGAACCAAGGTCCGGGGTGGCGGTCGGAACCAAGGTCCGGGGTGTGCGGTCGGAACCAAGGTCCGGGGTGTGCGGTCGGAACCAAGGTCCGGGGTGGCGGTCGGAACCAAGGTCCGGGGTGGAGGTCGGAACCAAGGTCCGGGGTGGCGTTCGGAACCAAGGTCCGGGGTGGCGGTCGGAACCAAGGTCCGGGGTGGCGTTCGGAACCAAGGTCCGGGGTGGCGTTCGGAACCAAGGTCCGGGCTGACGGTCGGAATAAACGTCCAGTGTAGCCGTCGGAACCAAGGTCCGTGCTGGCGGTCGGAACCAAGGTCCGGGCTGGCGGTCGGAGCCAAGGTCCGGCGTGGCAGTTGGAACCAAGGTCCGGGTTGGCAGTCGGACCCAAGGTCTGGGGTCGCGGGCAGAACCAACGTCCGGGGTGGCGGGCGGAACCATGGTCCGGGGTGGCGGGCGGAACCAGGGTGGCGGTCGTACCTAAGGTCCAGGGTGGCGGACGGAACCAAGGTCCAGCATGTCGGTAACAACCGACGTCCGAGGTGGCGGTCGGAACGCAGGTCCTGGGTGGCGGTCGGAACCAAGGTCCAGCATGGCGGTAACAACCGAGGTCCGGGGTAGCGGTCGGAACGCAGGTCCTGGGTGGCGGTTGGAACCTCGGTCCAGGGTGGCGGTCGGAACCAAGGTCCGGGTGGCGGTCGGAACCAAGGTCCGGGGTGGCGGTCGGAACCAAGGTCCGGGGTGGCGGTCGGAACCAAGGTCCGGGGTGGCGGTCGGAACCAAGGCCCGGGGTGGCGGTCGGAAGCAAGGTCTGGGGTGGCGGTCGGAACCAACGTCCGGTCTGGCGTTCGGAACTAAGGTCCGGGATGGCGGTCGGAACCAGGGTGGCGGTCGGACCCAAGGTCCAGGGTGGCGGACGGACCCAAGGTCCAGGTGGCGGTAGGAACCAAGGTCCGGGGTGGCGTTCGGAACCAAGATCCGGGGTGGTGGTCTGAACCAACTTCCGGCTTGGCGGTCGGAACCAAGTTCCGGGGTGGCGGTAACAACAAAGGTCCGGGCTGGCGGTCGGAACCAAGGTCTGGGTGGCGGTCGGAACCAAGGTCCGAGGTAGCGTTCGGAACCAAGGTCCGGGGTGGTGGTCTGAACCAAGTTCCGGCTTGGCGGTCGGAACCAAGTTCCCGGTTGGTGGCCGGAACCAACGTCCAGGGTGGCGGTCGGAACCAACATCCAGGGTGGCGGTCGGAAACAACGTCCGGGGTGGCGGTCGGAACCAACGTCTGGGGTGGCAGGAGGAACCAAAGTCCGGGGTGGCGGTCGGAACCAAGTTCTGGGGTGGCGTTCGGAACCAAAGTCCGAGGTGGCGTTCGGAACCAAGTTCCGGGCTGACGGGCGGAATAAACGTCCAGTGTCGCAGTCGGAACCAAGGTCCGGGGTGGCGGTCAGAACCAAGGTCCGGGGTGGCGGTCGGAACCAATGTCCGGGGTGGCGGTCCGAACAAAGGTCCGGGGTGCCGGTCCAAACCAACGTCCGGGGTGGCGGTCCAAACCAACGTCCGGGCTGGCGGTCGGAATAAAGGTCCAGTGAAGCGGTCAGAACCAAGGTCCGGGGTGGCGGTCGGAACCAAGGTCCTGGGTGGCGGTCGGAACCAAGGTCCGGGGTGGCGGTCGGAACCAAGGTCCAGGGTGGCATTCGGAGCCAAGGTCCGGGGTGGCGTTCGGAACCAAGCTCCGGGCTGACGGGCGGAATAAACGTCGAGTGTAGCAGTCGGAACCAATGTCCGGGGTGGCGGTCTGAACCAAGTTCCGGGCTGACTGACGGTCGGAATAAACGTCCAGTGTAGCAGTCGGAACCAAGGTCCAGGGTGGCGGTCGGAACTAAGGTCCGGGGTGGCGGTCGGAACCAATGTCCGGGGTGGCGGTCGGAACTAAGGTCCGGGGTGGCGGTCGGAACCAATGTCCGGGGTGGCGGTCGGAACCAAGGTCCGGGGTGGCGGTCGGAACCAACGTCCGGGGTGGCGGTCGGAATAAAGGTCCAATGTCGCGGTCGGAACCAAGGTCCGGGGTGGCGGTCGGAACCAAGGTCCGGGGTGGCGGTCGGAACCAACGTCCGGGGTGGCGGTCGGAACCAACGTCCGGGGTGGTGGACGGAATAAAGGTCCAATGTCGCGGTCGGAACCAAGGTCCGGGGTGGCGGTCGGAACCAAGGTCCGGGGTGGCGGTCGGAACCAAGGTCCGGGGTGGCGGTCGGAACCAAGGTCCGGGGTGGCGGTCGGAACCATGGTCGGGGGTGGCGGTCGGAACCAAGGTCCGGGGTGGCGGTCGGAACCAATGTCCGGGGTGGCGGTCGGAACCAAGGTCCGGGGTGGTGGTCGGACCCAAGGCCCAGTGTGGCGGTAACAACCAAGGTCCGGGGTGGCGTTCGGAACAATGGTCCGGGGTGGCGGCCTGAACCAAGTTCCGGCTTGGCGGTCGAACCCAAGTTCCGGGGTGGCGGTCGGAACCAAGGTACGGGGTGGCGTTCGGAACCAACGTCCGGGGAGGCGGTCGGACCCTGGGTCCGGGGTGGCGGTCGGAACCAAGGTCCGGGGTGGCGGTCGGAACCAAGGTCCGGGGTGGCGGTCGGATCCAAGGTCCGGGGTGGCGGTCGGGAACAAGGTCCGGGGTGGTGGTCGGAACCAACGTCCGGGGTGGCGGTCGGAACCAACGTCCGGGTGGCGGTCGGAACCAAGGTCCAGGGTGCCGGTCGTAACCAAGGTCCGGGGTGGCGGTCGGAACCAAGGTCCAGGGTGGCATTCGGAACAAAGGTCCGGGGTGGCGTTCGGAACCAAGGTCCGGGCTGACGGGCGGAATAAACGTCCAGTGCAGCAGTCGGAACCAACTTCCGGGGTGGCGGTCTGAACCAATGTCCGGGGTGGCGGTCGGAACCACGGTCCGGGGTGGCGGTCCGAATAAAGGTCTGGAGTGGCGGTCGGAACCAAGGTCCGGGGTGGCGGTCGGAACCAAGGTCCGGGGTGGCGGTCGGAACCAAGGTCCGGGGTGGCGGTCGGAACCAAGGTCCGGGGTGGCGGTCGGAACCAAGGTCCGGGGTGGCGGTCGGAAGCAAGGTCTGGGGTGGCGGTCGGAACCAACGTCCGGTCTGGCGTTCGGAACTAAGGTCCGGGATGGCGGTCGGAACCAGGGTGGCGGTCGGACCCAAGGTCCAGGGTGGCGGACGGACCCAAGGTCCAGGTGGCGGTAGGAACCAAGGTCCGGGGTGGCGTTCGGAACCAAGATCCGGGGTGGTGGTCTGAACCAACTTCCGGCTTGGCGGTCGGAACCAAGTTCCGGGGTGGCGGTAACAACAAAGGTCCGGGCTGGCGGTCGGAACCAAGGTCTGGGTGGCGGTCGGAACCAAGGTCCGAGGTAGCGTTCGGAACCAAGGTCCGGGGTGGTGGTCTGAACCAAGTTCCGGCTTGGCGGTCGGAACCAAGTTCCCGGTTGGTGGCCGGAACCAACGTCCAGGGTGGCGGTCGGAACCAACATCCAGGGTGGCGGTCGGAAACAACGTCCGGGGTGGCGGTCGGAACCAACGTCTGGGGTGGCAGGAGGAACCAAAGTCCGGGGTGGCGGTCGGAACCAAGTTCTGGGGTGGCGTTCGGAACCAAAGTCCGAGGTGGCGTTCGGAACCAAGTTCCGGGCTGACGGGCGGAATAAACGTCCAGTGTCGCAGTCGGAACCAAGGTCCGGGGTGGCGGTCAGAACCAAGGTCCGGGGTGGCGGTCGGAACCAATGTCCGGGGTGGCGGTCCGAACAAAGGTCCGGGGTGCCGGTCCAAACCAACGTCCGGGGTGGCGGTCCAAACCAACGTCCGGGCTGGCGGTCGGAATAAAGGTCCAGTGAAGCGGTCAGAACCAAGGTCCGGGGTGGCGGTCGGAACCAAGGTCCTGGGTGGCGGTCGGAACCAAGGTCCGGGGTGGCGGTCGGAACCAAGGTCCAGGGTGGCATTCGGAGCCAAGGTCCGGGGTGGCGTTCGGAACCAAGCTCCGGGCTGACGGGCGGAATAAACGTCGAGTGTAGCAGTCGGAACCAATGTCCGGGGTGGCGGTCTGAACCAAGTTCCGGGCTGACTGACGGTCGGAATAAACGTCCAGTGTAGCAGTCGGAACCAAGGTCCAGGGTGGCGGTCGGAACTAAGGTCCGGGGTGGCGGTCGGAACCAATGTCCGGGGTGGCGGTCGGAACTAAGGTCCGGGGTGGCGGTCGGAACCAATGTCCGGGGTGGCGGTCGGAACCAAGGTCCGGGGTGGCGGTCGGAACCAACGTCCGGGGTGGCGGTCGGAATAAAGGTCCAATGTCGCGGTCGGAACCAAGGTCCGGGGTGGCGGTCGGAACCAAGGTCCGGGGTGGCGGTCGGAACCAACGTCCGGGGTGGCGGTCGGAACCAACGTCCGGGGTGGTGGACGGAATAAAGGTCCAATGTCGCGGTCGGAACCAAGGTCCGGGGTGGCGGTCGGAACCAAGGTCCGGGGTGGCGGTCGGAACCAAGGTTCGGGGTGGCGGTCGGAACCAAGGTCCGGGGTGGCGGTCGGAACCATGGTCGGGGGTGGCGGTCGGAACCAAGGTCCGGGGTGGCGGTCGGAACCAATGTCCGGGGTGGCGGTCGGAACCAAGGTCCGGGGTGGTGGTCGGACCCAAGGCCCAGTGTGGCGGTAACAACCAAGGTCCGGGGTGGCGTTCGGAACAATGGTCCGGGGTGGCGGCCTGAACCAAGTTCCGGCTTGGCGGTCGAACCCAAGTTCCGGGGTGGCGGTCGGAACCAAGGTACGGGGTGGCGTTCGGAACCAACGTCCGGGGAGGCGGTCGGACCCTGGGTCCGGGGTGGCGGTCGGAACCAAGGTCCGGGGTGGCGGTCGGAACCAAGGTCCGGGGTGGCGGTCGGATCCAAGGTCCGGGGTGGCGGTCGGGAACAAGGTCCGGGGTGGTGGTCGGAACCAACGTCCGGGGTGGCGGTCGGAACCAACGTCCGGGTGGCGGTCGGAACCAAGGTCCAGGGTGCCGGTCGTAACCAAGGTCCGGGGTGGCGGTCGGAACCAAGGTCCAGGGTGGCATTCGGAACAAAGGTCCGGGGTGGCGTTCGGAACCAAGGTCCGGGCTGACGGGCGGAATAAACGTCCAGTGCAGCAGTCGGAACCAACTTCCGGGGTGGCGGTCTGAACCAATGTCCGGGGTGGCGGTCGGAACCACGGTCCGGGGTGGCGGTCCGAATAAAGGTCTGGAGTGGCGGTCGGAACCAAGGTCCGGGGTGGCGGTCGGAACCAAGGTCCTGGGTGGCGGTCGGAACCAAGGTCCGGGGTGGCGGTCGGAACCAAGGTCCGGGGTGGCGGTCGGAAAGAAGTTCCGGGGTGGCGGTCGGAACCATAGCCCGGGATGGCGGTCGGACACAAAGCCCGGGGTGGCGGGCGGAACCAAGGTCCGGGGTGGTGGTCTGAACCAAGTTCCGGGTGGCGGTCGGAACCAAGTTCCGGGGTGTCGGTCGGAACCAAGGTCCGGGAGGCGGTCGGAACCAAGGTCCGAGGTAGCGTTCGGAACCAAGGTCCGGGGTGCTGGTCTGAACCAAGTTCCGGCCTGGCGGTCGGAACCAAGTTCCGGGTTGGCGGTCGGAACCAACGTCCGGGGTGGCGGTCGGAACCAACATCCAGGGTAGCGGTCGGAAACAACGTCCGGGGTGGCGGTCGGAACCAACGCCCAGGGTGGCAGTCGGAACCAAGGTCCGGGGTGGCGGTCAGAACCAAGGTCGGAGGTGGCGGTCCGAACCAACGTCCGGGGTGGCGGTCCGAACCAACGTCCGGGGTGGCGGTTGGAAGCATAGTCCGGGCTGGCGGTCGGAATAAAGGTCCAGTGAAGCGGTCGGAACCAAGGTCCGGGGTGGCGGTCGGAACCAAGGTCCTGGGTGGCGGTCGGATCCAAGGTCCGGGGTGGCGGTCGGAACCAAGGTCCGGGGTGGCGGTCGGAACCAACGTCTGGGTGCCGGTCGGAACCAAGGTCCAGGGTGCAGGTCGGAACCAAGGTCCGGGGTGGCGGTCGGAACCAAGGTCCAGAGTGGCATTCGGAACCAAGGTCCGGGGTGGCGTTCGGAACCAAGGTCCGGGATGGCGGTGGGAACCAAGGTCCGGGCAGGCGGTCCGAATAAAGGTCCAGTGTAGCAGTGGGAAATAAGGTCTGGAGTGGCGGTCGGAACCAAGGTCCGGGGTGGCGGTCGGAACCAAGGTCCGGGGTGGCGGTCGGAACCAAGGTCCGGGGTGGCGGTCGGAACCAAGGTCCGGGGTGGCGGTCGGAACCAAGGTCCGGGGTGGCGGTCGGAACCAAGGTCCGGGGTGGCGGTCGGAACCAAGGTCCGGGGCGGCGGTCGGAACCAAGGTCCGGGATGGCGGTCGGACCCAAGGTCCAGTGTGGCGGTAACAACCAAGGTCCGGGGTGGCGGTCGGAACCAAGGTCCCGGGTGGCGGTCGGAACCAAGATCCCGGGTGGCGGTCGGAACCAAGATCCGAGGTGGTGGTCTGAACCAAGTTCCGGGTGGCAGTCGGAACCAAGTTCCGGGGTGGCGGTCGGAACCAACGTCCGGGGTGGCGGTCGGAACCAACGTCCGGGGTGGCGGTCGGAACCAACGTCCGGGGTGGTGGTCGGAACCAACGTCCGGTGTGGCGGTCGGAACCAAGGTCCGGGGTGGCAGTCGGAACCAAAGTCCGGGGTGGCGTTCGGAACCAAAGTCCGGGGTGGCGGTCGGAAACATGGCCCGGGGTGGCGGTCGGAACCAAGGTCCGGGGTGGCGGTCGGAACCAAGGTCCGGGGTGGCGGTCGGAACCAAGGTCCGGGGTGGCGTTCGGAACCAAGATCCGGGGTGGTGGTCTGAACCAACTTCCGGCTTGGCGGTCGGAACCAAGTTCCGGGGTGGCGGTAACAACAAAGGTCCGGGCTGGCGGTCGGAACCAAGGTCTGGGTGGCGGTCCGAACCAAGGTCCGAGGTAGCGTTCGGAACCAAGGTCCGGGGTGGTGGTCTGAACCAAGTTCCGGCTTGGCGGTCGGAACCAAGTTCCGGGGTGGCGGTCGGAACCAACATCCAGGGTGGCGGTCGGAACCAACGTCCGGGGTGGCGGTCGGAACCAACATCCAGGGTGGCGGTCGGAAACAACGTCCGGGGTGGCGGTCGGAACCAACGTCTGGGGTGGCAGTCGGAACCAAAGTCCGGGGTGGCGGTCGGAACCAAGTTCCGGGGTGGCGTTCGGAACCAAAGTCCGAGGTGGCGTTCGGTACCAAGTTCCGGGCTGACGGTCGGAATAAACGTCCAGTGTCGAAGTCGGAACCAAGGTCCGGGGTGGCGGTCAGAACCAAGGTCCGGGGTGGCGGTCAGAACCAACGTCCGGGGTGGCGGTCGGAACCAACGTCCGGGGTGGCGGTCGGAATAAAGGTCCAGTGAAGCGGTCAGAACCAAGGTCCGGGGTGGCGGTCGGAACCAAGGTCCTGGGTGGCGGTCGGAACCAAGGTCCGGGGTGGCGGCCGGAACCAAGGTCCGGGGTGGCAGTCGGAAAGAAGTTCCGGGGTGGCGGTCGGAACCATAGCCCGGGATGGCGGTCGGACCCAAAGCCCGGGGTGGCGGGCGGAACCAAGGTCCGGGGTGGTGGTCTGAACCAAGTTCCGGGTGGCGGTCGGAACCAAGTTCCGGGGTGTCGGTCGGAACCAAGTTCCCGGTTGGCGGTCGGAACCAACGTCCGGGGTGGCGGTCGGAACCAACATCCAGGGTGGCGGTCGGAAACAACGTCCGGGGTGGCGGTCGGAACCAACGTCTGGGGTGGCAGTCGGAACCAAAGTCCGGGGTGGCGGTCGGAACCAAGTTCCGGGGTGGCGTTCGGAACCAAAGTCCGAGGTGGCGTTCGGAACCAAGTTCCGGGCTGACGGTCGGAATAAACGTCCAGTGTCGAAGTCGGAACCAAGGTCCGGGGTGGCGGTCAGAACCAAGGTCCGGGGTGGCGGTCGGAACCAACGTCCGGGGTGGCGGTCGGAACCAACGTCCGGGCTGGCGGTCGGAATAAAGGTCCAGTGAAGCGGTCAGAACCAAGGTCCGGGGTGGCGGTCGGAACCAAGGTCCAGGGTGGCATTCGGAACAAAGGTCCGGGGTGGCGTTCGGAACCAAGGTCCGGGCTGACGGGCGGAATAAACGTCCAGTGTAGCAGTCGGAAGCAAGGTCCGGGGTGGCGGTCTGAACCAATGTCCGGGGTGGCGGTCGGCACCAAGGTCCGGGCTGGCGGTCCGAATAAAAGTCCAGTGTAGCAGTGGGAAATAAGGTCTGGAGTGGCGGTCGGAACCAAGGTCCGGGGTGGCGGTCGGAACCAAGGTCCGGGGTGGCGGTCGGAACCAAGGTCCGGGGTGGCGGTCGGAACCAAGGTCCGGGGTGGCGGTCGGAACCAAGGTCCGGCGTGGTGGTCGGAAGCAAGGTCTGGGGTGGCGGTCGGAACCAACGTCCGGTCTGGCGTTCGGAACTAAGGTCCGGGATGGCGGTCGGAACCAGGGTGGCGGTCGGACCCAAGGTCCAGGGTGGCGGACGGACCCAAGGTCCAGGTGGCGGTAGGAACCAAGGTCCGGGGTGGCGTTCGGAACCAAGATCCGGGGTGGTGGTCTGAACCAACTTCCGGCTTGGCGGTCGGAACCAAGTTCCGGGGTGGCGGTAACAACAAAGGTCCGGGCTGGCGGTCGGAACCAAGGTCTGGGTGGCGGTCGGAACCAAGGTCCGAGGTAGCGTTCGGAACCAAGGTCCGGGGTGGTGGTCTGAACCAAGTTCCGGCTTGGCGGTCGGAACCAAGTTCCCGGTTGGTGGCCGGAACCAACGTCCAGGGTGGCGGTCGGAACCAACATCCAGGGTGGCGGTCGGAAACAACGTCCGGGGTGGCGGTCGGAACCAACGTCTGGGGTGGCAGGAGGAACCAAAGTCCGGGGTGGCGGTCGGAACCAAGTTCTGGGGTGGCGTTCGGAACCAAAGTCCGAGGTGGCGTTCGGAACCAAGTTCCGGGCTGACGGGCGGAATAAACGTCCAGTGTCGCAGTCGGAACCAAGGTCCGGGGTGGCGGTCAGAACCAAGGTCCGGGGTGGCGGTCGGAACCAATGTCCGGGGTGGCGGTCCGAACAAAGGTCCGGGGTGCCGGTCCAAACCAACGTCCGGGGTGGCGGTCCAAACCAACGTCCGGGCTGGCGGTCGGAATAAAGGTCCAGTGAAGCGGTCAGAACCAAGGTCCGGGGTGGCGGTCGGAACCAAGGTCCTGGGTGGCGGTCGGAACCAAGGTCCGGGGTGGCGGTCGGAACCAAGGTCCAGGGTGGCATTCGGAGCCAAGGTCCGGGGTGGCGTTCGGAACCAAGCTCCGGGCTGACGGGCGGAATAAACGTCGAGTGTAGCAGTCGGAACCAATGTCCGGGGTGGCGGTCTGAACCAAGTTCCGGGCTGACTGACGGTCGGAATAAACGTCCAGTGTAGCAGTCGGAACCAAGGTCCAGGGTGGCGGTCGGAACTAAGGTCCGGGGTGGCGGTCGGAACCAATGTCCGGGGTGGCGGTCGGAACTAAGGTCCGGGGTGGCGGTCGGAACCAATGTCCGGGGTGGCGGTCGGAACCAAGGTCCGGGGTGGCGGTCGGAACCAACGTCCGGGGTGGCGGTCGGAATAAAGGTCCAATGTCGCGGTCGGAACCAAGGTCCGGGGTGGCGGTCGGAACCAAGGTCCGGGGTGGCGGTCGGAACCAACGTCCGGGGTGGCGGTCGGAACCAACGTCCGGGGTGGTGGACGGAATAAAGGTCCAATGTCGCGGTCGGAACCAAGGTCCGGGGTGGCGGTCGGAACCAAGGTCCGGGGTGGCGGTCGGAACCAAGGTCCGGGGTGGCGGTCGGAACCAAGGTCCGGGGTGGCGGTCGGAACCATGGTCGGGGGTGGCGGTCGGAACCAAGGTCCGGGGTGGCGGTCGGAACCAATGTCCGGGGTGGCGGTCGGAACCAAGGTCCGGGGTGGTGGTCGGACCCAAGGCCCAGTGTGGCGGTAACAACCAAGGTCCGGGGTGGCGTTCGGAACAATGGTCCGGGGTGGCGGCCTGAACCAAGTTCCGGCTTGGCGGTCGAACCCAAGTTCCGGGGTGGCGGTCGGAACCAAGGTACGGGGTGGCGTTCGGAACCAACGTCCGGGGAGGCGGTCGGACCCTGGGTCCGGGGTGGCGGTCGGAACCAAGGTCCGGGGTGGCGGTCGGAACCAAGGTCCGGGGTGGCGGTCGGATCCAAGGTCCGGGGTGGCGGTCGGGAACAAGGTCCGGGGTGGTGGTCGGAACCAACGTCCGGGGTGGCGGTCGGAACCAACGTCCGGGTGGCGGTCGGAACCAAGGTCCAGGGTGCCGGTCGTAACCAAGGTCCGGGGTGGCGGTCGGAACCAAGGTCCAGGGTGGCATTCGGAACAAAGGTCCGGGGTGGCGTTCGGAACCAAGGTCCGGGCTGACGGGCGGAATAAACGTCCAGTGCAGCAGTCGGAACCAACTTCCGGGGTGGCGGTCTGAACCAATGTCCGGGGTGGCGGTCGGAACCACGGTCCGGGGTGGCGGTCCGAATAAAGGTCTGGAGTGGCGGTCGGAACCAAGGTCCGGGGTGGCGGTCGGAACCAAGGTCCGGGGTGGCGGTCGGAACCAAGGTCCGGGGTGGCGGTCGGAACCAAGGTCCGGGGTGGCGGTCGGAACCAAGGTCCGGGGTGGCGGTCGGAACCAAGGTCCGGGGTGGCGGTCGGAACCAAGGTCCGGGCTGGCGGTCTGAACCAAGGACCGGGGTGGCGGTCGGATCCAAGGTCCGGGGTGGCGGTCGGAAACAAGGTCCGGGGTGGTGGTCGGAACCAACGTCCGGGGTAGCAGTAGGAACCAAGGTCCGGGGTGGTGGTCGGAACCAACGTCCGGGGTGGTGGTCGGGACCAACGTCCGGGGTGGCGGTCGGAACCAAGGTCCGGGGTGGCGGTCGGAACCAAGGTCCGGGGTGGCGGTCGGAACCAAGGTCCGGGGTGGCGGTCGGAACCATGGTCGGGGGTGGCGGTCGGAACCAAGGTCCGGGGAGGCGGTCGGAACCAATGTCCGGGGTGGCGGTCGGAACCAAGGTCCGGGGTGGTGGTCGGACCCAAGGCCCAGTGTGGCGGTAACAACCAAGGTCCGGGGTGGCGTTCGGAACAAAGGTCCGGGGTGGCGGCCTGAACCAAGTTCCGGCTTGGCGGTCGGACCCAAGTTCCGGGGTGGCGGTCGGAACCAAGATCCGGGGTGGCGTTCGGAACAAACGTCCGGGGTGGCGGTCGGACCCGAGGTCTGGCGTGGCGGTTGGAACGAAGGTCCGGGGTGGCGGTCGGAACCGAGGTCCGGGGTGGCGGTCGCAACCAAGGTCCGGGGTGGCGGTCGCAACCAAGGTCCGGGGTGGCGGTCTGAACCAAGGACCGGGGTGGCAGTCGGATCCAAGGTCCGGGGTGGTGGTCGGAACCAACGTCCGGGGTGGCAGTAGGAACCAAGGTCCGGGGTGGTGGTCGGAACCAACGTCCGGGGTGGTGGTCGGGACCAACGTCCGGGTGGCGGTCGGAACCAAGGTCCAGGGTGCCGGTCGGAACCAAGGTCCAGGGTGGCGGTCGGAACCAAGGTCCAGGTTGGCATTCGGAGCCAAGGTCCGCGGTGCCGTTCGGAACCAAGCTCCGGGCTGACGGGCGGAATAAACGTCGAGTGTAGCAGTCGGAACCAATGTCCGGGGTGGCGGTCTGAACCAAGTTCCGGGCTGACTGACGGTCGGAATAAACGTCCAGTGTAGCAGTCGGAACCAAGGTCCAGGGTGGCGGTCGGAACTAAGGTCCGGGGTGGCGGTCGGAACCAATGTCCGGGGTGGCGGTCGGAACTAAGGTCCGGGGTGGCGGTCGGAACCAATGTCCGGGGTGGCGGTCGGAACCAAGGTCTGGGGTGGCGGTCGGAACCAACGTCCGGGGTGGCGGACGGAATAAAGGTCCAATGTCGCGGTCGGAACCAAGGTCCGGGGTGGCGGTCGGAACCAAGGTCCGGGGTGGCGGTCGGAACCAATGTCCGGGGTGGCGGTCGGAACCAAGGTCCGGGCTGGCGGTCCGAATAAAGGTCTGGAGTGGCGGTCGGAACCAAGGTCCGGGGTGGCGGTTGGAACCAAGGTCCGGGGTGGCGGTCGGAACCAAGGTCCGGGGTGGCGGTCGGAACCAAGGTCCGGGGTGACAGTTGGAACCAAGGTCAGGGGTGGCGGTCGGAACCAAGGTCCGGGGTGGCGGTCGGAACCAATGTCCGGGGTGGTGGTCGGACCCAAGGCCCAGTGTGGCGGTAACAACCAAGGTCCGGGGTGGCGTTCGGAACAAAGGTCCGGGGTGGCGGCCTGAACCAAGTTCCGGCTTGGCGGTCGGACCCAAGTTCCGGGGTGGCGGTCGGAACCAAGGTCCGGGGTGGCGTTCGGAACCAACGTCCGGGGAGGCGGTCGGACCCTCGGTCTGGCGTGGCGGTTGGAACCAAGGTCCAGGGTGGCGGTCGGAACCAAGGTCCGGGGTGGCGGTCGGAACCAAGGTCCGGGGTGGCGGTCGGATCCAAGGTCCGGGGTGGCGGTCGGAAACAAGGTCCGGGGTGGTGGTCGGAACCAACGTCCGGGGTGGCGGTCGGAACCAACGTCCGGGTGGCGGTCGGAACCAAGGTCCAGGGTGCCGGTCGTAACCAAGGTCCGGGGTGGCGGTCGGAACCAAGGTCCAGGGTGGCATTCGGAACAAAGGTCCGGGGTGGCGTTCGGAACCAAGGTCCGGGCTGACGGGCGGAATAAACGTCCAGTGCAGCAGTCGGAACCAACTTCCGGGGTGGCGGTCTGAACCAATGTCCGGGGTGGCGGTCGGAACCAAGGTCCGGGCTGGCGGTCCGAATAAAGGTCTGGAGTGGCGGTCGGAACCAAGGTCCGGGGTGGCGGTTGGAACCAAGGTCCGGGGTGGCGGTCGGAACCAAGGTCCGGGGTGGCGGTCGGAACCAAGGTCCGGGGTGACAGTTGGAACCAAGGTCAGGGGTGGCGGTTGGATCCAAGGTCCGGTCTGGCGTTCGGAACCAAGGTCCGGGATGGCGGTCGGACCCAAGGTCCAGTGTGACGGTAACAACCAAGGTCCGGGGTGGCGGTCGGAACCAAGGTCCCGGGTGGCGGTCGGAACCAAGGTCCCGGGTGGCGGTCGGAACCAAGATCCGGGGTGGTGGTCTGAACCAAGTTCCGGGTGGCAGTCGGAACCAAGTTCCGGGGTGGCGGTCGGAACCAACGTCCGGGGTCGCGGTCGGAACCAACGTCCGGGGTGGTGGTCGGAACCAAGGTCCGGGGTGGCGGTCGGAACCAAAGTCCGGGGTGGCGTTCGGAACCAAAGTCCGGGGTGGCGGTCGGAAACATGGCCCGGCGTGGTGGTCGGACCTGAGGCCCGGGGTGGCGGGCGGAACCAAGGTCCGGGGTGGCGGGCGGAACCAAGGTCCCAGGAGGCAGTCAGAACCAAGTTCCGGGGTGGCGTTCGGAACCAAGGTCCGGGGTGGTGGTCTGAACCAACATCCGGCTTGGCGGTCGGAACCAAGTTCCGGGGTGGCGGTAACAACAAAGGTCCGGGCTGGCGGTCGGAACCAAGGTCTGGGTGGCGGTCGGAACCAAGGTCCGAGGTAGCTTTCGGAACCAAGGTCCGGGGTGGTGGTCTGAACCAAGTTCCGGCTTGGCGGTCGGAACCAAGGTCCAGGGTTGGCATTCGGAGCCAAGGTCCGCGGTGCCGTTCGGAACCAAGCTCCGGGCTGACGGGCGGAATAAACGTCGAGTGTAGCAGTCGGAACCAATGTCCGGGGTGGCGGTCGGAACCAAGGTCCGGGGTGGCGGTCGGAACCAAGGTCCGGGGTGGCGGTCGGAACCAAGGTCCGGGGTGGCGGTCGGAACCAAGGTCCGGGGTGGCGGTCGGAACCAAGGTCCGGGGTGGCGGTCGGAACCAAGGTCCGGGGTGGCGGACGGAATAAAGGTCCAATGTCGCGGTCGAAACCAAGGTCCGGGGTGGCGGTCGGAACCAAGGTCCGGGGTGGCGGTCGGAACCAAGGTCCGGGGTGGCGGTCGGAACCAAGGTCCGGGGTGGCGGTCGGAGCCATGGTCGGGGGTGGCGGTCGGAACCAAGGTCCGGGGTGGCGGTCGGAACCAATGTCCGGTGTGGCGGTCGGAACCAAGGTCCGGGGTGGTGGTCGGACCCAAGGCCCAGTGTGGCGGTAACAACCAAGGTCCGGGGTGGCGTTCGGAACAAAGGTCCGGGGTGGCGGCCTGAACCAAGTTCCGGCTTGGCGGTCGGACCCAAGTTCCGGGGTGGCGGTCGGAACCAAGGTCCCGGGTGGCGGTCGGAACCAAGGTCCCGGGTGGCGGTCGGAACCAAGGTCCCGGGTGGCGGTCGGAACCAAGGTCCCAGGTGGCGGTCGGAACCAAGATCCGGGGTGGTGGTCTGAACCAAGTTCCGGGTGGCAGTCGGAACCAACTTCCGGGGTGGCGGTCGGAACCAACGTCCGGGGTCGCGGTCGGAACCAACGTCCGGGGTGGTGGTCGGAACCAAGGTCCTGGGTGGCGGTCGGAACCAAAGTCCGGGGTGGCGTTCGGAACCAAAGTCCGGGGTGGCGGTCGGAAACATGGCCCGGCGTGGTGGTCGGACCTAAGGCCCGGGGTGGCGGGCGGAACCAAGGTCCGGGGTGGCAGGCGGAACCAAGGTCCCAGGAGGCAGTCAGAACCAAGTTCCGGGGTGGCGTTCGGAACCAAGGTCCGGGGTGGTGGTCTGAACCAACATCCGGCTTGGCGGTCGGAACCAAGTTCCGGGGTGGCGGTAACAACAAAGATCCGGGCTGGCGGTCGGAACCAAGGTCCGGGGTGGCGGTCGGAACCAAGGTCCGAGGTAGCTTTCGGAACCAAGGTCCGGGGTGGTGATCGGGACCAACGTCCGGGTGGCGGTCGGAACCAAGGTCCAGGGTGGCGGTCGGAACCAAGGTCCGGGGTGGCGGTCGGAACGAAGGTCCAGGGTGGCATTCGGAGCCAAGGTCCGCGGTGCCGTTCGGAACCAAGCTCCGGGCTGACGGGCGGAATAAACGTCGAGTGTAGCAGTCGGAACCAATGTCCGGGGTGGCGGTCTGAACCAAGTTCCGGGCTGACTGACGGTCGGAATAAACGTCCAGTGTAGCAGTCGGAACCAAGGTCCAGGGTGGCGGTCGGAACTAAGATCCGGGGTGGCGGTCGGAACCAATGTCCGGGGTGGCGGTCGGAACTAAGGTCCGGGGTGGCGGTCGGAACCAATGTCCGGGGTGGCGGTCGGAACCAAGGTCCAGGGTGGCGGTCGGAACCAACGTCCGGGGTGGCGGTCGGAACCAACGTCCGGGGTGGCGGACGGAATAAAGCTCCAATGTCGCGGTCGAAACCAAGGTCCGGGGTGGCGGTCGGAACCAAGGTCCGGGGTGGCGGTCGGAACCAAGGTCCGGGGTGGCGGTCGGAACCAAGGTCCGGGGTGGCGGTCGGAACCAAGGTCCGGGGTGGCGGTCGGAGCCATGGTCGGGGGTGGCGGTCGGAACCAAGGTCCGGGTTGGCGGCCGGAACCAATGTCCGGTGTGGCGGTCGGAACCAAGGTCCGGGGTGGTGGTCGGACCCAAGGCCCAGTGTGGCGGTAACAACCAAGGTCCGGGGTGGCGTTCGGAACAAAGGTCCGGGGTGGCGGCCTGAACCAAGTTCCGGCTTGGCGGTCGGACCCAAGTTCCGGGGTGGCGGTCGGAACCAAGGTCCCGGGTGGCGGTCGGAACCAAGGTCCCGGGTGGCGGTCGGAACCAAGGTCCCGGGTGGCGGTCGGAACCAAGGTCCCGGGTGGCGGTCGGAACCAAGATCCGGGGTGGTGGTCTGAACCAAGTTCCGGGTGGCAGTCGGAACCAAGTTCCGGGGTGGCGGTCGGAACCAACGTCCGGGGTCGCGGTCGGAACCAACGTCCGGGGTGGTGGTCGGACCTAAGGCCCGGTGTGGCGGGCGGAACCAAGGTCCGGGGTGGCAGTCGGAACCAAAGTCCGGGGTGGCGGTCGGAACCAAGGTCCGGGGTGGCGGTCGGAACCAAGGTCCGGGGTGGCGTTCGGAACCAAGATCTGGGGTGGTGGTCTGAACCAACTTCCGGCTTGGCGGTCGGAACCAAGTTCCGGGGTGGCGGTAACAACAAAGGTCCGGGCTGGCGGTCGGAACCAAGGTCTGGGTGGCGGTCCGAACCAAGGTCCGAGGTAGCGTTCGGAACCAAGGTCCGGGGTGGTGGTCTGAACCAAGTTCCGGCTTGGCGGTCGGAACCAAGTTCCCGGTTGGCGGTCGGAACCAACGTCCGGGGTGGCGGTCGGAACCAACATCCAGGGTGGCGGTCGGAAACAACGTCCGGGGTGGCGGTCGGAACCAACGTCTGGGGTGGCAGTCGGAACCAAAGTCCGGGGTGGCGGTCGGAACCAAGTTCCGGGGTGGCGTTCGCAACCAAAGTCCGAGGTGGCGTTCGGAACCAAGTTCCGGGCTGACGGTCGGAATAAACGTCCAGTGTCGAAGTCGGAAGCAAGGTCCGGGGTGGCGGTCCGAACAAAGGTCCGGGGTGGCGGTCGGAACCAACGTCCGGGGTGGCGGTCGGAACCAACGTCCGGGCTGGCGGTCGGAATAAAGGTCCAGTGAAGCGGTCAGAACCAAGGTCCGGGGTGGCGGTCGGAACCAAGGTCCTGTGTGGCGGTCGGAACCAAGGTCCGGGGTGGCGGTCGGAACCAAGGTCCAGGGTGACATTCGGAGCCAAGGTCCGGGGTGGCGTTCGGAACCAAGCTCCGGGCTGACGGGCGGAATAAACGTCGAGTGTAGCAGTCGGAACCAATGTCCGGGGTGGCGGTCTGAACCAAGTTCCGGGCTGACTGACGGTCGGAATAAACGTCCAGTGTAGCAGTCGGAACCAAGGTCCAGGGTGGCGGTCGGAACTAAGGTCCGGGGTGGCGGTCGGAACCAATGTCCGGGGTGGCGGTCGGAACTAAGGTCCGGGGTGGCGGTCGGAACCAATGTCCGGGGTGGCGGTCGGAACCAAGGTCCGGGGTGGCGGTCGGAACCAACGTCCGGGGTGGCGGTCGGAATAAAGGTCCAATGTCGCGGTCGGAACCAAGGTCCGGGGTGGCGGTCGGAACCAAGGTCCGGGGTGGCGGTCGGAACCAACGTCCGGGGTGGCGGTCGGAACCAACGTCCGGGGTGGTGGACGGAATAAAGGTCCAATGTCGCGGTCGGAACCAAGGTCCGGGGTGGCGGTCGGAACCAAGGTCCGGGGTGGCGGTCGGAACCAAGGTCCGGGGTGGCGGTCGGAACCAAGGTCCGGGGTGGCGGTCGGAACCATGGTCGGGGGTGGCGGTCGGAACCAAGGTCCGGGGTGGCGGTCGGAACCAATGTCCGGGGTGGCGGTCGGAACCAAGGTCCGGGGTGGTGGTCGGACCCAAGGCCCAGTGTGGCGGTAACAACCAAGGTCCGGGGTGGCGTTCGGAACAATGGTCCGGGGTGGCGGCCTGAACCAAGTTCCGGCTTGGCGGTCGAACCCAAGTTCCGGGGTGGCGGTCGGAACCAAGGTACGGGGTGGCGTTCGGAACCAACGTCCGGGGAGGCGGTCGGACCCTGGGTCTGGCGTGGCGGTTGGAACCAAGGTCCGGGGTGGCGGTCGGAACCAAGGTCCGGGGTGGCGGTCGGAACCAAGGTCCGGGGTGGCGGTCGGATCCAAGGTCCAGGGTGGCGGTCGGAAACAAGGTCCGGGGTGGTGGTCGGAACCAACGTCCGGGGTGGCGGTCGGAACCAACGTCCGGGTGGCGGTCGGAACCAAGGTCCAGGGTGCCGGTCGTAACCAAGGTCCGGGGTGGCGGTCGGAACCAAGGTCCAGGGTGGCATTCGGAACAAAGGTCCGGGGTGGCGTTCGGAACCAAGGTCCGGGCTGACGGGCGGAATAAACGTCCAGTGCAGAAGTCGGAACCAACTTCCGGGGTGGCGGTCTGAACCAATGTCCGGGGTGGCGGTCGGAACCAAGGTCCGGGGTGGCGGTCCGAATAAAGGTCCGGAGTGGCGGTCGGAACCAAGGTCCGGGGTGGCGGTCGGAACCAAGGTCTGGGGTGGCGGTCGGAACCAAGGTCCGGGGTGGCGGTCGGAACCAAGGTCCGGGGTGGCGGTCGGAACCAAGGTCCGGGCTGGCGGTCTGAACCAAGGACCGGGGTGGCAGTCGGATCCAAGGTCCGGGGTGGCGGTCGGAAACAAGGTCCGGGGTGGTGGTCGGAACCAACGTCCGGGGTGGCAGTAGGAACCAAGGTCCGGGGTGGTGGTCGGAACCAACGTCCGGGGTGGTGGTCGGGACCAACGTCCGGGGTGGCGGTCGGAACCAAGGTCCGGGGTGGCGGTCGGAACCAAGGTCCGGGGTGGCGGTCGGAACCAAGGTCCGGGGTGGCGGTCGGAACCATGGTCGGGGGTGGCGGTCGGAACCAAGGTCCGGGGTGGCGGTCGGAACCAAGGTCCGGGGTGGCGGACGGAATAAAGGTCCAATGTTGCGGTCGAAACCAAGGTCCGGGGTGGCGGTCGGAACCAAGGTCCGGGGTGGCGGTCGGAACCAAGGTCTGGGGTGGCGGTCGGAACCAAGGTCCGGGGTGGCGGTCGGAGCCATGGTCGGGGGTGGCGGTCGGAACCAAGGTCCGGGGTGGCGGTCGGAACCAATGTCCGGTGTGGCGGTCGGAACCAAGGTCCGGGGTGGTGGTCGGACCCAAGGCCCAGTGTGGCGGTAACAACCAAGGTCCGGGGTGGCGTTCGGAACAAAGGTCCGGGGTGGCGGCCTGAACCAAGTTCCGGCTTGGCGGTCGGACCCAAGTTCCGGGGTGGCGGTCGGAACCGAGGTCCCGGGTGGTGGTCGGAACCAAGGTCCCGGGTGGCGGTCGGAACCAAGGTCCCGGGTGGCGGTCGGAACCAAGGTCCCGGGTGGCGGTCGGAACCAAGATCCGGGGTGGTGGTCTGAACCAAGTTCCGGGTGGCAGTCGGAACCAAGTTCCGGAGTGGCGGTCGGAACCAACGTCCGGGGTCGCGGTCGGAACCAACGTCCGGGGTGGTGGTCGGAACCAAGGTCCTGGGTGGCGGTCGGAACCAAAGTCCGGGGTGGCGTTCGGAACCAAAGTCCGGGGTGGCGGTCGGAAACATGGCCCGGCGTGGTGGTCGGACCTAAGGCCCGGGGTGGCGGGCGGAACCAAGGTCCGGGGTGGCAGGCGGAACCAAGGTCCCAGGAGGCAGTCAGAACCAAGTTCCGGGGTGGCGTTCGGAACCAAGGTCCGGGGTGGTGGTCTGAACCAACATCCGGCTTGGCGGTCGGAACCAAGTTCCGGGGTGGCGGTAACAACAAAGGTCCGGGCTGGCGGTCGGAACCAAGGTCCGGGGTGGCGGTCGGAACCAAGGTCCGAGGTAGCTTTCGGAACCAAGGTCCGGGGTGGTGATCGGGACCAACGTCTGGGTGGCGGTCGGAACCAAGGTCCAGGGTGGCGGTCGGAACCAAGGTCCGGGGTGGCGGTCGGAACGAAGGTCCAGGGTGGCATTCGGAGCCAAGGTCCGCGGTGCCGTTCGGAACCAAGCTCCGGGCTGACGGGCGGAATAAACGTCGAGTGTAGCAGTCGGAACCAATGTCCAGGGTGGCGGTCTGAACCAAGTTCCGGGCTGACTGACGGTCGGAATAAACGTCCAGTGTAGCAGTCGGAACCAAGGTCCAGGGTGGCGGTCGGAACTAAGGTCCGGGGTGGCGGTCGGAACCAATGTCCGGGGTGGCGGTCGGAACCAAGGTCCGGGGTGGCGGTCGGAACCAATGTCCGGGGTGGCGGTCGGAACCAAGATCCAGGGTGGCGGTCGGAACCAACGTCCGGGGTGGCGGTCGGAACCAACGTCCGGGGTGGCGGACGGAATAAAGGTCCAATGTCGCGGTCGAAACCAAGGTCCGGGGTGGCGGTCGGAACCAAGGTCCGGGGTGGCGGTCGGAACCAAGGTCCGGGGTGGCGGTCGGAACCAAGGTCCGGGGTGGCGGTCGGAGCCATGGTCGGGGGTGGCGGTCGGAACCAAGGTCCGGGGTGGCGGCCGGAACCAATGTCCGGTGTGGCGGTCGGAACCAAGGTCCGGGGTGGTGGTCGGACCCAAGGCCCAGTGTGGCGGTAACAACCAAGGTCCGGGGTGGCGTTCGGAACAAAGGTCCGGGGTGGCGGCCTGAACCAAGTTCCGGCTTGGCGGTCGGACCCAAGTTCCGGGGTGGCGGTCGGAACCAAGGTCCCGGGTGGCGGTCGGAACAAAGGTCCCGGGTGGCGGTCGGAACCAAGGTCCCGGGTGGCGGTCGGAACCAAGGTCCCGGGTGGCGGTCGGAACCAAGGTCCCGGGTGGCGGTCGGAACCAAGATCCGGGGTGGTGGTCTGAACCAAGTTCCGGGTGGCAGTCGGAACCAAGTTCCGGGGTGGCGGTCGGAACCAACGTCCGGGGTCGCGGTCGGAACCAACGTCCGGGGTGGTGGTCGGAACCAAGGTCCGGGGTGGCGGTCGGAACCAAAGTCCGGGGTGGCGTTCGGAACCAAAGTCCGGGGTGGCGGTCGGAAACATGGCCCGGCGTGGTGGTCGGACCTAAGGCCCGGGGTGGTGGGCGGAACCAAGGTCCGGGGTGGCGGGCGGAACCAAGGTCCCAGGAGGCAGTCAGAACCAAGTTCCGGGGTGGCGTTCGGAACCAAGGTCCGGGGTGGTGGTCTGAACCAACATCCGGCTTGGCGGTCGGAACCAAGTTCCGGGGTGGCGGTAACAACAAAGGTCCGGGCTGGCGGTCGGAACCAAGGTCTGGGTGGGGTCGGAACCAAGGTCCGAGGTGGGTTTCGGAACCAAGGTCCGGGGTGGTGGTCTGAACCAAGTTCCGGCTTGGCGGTCGGAACCAAGGTCCAGGGTGGCGTTCGGAGCCAAGGTCCGCGGTGCCGTTCGGAACCAAGCTCCGGGCTGACGGGCGGAATAAACGTCGAGTGTAGCAGTCGGAACCAATGTCCGGGGTGGCGGTCGGAACCAAGGTCCGGGGTGGCGGTCGGAACCAAGGTCCGGGGTGGCGGTCGGAACCAAGGTCCGGGGTGGCGGTCGGAACCAAGGTCCGGGGTGGCGGTCGGAACCAAGGTCCGGGGTGGCGGTCGAAACCAAGGTCCGGGCTGGCGGTCGGAACCAAGGTCCGGGGTGGCGGTCGGATCCAAGGTCCGGGGTGGCGGTCGGAAACAAGGTCCGGGGTGGTGGTCGGAACCAACGTCCGGGGTGGCAGTAGGAACCAAGGTCCGGTGTGGTGGTCGGAACCAACGTCCGGGGTGGGGGTCGGGACCAACGTCCGGGTGGCGGTCGGAACCAAGGTCCAGGGTGCCGGTCGGAACCAAGGTCCGGGGTGGCGGTCGGAACCAAGGTCCGGCTTGGCGGTCGGACCCAAGTTCCGGGGTGGCGGTCGGAACCAAGGTCCCGGGTGGCGGTCGGAACAAAGGTCCCGGGTGGCGGTCGGAACCAAGGTCCCGGGTGGCGGTCGGAACCAAGGTCCCGGGTGGCGGTCGGAACCAAGGTCCCGGGTGGCGGTCGGAACCAAGATCCGGGGTGGTGGTCTGAACAAAGTTCCGGGTGGCAGTCGGAACCAAGTTCCGGGGTGGCGGTCGGAACCAACGTCCGGGGTCGCGGTCGGAACCAACGTCCGGGGTGGTGGTCGGAACCAAGGTCCGGGGTGGCGGTCGGAACCAAAGTCCGGGGTGGCGTTCGGAACCAAAGTCCGGGGTGGCGGTCGGAAACATGGCCCGGCGTGGTGGTCGGACCTAAGGCCCGGGGTGGTGGGCGGAACCAAGGTCCGGGGTGGCGGGCGGAACCAAGGTCCCAGGAGGCAGTCAGAACCAAGTTCCGGGGTGGCGTTCGGAACCAAGGTCCGGGGTGGTGGTCTGAACCAACATCCGGCTTGGCGGTCGGAACCAAGTTCCGGGGTGGCGGTAACAACAAAGGTCCGGGCTGGCGGTCGGAACCAAGGTCTGGGTGGCGGTCGGAACCAAGGTCCGAGGTGGGTTTCGGAACCAAGGTCCGGGGTGGTGGTCTGAACCAAGTTCCGGCTTGGCGGTCGGAACCAAGGTCCAGGGTGCCGTTCGGAACCAAGCTCCGGGCTGACGGGCGGAATAAACGTCGAGTGTAGCAGTCGGAACCAATGTCCGGGGTGGCGGTCGGAACCAAGGTCCGGGGTGGCGGTCGGAACCAAGGTCCGGGGTGGCGGTCGGAACCAAGGTCCGGGGTGGCGGTCGGAACCAAGGTCCGGGGTGGCGGTCGGAACCAAGGTCCGGGGTGGCGGTCGGAACCAAGGTCCGGGCTGGCGGTCGGAACCAAGGTCCGGGGTGGCGGTCGGATCCAAGGTCCGGGGTGGCGGTCGGAAACAAGGTCCGGGGTGGTGGTCGGAACCAACGTCCGGGGTGGTGGTAGGAACCAAGGTCCGGTGTGGTGGTCGGAACCAACGTCCGGGGTGGGGGTCGGGACCAACGTCCGGGTGGCGGTCGGAACCAAGGTCCAGGGTGCCGGTCGGAACCAAGGTCCGGGGTGGCGGTCGGAACCAAGGTCCGGGGTGGCGGTCGGAACCAAGGTCCAGGGTGGCATTCGGAGCCAAGGTCCGCGGTGCCGTTCGGAACCAAGCTCCGGGCTGACGGGCGGAATAAACGTCGAGTGGAGCAGTCGGAACCAATGTCCGGGGTGGCGGTCTGAACCAAGTTCCGGGCTGACTGACGGTCGGAATAAACGTCCAGTGTAGCAGTCGGAACCAAGGTCCAGGGTGGCGGTCGGAACTGAGGTCCGGGGTGGCGGTCGGAACCAATGTCCAGGGTGGCGGTCGGAACTAAGGTCCGGGGTGGCGGTCGGAACAAATGTCCGGGGTGGCGGTCGGAACCAAGGTCCGGGGTGGCGGTCGGAACCAACGTGCGGGGTGGCGGTCGGAACCAACGTCCGGGGTGGTGGACGGAATAAAGGTCCAATGTCGCGGTCGGAACCAAGGTCCGGGGTGGCGGTCGGAACCAAGGTCCGGGGTGGCGGTCGGAACCAAGGTCCAGGGTGGCGGTCGGAACCAACGTGCGGGGTGGCGGTCGGAACCAACGTCCGGGGTGGTGGACGGAATAAAGGTCCAATGTCGCGGTCGGAACCAAGGTCCGGGGTGGCGGTCGGAACCAAGGTCCGGGGTGGCGGTCGGAACCAAGGTCCGGGGTGGCGGTCGGAACCAAGGTCCGGGGTGGCGGTCGGAACCAAGGTCCGGGGTGGCGGTCGGAACCAAGGTCCGGGGTGGCGGTCGGAGCCATGGTCGGGGGTGGCGGTCGGAACCAAGGTCCGGGGTGGCGGTCGGAACCAATGTCCGGGGTGGCGTTCGGAACAAAGGTCCGGGGTGGCGGCCTGAACCAAGTTCCGGCTTGGCGGTCGGAACCAAGTTCCGGGGTGGCGGTCGGAACCAATGTCCGGGGTGGCGTTCGGAACAAAGGTCCGGGGTGGCGGCCTGAACCAAGTTCCGGCTTGGCGGTCGGACCCAAGTTCCGGGGTGGCGGTCGGAACCAAGGTCCGGGGTGGCGTTCGGAACCAACGTCCGTGGAGGCGGTCGGACCCTAGGTCTGGCGTGGCGGTTGGAACCAAGGTCCGGGGTGGCGGTCGGAACCAAGGTCCGGGGTGGCGGTCGGATCCAAGGTCCGGGGTGGCGGTCGGAAACAAGTACCGGGGTGGTGGTCGGAACCAACGTCCGGGGTGGCGGTCGGAACCAACGTCCAGGTGGCGGTCGGAACCAAGGTCCAGGGTGCCGGTCGTAACCAAGGTCCGGGGTGGCGGTCGGAACCAAGGTCCAGGGTGGCATTCGGAACAAAGGTCCGGGGTGGCGTTCGGAACCAAGGTCCGGGCTGACGGGCGGAATAAACGTCCAGTGCAGCAGTCGGAACCAACGTCCGGGGTGGCGGTCTGAACCAATGTCCGGGGTGGCGGTCGGAACCAAGGTCCGGGCTGGCGGTCCGAATAAAGGTCTGGAGTGGCGGTCGGAACCAAGGTCCGGGGTGGCGGTCGGAACCAAGGTCCGGGGTGGCGGTCGGAACCAAGGTCCGGGGTGGCGGTCGGAACCAAGGTCCGGGGTGGCGGTCGAAACCAAGGTCCGGGGTGACAGTTGGAACCAAGGTCAGGGGTGGCGGTTGGATCCAAGGTCCGGGATGGCGGTCGGACCCAAGGTCCAGTGTGACGGTAACAACCAAGGTCCGGGGTGGCGGTCGGAACCAAGGTCCCGGGTGGCGGTCGGAACCAAGGTCCCGGGTGGCGGTCGGAACCAAGGTCCCGGGTGGCGGTCGGAACCAAGATCCGGGGTGGTGGTCTGAACCAAGTTCCGGGTGGCAGTCGGAACCAAGTTCCGGGGTGGCGGTCGGAACCAACGTCCGGGGTCGCGGTCGGAACCAACGTCCGGGGTGGTGGTCGGAACCAAGGTCCGGGGTGGCGGTCGGAACCAAAGTCCGGGGTGGCGTTCGGAACCAAAGTCTGGGGTGGCGGTCGGAATCATGGCCCGGGGTGGTGGTCGGACCTAAGGCCCGGGGTGGCGGGCGGAACCAAGGTCCGGGGTGGCGGGCGGAACCAAGGTCCCAGGAGGCAGTCAGAACCAAGTTCCGGGGTGGCGTTCGGAACCAAGGTCCGGGGTGGTGGTCTGAACCAACATCCGGCTTGGCGGTCAGAATCAAGTTCCGGGGTGGCGGTAACAACAAAGGTCCGGGCTGGCGGTCGGAACCAAGGTCTGGGTGGCGGTCGGAACCAAGGTCCGAGGTAGCGTTCGGAACCAAGGTCCGGGGTGGTGGTCTGAACCAAGTTCCGGCTTGGCGGTCGGAACCAAGTTCAGGGTTGGCGGTCGGAACCAACGTCCGGGGTGGCGGTCAGAACCAACATCCAGGGTGGCGGTCGGAAACAACGTCCGGGGTGGCGGTCGGAACTAACGTCCGGGGTGGCAGTAGGAACCAAAGTCCGGGGTGGCGGTCGGAACCAAGGTCCGGGGTGGCGTTCGGAACCAAAGTCCGATGTGGCGTTCGGAACCAAGTTCCGGGCTGACGGTCGGAATAAACGTCCAGTGTAGCAGTCGGAACCAAGGTCCGGGGTGGCGGTCAGAACCAAGGTCCGGGGTGGCGGTCGGAACCAATGTCCGGGGTGGCGGTCCGAACCAACGTCCGGGGTGGCGGTCCGAACCAAGGTCCGGGGTGGTGGTCGGAAAGAAGTTCCGGGGTGGCGGTCGGAACCATAGCCTGGGATGGCGGTCGGACCCAAAGCCCGGGGTGGTGGTCTGAACCAAGTTCCGGGTGGCGGTCGGAACCAGGTTCCGGTGTGTCGGTCGGAACCAAGGTCCGGGTGGCGGTCGGAACAAACGTCCGGGTGGCGGTCGGAACCAAGGTCCAGGGTGCCGGTCGTAACCAAGGTCCGGGGTGGCGGTCGGAACCAAGGTCCAGGGTGGCATTCGGAACAAAGGTCCGGGTTGGCGTTCGGAACCAAGGTCCGGGCTGAACGGGCGGAATAAACGTCCAGTGCAGCAGTCGGAACCAACTTCCGGGGTGGCGGTCTGAACCAATGTCCGGGGTGGCGGTCGGAACCAAGGTCCGGGCTGGCGGTCCGAATAAAGGTCTGGAGTGGCGGTCGGAACCAAGGTCCGGGGTGGCGGTCGGAACCAAGGTCCGGGGTGGCGGTCGGAACCAAGGTCCGGGGTGGCAGTTGGAACCAAGGTCAGGGGTGGCGGTTGGATCCAAGGTCCGGTCTGGCGTTCGGAACCAAGGTCCGGGTTGGCGGTCGGACCCAAGGTCCAGTGTGACGGTAACAACCAAGGTCCGGGGTGGCGGTCGGAACCAAGGTCCCGGGTGGCGGGCAGAACCAAGGTCCGGGGTGGTGGTCTGAACCAAGTTCCGGCTTGGCGGTCGGAACCAAGTTCCGGGTTGGCGGTCGGAACCAACGTCCGGGGTGGCGGTCAGAACCAACATCCAGGGTGGCGGTCGGAAACAACGTCCGGGGTGGCGGTCGGAACTAACGTCCGGGGTGGCAGTAGGAACCAAAGTCCGGGGTGGCGGTCGGAACCAAGGTCCGGGGTGGCGTTCGGAACCAAAGTCTGAGGTGGCGGTCGGAACCAAGGTCCGGGCTGGCGGTCCGAATAAAGGTCTGGAGTGGCGGTCGGAACCAAGGTCCGGGGTGGTGGTCTGAACCAAGGTCCGGGGTGGCGGTCGGAACCAATGTCCGGGGTGGCGGTCCGAACCAACGTCCGGGGTGGCGGTCGGAACCAAGGTCCGGGGTGGCGGTCGGAAAGAAGTTCCGGGGTGGCGGTCGGAACCATAGCCCGGGATGGCGGTCGGACCCAAAGCCCGGGGTGGTGGTCTGAACCAAGTTCCGGGTGGCGGTCGGAACCAGGTTCCGGGGTGTCGGTCGGAATAAACGTCGAGTGTAGCAGTCGGAACCAATGTCCGGGGTGGCGGTCGGAACCAAGGTCCGGGGTGGCGGTCGGAACCAAGGTCCGGGGTGGCGGTCGGAACCAAGGTCCGGGGTGGCGGTCGGAACCAAGGTCCGGGGTGGCGGTCGCAACCAAGGTCCGGGGTGGCAGTCGGAACCAAGGTCCGGGCTGGCGGTCTGAACCAAGGACCGGGGTGGCAGTCGGATCCAAGGTCCGGGGTGGCGGTCGGAAACAAGGTCCGGGGTGGTGGTCGGAACCAACGTCCGGGGTGGCAGTAGGAACCAAGGTCCGGGGTGGTGGTCAGAACCAACGTCCGGGGTGGTGGTCGGGACCAACGTCCGGGTGGCGGTCGGAACCAAGGTCCAGGGTGCCGGTCGGAACCAAGGTCCGGGGTGGCGGTCAGAACCAAGGTCCAGGGTGGCATTCGGAGCCAAGGTCCGCGGTGCCGTTCGGAACCAAGCTCCGGGCTGACGGGCGGAATAAACGTCGAGTGTAGCAGTCGGAACCAATGTCCGGGGTGGCGGTCTGAACCAAGTTCCGGGCTGACTGACGGTCGGAATAAACGTCCAGTGTAGCAGTCGGAACCAAGGTCCAGGGTGGCGGTCGGAACTAAGGTCCGGGGTGGCGGTCGGAACCAATGTCCGGGGTGGCGGTCGGAACTAAGGTCCGGGGTGGCAGTCGGAACCAATGTCCGGGGTGGCGGTCGGAACCAAGGTCCGGGGTGGCGGTCGGAACCAACGTCCGGGGTGGCGGTCGGAACCAACGTCCGGGGTGACGGACGGAATAAAGGTCCAATGTCGCGGTCGGAACCAAGGTCCGGGGTGGCGTTCGGAACCAACGTCCGGGGAGGCGGTCGGACCCTAGGTCTGGCGTGGCGGTTGGAACCAAGGTCCGGGGTGGCGGTCGGAACCCAGGTCCGGGGTGGCGGTCGGAACCAAGGTCCGGGGTGGCGGTCGGATCCAAGGTCCGGGGTGGCGGTCGGAAACAAGGTCCGGGGTGGTGGTCGGAACCAACGTCCGGGGTGGCGGTCGGAACCAACGTACGGGTGGCGGTCGGAACCAAGGTCGAGGGTGCCGGTCGCAACCAAGGTCCGGGGTGGCGTTCGGAACCAAGGTCCGGGCTGACGGGCGGAATAAACGTCCAGTGCAGCAGTCGGAACCAACTTCCGGGGTGGCGGTCTGAACCAATGTCCGGGGTGGCGGTCGGAACCAAGGTCCGGGCTGGCGGTCCGAATAAAGGTCTGGAGTGGCGGTCGGAACCAAGGTCCGGGGTGGCGGTCGGATCCAAGGTCCGGGGTGGCGGTCGGAACCAAGGTCCGGGGTGGCGGTCGGAACCAAGGTCCGGGGTGACAGTTGGAACCAAGGTCAGGGGTGGCGGTTGGATCCAAGGTCCGGTCTGGCGTTCGGAACCAAGGTCCGGGATGGCGGTCGGACCCAAGGTCCAGTGTGACGGTAACAACCAAGGTCCGGGGTGGCGGTCGGAACCAAGGTCCCGGGTGGCGGTCGGAACCAAGGTCCCGGGTGGCGGTTGGAACCAAGGTCCCGGGTGGCGGTCGGAACCAAGGTCCCGGGTGGCGGTCGGAACCAAGATCCGGGGTGGTGGTCTGAACCAAGTTCCGGGTGGCAGTCGGAACCAAGTTCCGGGGTGGCGGTCGGAACTAACGTCCGGGGTCGCGGTCGGAACCAACGTCCGGGGTGGTGGTCGGAACCAAGGTCCGGGGTGGCGGTCGGAACCAAAGTCCGGGGTGGCGTTCGGAACCAAAGTCCGGGGTGGCGGTCGGAAACATGGCCCGGGGTGGTGGTCAGACCTAAGGCCCGGGGTGGCGGGCGGAACCAAGGTCCGGGGTGGCGGGCGGAACCAAGGTCCCAGGAGGCAGTCAGAACCAAGTTCCGGGGTGGCGTTCGGAACCAAGGTCCGGGGTGGTGGTCTGAACCAACATCCGGCTTGGCGGTCGGAACCAAGTTCCGGGGTGGCGGTAACAACAAAGGTCCGGGCTGGCGGTCGGAACCAAGGTCTGGGTGGCGGTCGGAACCAAGGTCCGAGGTAGCGTTCGGAACCAAGGTCCGGGGTGGTGGTCTGAACCAAGTTCCGGCTTGGCGGTCGGAACCAAGTTCCGGGTTGGCGGTCGGAACCAACGTCCGGGGTGGCGGTCAGAACCAACATCCAGGGTGGCGGTCGGAAACAACGTCCGGGGTGGCGGTCGGAACTAACGTCCGGGATGGCAGTAGGAACCAAAGTCCGGGGTGGCGGTCGGAACCAAGGTCCGGGGTGGCGTTCGGAACCAAAGTCCGAGGTGGCGTTCGGAACCAAGTTCCGGGCTGACGGTCGGAATAAACGTCCAGTGTAGCAGTCAGAACCAAGGTCCGGGGTGGCGGTCAGAACCAAGGTCCGGGGTGGCGGTCGGAACCAATGTCAGGGGTGGCGGTCCGAACCAACGTCCGGGGTGGCGTTCGGAACCAGGTTCCGGGCTGACGGTCGGAATAAACGTCCAGTGTAGCAGTCGGAACCAAGGTCCGGGGTGGCGGTCAGAACCAAGGTCCGGGGTGGCGGTCGGAACCAATGTCAGGGGTGGCGGTCCGAACCAACGTCCGGGGTGGCGGTCCGAACCAAGGTCCGGGGTGGCGGTCGGAAAGAAGTTCCGGGGTGGCGGTCAGAACCATAGCCCGGGATGGCGGTCGGACCCAAAGCCCGGGGTGGTGGTCTGAACCAAGTTCCGGGTGGCGGTCGGAACCAGGTTCCGGGGTGTCGGTCGGAACCAAGGTCCGGGTGGCGGTCGGAACCAAGGTCCGAGGTAGCGTTCAGAACCAAGGTCCGGGGTGGTGGTCTGAACCAAGTTCCGGGTTGGCGGTCGGAACCAACGTCCGGGGTGGCGGTCGGAACCAACATCCAGGGTAGCGGTCGGAAACAACGTCCGGGGTGGCGGTCGGAACCAATGTCCGGGGTGGCTGTCCGAACCAACGTCCGGGGTGGCGGTCCGAACCAACGTCCGGGGTGGCGGTCCGAACCAACGTCCGGGCTGGCGGTCGGAATAAAGGTCCAGTGAAGCGGTCGGAACCAAGGTCCGGGGTGGCGGTCGGAACCAAGGTCCGGGGTGGCGTTCGGAATAAAGTTCCAGTGTGGCAGTCGGAACCAACGTGGGGGTGGCGGTCGGAACCAATGTCTGGGGTGGCGGTCGGAATCAAAATCCGGGGTGGCGGTCGGAACGAAAGTCCGGGGTGGCGGTCGGAAAGAGGTTCCGGGGTGGCGGTCGGAAAGAAGTTCCGGGGTGGCGGTCGGAACCATGGCCCGGGATGGCGGTCGGACCCAAGGTCCGGGGAGGCGGGCGGAACCAAGGTCCGGGGTGGTGGTCTGAACCAAGTTCCGGGTGGCGGTCGGAACCAATGTCCGGGGTGGCGGTCTGAAGCAATGTCCGGGGTGGCGGTCGGAACCAAGGTCCGGGCTGGCGGTCCGAATAAAGGTCCAGTGTTGCGGTGGGAAATAAGGTCTGGAGTGACGGTCGGAACCAAGGTCCGGGGTGGCGGTCGGAACCAATGTCCGGGGTGGCGGTCGGAACCAAGGTCCGGGGTGACAGTTGGAACCAAGGTCAGGGGTGGCGGTTGGATCCAAGGTCCGGTCTGTCGTTTGGAACCAAGGTCCGGGATGGCGGTCGGACCCAAGGTCCAGTGTGGCGGTAACAACCAAGGTCCGGGGTGGCGGTCGGAACCAAGGTCCCGGGTGGCGGTCGGAACCAAGGTCCCGGGTGGCGGTCGGAACCAAGATCCGAGGTGGTGGTCTGAACCAAGTTCCGGGTGGCGGTCGGAACCAAGTTCCGGGGTGGCGGTCGGAACCAACGTCCGGGGTGGCGGTCGGAACCAACGTCCGGGGTGGCGGTCGGAACCAACGTCCGGGGTGGAGGTCGGAACCAACGTCCGGTGTGGCGGTCGGAACCAAGGTCCGGGGTGGCGGTCGGAACCAAAGTCCGGGGTGGCGTTCGGAACCAAAGTCCGGGGTGGCGGTCGGAAACATGGCCCGGGGTGGCGGTCGGACCTAAGGCCCAGTGTGGCGGGCGGAACCAAGAACCGGGGTGGTGGTCGGACCCAAGGTCCAGGTGGCGGTCGGAACCAAGGTCCGGGGTGGCGGTCGGAACCAAGGTCCGGGGTGGCGTTCGGAACCAAGATCCGGGGTGGTGGTCTGAACCAACTTCCGGCTTGGCGGTCGGAACCAAGTTCCGGGGTGGCGGTAACAACAAAGGTCCGGGCTGGCGGTCGGAACCAAGGTCTGGGTGGCGGTCGGAACCAAGGTCCGAGGTAGCGTTCGGAACCAAGGTCCGGGGTGGTGGTCTGAACCAAGTTCCGGCTTGGCGGTCGGAACCAAGTTCCCGGTTGGCGGTCGGAACCAACGTCCGGGGTGGCGGTCGGAACCAACATCCAGGGTGGCGGTCGGAAACAACGTCCGGGGTGGCGGTCGGAACCAACGTCTGGGGTGGCAGTCGGAACCAAAGTCCGGGGTGGCGGTCGGAACCAAGTTCCGGGGTGGCGTTCGGAACCAAAGTCCGACGTGGCGTTCGGAACCAAGTTCCGGGCTGACGGTCGGAATAAACGTCCAGTGTCGAAGTCGGAACCAAGGTCCGGGGTGGCGGTCAGAACCAACGTCCGGGGTGACGGTCGGAACCAACGTCCGGGCTGGCGCTCAGAATAAAGGTCCAGTGAAGCGGTCAGAACCAAGGTCCGGAGTGGCGGTCGGAACCAAGGTCCTGGGTGGCGGTCGGAACCAAGGTCCGGGGTGGCGGTCGGAACCAAGGTCCTGGGTGGCGGTCGGATCCAAGGTCCGGGGTGGCGGTCGGAACCAAGGTCCGGGGAGGCGGTCGGAACCAAGGTCCAGAGTGGCATTCGGAACCAAGGTCCGGGGTGGCGTTCGGAACCAAGGTCCGGGCTGACGGGCGGAATAAACGTCCAGTGTAGCAGTCGGAACCAAGGTCCGGGGTGGCGGTCGGAACCAAGGTCCGGGCTGGCGGTCCGAATAAAGGTCCAGTGTAGCAGTGGGAAATAAGGTCTGGAGTGGCGGTCGGAACCAAGGTCCGGGGTGGCGGTCGGAACCAAGGTCCGGGGTGGCGGTCGGAACCAACGTCCGGGGTGGCGGTCGGAACCAAGGTCCGGGGTGGCGGTCGGAACCAAGGTCCGGGGTGGCGGTCGGAACCAAGGTCCGGCGTGGCGGTCGGAACCAAGGTCTGGGGTGGCGGTCGGAACCAAGGTCCGGTCTGGCGTTCGGAACTAAGGTCCGGGATGGCGGTCGGAACCAGGGTGGCGGTCGGACCCAAGGTCCAGGGTGGCGGACGGACCCAAGGTCCAGGTGGCGGTCGGAACCAAGGTCCGGGGTGGCGTTCGGAACCAAGATCCGGGGTGGTGGTCTGAACCAACTTCCGGCTTGGCGGTCGGAACCAAGTTCCGGGGTGGCGGTAACAACAAAGGTCCGGGCTGGCGGTCGGAACCAAGGTCTGGGTGGCGGTCCGAACCAAGGTCCGAGGTAGCGTTCGGAACCAAGGTCCGGGGTGGTGGTCTGAACCAAGTGCCGGCTTGGCGGTCGGAACCAAGTTCCCGGTTGGCGGTCGAAACCAACGTCCGGGGTGGCGGTCGGAACCAACATCCAGGGTGGCGGTCGGAAACAACGTCCGGGGTGGCGGTCGGAACCAAGGTCCGGGGTGGCGTTCGGAACCAAAGTCCGAGGTGGCGTTCGGAACCAAGTTCCGGGCTGACGGTCGGAATAAACGTCCAGTGTCGCAGTCGGAACCAAGGTCCGGGGTGGCGGTCAGAACCAAGGTCCAGGGTGGCGGTCGGAACCAATGTCCGGGGTGGCGGTCCGAACCAAGGTCCGGGGTGGCGGGCCAAACCAACGTCCGGGGTGGCGGTCGGAACTAACGTCCGGGGTGGCGGTCGGAATAAAGGTCCAGTGAAGCGGTCAGAACCAAGGTCCGGGGTGGCGGTCGGAACCAAGGTCCTGGGTGGCGGTCGGAACCAAGGTCCGGGGTGGCGGTCGGAACCAAGGTCCGGGGTGGCGGTCGGAACCAAGGTCCGGGGTGGCGGTCGGAAAGAAGTTCCGGGGTGGCGGTCGGAACCATAGCCCGGGATGGCGGTCGGACACAAAGCCCGGGGTGGCGGGCGGAACCAAGGTCCGGGGTGGTGGTCTGAACCAAGTTCCGGGTGGCGGTCGGAACCAAGTTCCGGGGTGTCGGTCGGAACCAGGGTCCGGTAGGCGGTCGGAACCAAGGTCCGAGGTAGCGTTCGGAACCAAGGTCCGGGGTGCTGGTCTGAACCAAGTTCCGGCCTGGCGGTCGGAACCAAGTTCCGGGTTGGCGGTCGGAACCAACGTCCGGGGTGGCGGTCGGAACCAACGTCCGGGGTGGCGGTCGGAACCAACATCCAGGGTAGCGGTCGGAAACAACGTCCGGGGTGGCGGTCGGAACCAACGTCCAGGGTGGCAGTCGGAACCAAGGTCCGGGGTGGCGGTCAGAACCAAGGTCGGAGGTGGCGGTCCGAACCAACGTCCGGGGTGGCGGTCCGAACCAACGTCTGGGGTGGCGGTTGGAAGCATAGTCCGGGCTGGCAGTCGGAATAAAGGTCCAGTGAAGCGGTCGGAACCAAGGTCCGGGGTGGCGGTCGGAACCAAGGTCCTGGGTGGCGGTCGGATCCAAGGTCCGGGGTGGCGGTCGGAACCAAGGTCCGGGGTGGCAGTCGGAACCAACGTCCGGGTGCCGGTCGGAACCAAGGTCCAGGGTGCAGGTCGGAACCAAGGTCCGGGGTGGCGGTCGGAACCAAGGTCCAGAGTGGCATTCGGAACCAAGGTCCGGGGTGGCGTTCGGAATTCAGGTCCGGGCTGACGGGCGGAATAAACGTCCAGTGTAGCAGTCGGAACCAAGGTCCGGGGTGGCGGTCTGAACCAATGTCCGGGGTGGCGGTCGGAACCAAGGTCCGGGCTGGCGGTCCGAATAAAGGTCCAGTGTAGCAGTGGGAAATAAGGTCTGGAGTGGCGGTCGGAACCAAGGTCCGGGGTGGCGGTCGGAACCAAGGTCCGGGGTGGCGCTCGGAACCAAGGTCCGGGGTGGCGGTCGGAACCAAGGTCCGGGGTGGCGGTCGGAACCAAGGTCCGGCGTGGCGGTCGGAACCAAGGTCCGGGGCGGCGGTCGGAACCAAGGTCCGGCGTGGCGGTCGGAACCAAGGTCTGGGGTGGCGGTCGGAACCAAGGTCCGGTCTGGCATTCGGAACCAAGGTCCGGGATGGCGGTCGGAACCAGGGTGGCGGTCGGACCCAAGGTCCAGGCGGACGGACCCAAGGTCCAGTGTGACGGTAACATCCAAGGTCCGGGGTGGCGGTCGGAACCAAGGTCCCATGTGGCAGTCAGAACCAAGGTCCGGGGTGGCGTTCGGAACCAAGGTCCGGGGTGGTGGTCTGAACCAACTTCCGGCGTGGTGGTCGGAACCAAGTTCCGGGGTGGCGGTAACAAAAAAGGTCCGGGGTGGCGGTCGAAACCAAGGTCCCGGGTGGCGGTCGGAACCAAGGTCCGGGGTGGCGTTCGGAACCAAGGTCCGGGGTGGTGATCTGAACCAAGTTCCGGCTTAGCGGTCGGAACCAAGTTCCGGGGTGGCGGTCGGAACCACATCCGGGGGGGCGGTAGGAAACAATGTCCGGGGTGGCGGTCGGAACCAACGTCCGGGGTGGCGGTCGGAACCAACGTCCGGGGTGGCGGTCGGAACCCAAGTCCGGGTTGGCGGTCGGAACCAGGGTGGCGGTCGGACCCAAGGTCCTGGGTGGCGGTCGGAACCAAGGTCCGGGGTGGCGGTCGGAACCATGGCCCGGGATGGCGGTCTGACCCAAGGACCGGGGTGGCGGGCGGAACCAAGATCCGGGATGGCGGGCGGAACCAAGGTCCGGGGTGGCAGGCGGAACCAAGGTCCGGGGTGGCAGGCGGAACCAAAGTCCGGGGTGGCGTTCGGAACCAAGGTCTGGGGTCGCAGTCGGAAACAAGGTCTGGGTTGGCGGTCGGAACCAAGGTCCGGTCTGGCGGTCGGAACCAAGTTACAGGGTGGCAGTCGGAACCAACGTGGGGGTGGCGGTCGGAACCAAGCTCCGGGGTGGCGCTCGGAACCAAGGTCCGGGGTGGCGGTCGGAACCGAGGTCCGGGGTGGCGGTCTGAACCAAGGACCGGGGTGGTGGTCGGATCCAAGGTCCGGGGTGGCAGTCGGAACCAAGGTCCGGGGTGGTGGTCGGAACCAACGTCCGGGGTGGCGGTCGGGTCCAACGTCCGGGTGGCGGTCGGAACCAAGGTCCAGGGTGCCGGTCGGAACCAAGGTCCAGGGTGGCATTCGGAGCCAAGGTCCGGGGTGCCGTTCGGAACCAAGCTCCGGGCAGACGGGCGGAATAAACGTCGACTGTAGCAGTCGGAACCGATGTCCGGGGTGGCGGTCTGAACGAAGTTCCTGGCTGACTGACGGTCGGAATAAACGTCCAGTGTAGCAGTCGGAACCAAGGTCCGGGGTGGCGGTCGGAACTAAGGTCCGGGGTGGCGGTCGGAACAAATGTCCGGGGTGGCGGTCGGAACTAAGGTCCGGGGTGGCGGTCGGAACCAATGTCCGGGGTGGCGGTCGGAACCAAGGTCCGGGGTGGCGGTCGGAACCAACGTCCGGGGTGGCGGTCGGAACCAACGTCCGGGGTGGCGGTTGGAACCAAGGTCCGGGGTGGCGGTCGGAACCAAGGTCCGGGGTGGCGGTCGGAACCATGGTCGGGGGTGGCGGTCGGAACCAAGGTCCGGGGTGGCGGTCGGAACCAATGTCCGGGGTGGCGGTCGGAACCAAGGTCCGGGGTGGTGGTCGGACCCAAGGCCCAGTGTGGCGGTAACAACCAAGGTCCGGGGTGGCGTTCGGAACAAAGGTCCGGGGTGGCGGCCTGAACCAAGTTCCGGCTTGGCGGTCGGACCCAAGTTCCGGGGTGGCGGTCGGAACCAAGGTCCGGGGTGGCGTTCGGAACAAACGTCCGGGGTGGCGGTCGGACCCGAGGTCTGGCGTGGCGGTTGGAACCAAGGTCCGGGGTGGCGGTCGGAACCAAGGTCCGGGGTGGCGGTCGGAACCAAGGTCCGGGGTGGCGGTCGGAACCAAGGTCCGGGGTGGCGGTCGCAACTAAGGTCCGGGGTGGCGGTCGGAACCAAGGTCCGGGCTGGCGGTCTGAACGAAGGACCGGGGTGGCAGTCGGATCCAAGGTCCGGGGTGGCGGTCGGAAACAAGGTCCGGGGTGGTGGTCGGAACCAACGTCCGGGGAGGCAGTAGGAACCAAGGTCCGGGGTGGTGGTCGGAACCAACGTCCGGGGTGGTGGTCGCGACCAACGTCCGGGGTGGTGGTCGGGACCAACGTCCGGGGTGGTGGTCGGAACCAAGGTCCAGGGTGCCGGTCGGAACCAAGGTCCGGGGTGGCGGTCGGAACCAAGGTCCAGGGTGGCATTCGGAGCCAAGGTCCGCGGTGCCGTTCGGAACCAAGCTCCGGGCTGACGGGCGGAATAAACGTCGAGTGTAGCAGTCGGAACCAATGTCCGGGGTGGCGGTCTGAACCAAGTTCCGGGCTGACTGACGGTCGGAATAAACGTCCAGTGTAGCAGTCGGAACCAAGGTCCAGGGTGGCGGTCGGAACTAAGGTCCGGGGTGGCGGTCGGAACCAATGTCCGGGGTGGCGGTCGGAACTAAGGTCCGGGGTGGCGGTCGGAACCAATGTCCGGGGTGGCGGTCGGAACCAAGGTCCGGGGTGGCGGTCGGAACCAACGTCCGGGGTGGCGGTCGGAACCAACGTCCGGGGTGGCGGACGGAATAAAGGTCCAATGTCGCGGTCGGAACCAACGTCCGGGGTGGCGGTCGGAACCAACGTCCGGGGTGGCGGACGGAATAAAGGTCCAATGTCGCGGTCGGAACCAAGGTCCGGGGTGGCGGTCGGAACCAAGGTCCGGGGTGGCGGTCGGAACCAAGGTCCGGGGTGGCGGTCGGAACCAAGGTCCGGGGTGGCGGTCGGAACCAAGGTCCGGGGTGGCGGTCGGAACCAAGGTCCGGGGTGGCGGTCGGAACCATGGTCGGGTGTGGCGGTCGGAACCAAGGTCCGGGGTGGCGGTCGGAACCAATGTCCGGGGTGGCGGTCGGAACCAAGGTCCGGGGTGGTGGTCGGACCCAAGGCCCAGTGTGGCGGTAACAACCAAGGTCCGGGGTGGCGTTCGGAACAAAGGTCCGGGGTGGCGGCCTGAACCAAGTTCCGGCTTGGTGGTCGGACCCAAGTTCCGGGGTGGCGGTCGGAACCAAGGTCCGGGGTGGCGTTCGGAACCAACGTCCGGGGTGGCGGTCGGAACCAAGGTCCGGGGTGGCGGTCGGAACCAAGGTCCAGGGTGGCGATCGGATCCAAGGTCCGGGGTGGCGGTCGGAAACAAGGTCCGGGGTGGTGGTCGGAACCAACGTCCGGGGTGGCGGTCGGAACCAACGTCCGGGTGGCGGTCGGAACCAAGGTCCAGGGTGCCGGTCGTAACCAAGGTCCGGGGTGGCGGTCTGAACCAATGTCCGGGGTGGCGGTCGGAACCAAGGTCCGGGCTGGCGGTCCGAATAAAGGTCTGGAGTGGCGGTCGGAACCAAGGTCCGGGGTGGCGGTCGGAACCAAGGTCCGGGGTGGCGGTCGGAACCAAGGTCCGGGGTGGCGGTCGGAACCAAGGTCCGGGGTGACAGTTGGAACCAAGGTCAGGGGTGACAGTTGGAACCAAGGTCAGGGGTGGCGGTTGGATCCAAGGTCCGGTCTGGCGTTCGGAACCAAGGTCCGGGATGGCAGTCGGACCCAAGGTCCAGTGTGACGGTAACAACCAAGGTCCGGGGTGGCGGTCGGAACCAAGGTCCCGGGTGGCGGTCGGAACCAAGGTCCCGGGTGGCGGTCGGAACCAAGGTCCCGGGTGGCGGTCGGAACCAAGGTCCCGGGTGGCGGTCGGAACCAAGATCCGGGGTGGTGGTCTGAACCAAGTTCCGGGTGGCAGTCGGAACCAACGTCCGGGGTGGCGGTCGGAACCAACGTCCGGGGTCGCGGTCGGAACCAACGTCCGGGGTCGCGGTCGGAACCAACGTCCGGGGTGGTGGTCGGAACCAAGGTCCGGGGTGGCGGTCGGAACCAAAGTCCGGGGTGGCGTTCGGAACCAAAGTCCGGGGTGGCGGTCGGAAACATGGCCCGGGGTGGTGGTCGGACCTAAGGCCCGGGGTGGCGGGCGGAACCAAGGTCCGGGGTGGCGGGCGGAACCAAGGTCCCAGGAGGCAGTCAGAACCAAGTTCCGGGGTGGCGTTCGGAACCAAGGTCCGGGATGGTGGTCTGAACCAACATCCGGCTTGGCGGTCGGAACCAAGTTCCGGGGTGGCGGTAACAACAAAGGTCCGGGCTGGCGGTCGGAACCAAGGTCTGGGTGGCGGTCGGAACCAAGGTCCGAGGTAGCGTTCGGAACCAAGGTCCGGGGTGGTGGTCTGAACCAAGTTCCGGCTTGGCGGTCGGAACCAAGTTCCGGGTTGGCGGTCGGAACCAACGTCCGGGGTGGCGGTCAGAACCAACATCCAGGGTGGCGGTCGGAAACAACGTCCGGGGTGGCGGTCGGAACTAACGTCCGGGGTGGCAGTAGGAACCAAAGTCCAGGGTGGCGGTCGGAACCAAGGTCCGGGGTGGCGTTCGGAACCAAAGTCCGAGGTGGCGTTCGGAACCAAGTTCCGGGCTGACGGTCGGAATAAACGTCCAGTGTAGCAGTCGGAACCAAGGTCCGGGGTGGCGGTCAGAACCAAGGTCCGGGGTGGCGGTCGGAACCAATGTCCGGGGTGGCGGTCCGAACCAACGTCCGGGGTGGCGGTCCGAACCAACGTCCGGGGTGGCGGTCGGAAAGAAGTTCCGGGGTGGCGGTCGGAACCATAGCCCGGGATGGCGGTCGGACCCAAAGCCCGGGGTGGTGGTCTGAACCAAGTTCCGGGTGGCGGTCGGAACCAGGTTCCGGGGTGTCGGTCGGAACCAAGGTCCGGGTGGCGGTCGGAACCAACGTCCGGTGGCGGTCGGAACCAAGGTCCAGGGTGCCGGTCGTAACCAAGGTCCGGGGTGGCGGTCGGAACCAAGGTCCAGGGTGGCATTCGGAACAAAGGTCCGGGGTGGCGTTCGGAACCAAGGTCCGGGCTGACGGGCGGAATAAACGTCCAGTGCAGCAGTCGGAACCAACTTCCGGGGTGGCGGTCTGAACCAATGTCCGGGGTGGCGGTCGGAACCAAGGTCCGGGCTGGCGGTCCGAATAAAGGTCCGGGGTGGCGGTCGGAACCAAGGTCCGGGGTGGCGGTCGGAACCAAGGTCCGGGGTGGCGGTCGGAACCAAGGTCCGGGGTGGCGGTCGGAACCAAGGTCCGGGGTGACAGTTGGAACCAAGGTCAGGGGTGGCGGTTGGAACCAAGGTCCGGTCTGGCGTTCGGAACCAAGGTCCGGGATGGCGGTCGGACCCAAGGTCCAGTGTGACGGTAACAAACAAGGTCCGGGGTGGCGGTCGGAACCAAGGTCCCGGGTGGCGGTCGGAACCAAGGTCCGGGGAGGTGGTCTGAACCAAGTTCCGGCTTGGCGGTCGGAACCAAGTTCCGGGTTGGCGGTCGGAACAAACGTCCGGGGTGGCGGTCAGAACCAACATCCAGGGTGGCGGTCGGAAACAACGTCCGGGGTGGCGGTCGGAACTAACGTCCGGTGTGGCAGTAGGAACCAAAGTCCGGGGTGGCGGTCGGAACCAAGGTCCGGGGTGGCGGTCTGAACCAAGGACTGGGGTGGTGGTCGGATCCAAGGTCCAGGGTGGCAGTCGGAACCAAGGTCCGGGGTGGTGGTCGGAACCAACGTCCGGGGTGGCGGTCGGGTCCAACGTCCGGGTGGCGGTCGGAACCAAGGTCCAGGGTGCCGGTCGGAACCAAGGTCCCGGGTGGCGGTCGGAACCAATGTCCGGGGTGGCGGTCCGAACCAACGTCCGGGGTGGCGGTCCGAACCAACGTCCGGGGTGGCGGTCGGAAAGACGTTCCGGGGTGGCGGTCGGAACCATAGCCCGGGATGGCGGTCGGACCCAAAGCCCGGGATGGCGGTCTGAACCAAGTTCCGGGTGGCGGTCGGAACCAGGTTCCGGGGTGTCGGTCGGAACCAAGGTCCGGGTGGCGGTCGGAACCAACGTCCGGTGGCGGTCGGAACCAAGGTCCAGGGTGCCGGTCGTAACCAAGGTCCGGGGTGGCGGTCGGAACCAAGGTCCAGGGTGGCATTCGGAACAAAGGTCCGGGGTGGCGTTCGGAACCAAGGTCCGGGCTGACGGGCGGAATAAACGTCCAGTGCAGCAGTCGGAACCAACTTCCGGGGTGGCGGTCTGAACCAATGTCCGGGGTGGCGGTCGGAACCAAGGTCCGGGCTGGCGGTCGGAACCAAGGTCCGGGGTGGCGGTCGGAACCAAGGTCCGGGGTGACAGTTGGAACCAAGGTCAGGGGTGGCGGTTGGAACCAAGGTCCGGTCTGGCGTTCGGAACCAAGGTCCGGGATGGCGGTCGGACCCAAGGTCCAGTGTGACGGTAACAAACAAGGTCCGGGGTGGCGGTCGGAACCAAGGTCCCGGGTGGCGGTCGGAACCAAGGTCCGGGGTGGCGGTCTGAACCAAGTTCCGGCTTGGCGGTCGGAACCAAGTTCCGGGTTGGCGGTCGGAACAAACGTCCGGGGTGGCGGTCAGAACCAACATCCAGGGTGGCGGTCGGAAACAACGTCCGGGGTGGCGGTCGGAACTAACGTCCGGGGTGGCGGTCGGAACTAACGTCCGGGGTGGCAGTAGGAACCAAAGTCCGGGGTGGCGGTCGGAACCAAGGTCCGGGGTGGCGTTCGGAACCAAAGTCCGAGGTGGCGTTCGGAACCAAGTTCCGGGCTGACGGTCGGAATAAACGTCCAGTGTAGCAGTCGGAACCAAGGTCCGGGGTGGCGGTCAGAACCAAGGTCCGGGGTGGCGGTCGGAACCAAGGTCCGGGGTGGCGGTCGGAAAGAAGTTCCGGGGTGGCGGTCGGAACCATAGCCCGGGATGGCGGTCGGACCCAAAGCCCGGGGTGGTGGTCTGAACCAAGTTCCGGGTGGCGGTCGGAACCAGGTTCCGGGGTGTCGGTCGGAACCAAGGTCCGGGTGGCGGTCGGAACCAAGGTCCGAGGTAGCGTTCGGAACCAAGGTCCGGGGTGGTGGTCTGAACCAAGTTCCGGGTTGGCGGTCGGAACCAACGTCCGGGGTGGCGGTCGGAACCAACATCCAGGTTAGCGGTCGGAAACAACGTCCGGGGTGGCGGTCGGAACCAATGTCCGGGGTGGCTGTCCGAACCAACGTCCGGGGTGGCGGTCCGAACCAACGTCCGGGGTGGCGGTCCGAACCAACGTCCGGGCTGGCGGTCGGAATAAAGGTCCAGTGAAGCGGTCGGAACCAAGGTCCGGGGTGGCGGTCGGAACCAAGGTCCCGGGTGGCGGTCGGAACCAAGGTCCGGGGTGGCGTTCGGAACCAAGGTCCGGGGTGGTGATCTGAACCAAGTTCCGGCTTAGCGGTCGGAACCAAGTTCCGGGGTGGCGGTCGGAACCACATCCGGGGTGGCGGTAGGAAACAACGTCCGGGGTGGCGGTCGGAACCAACGTCCGGGGTGGCGGTCGGAACCAAAGTCCGGGTTGGCGGTCGGAACCAGGGTGGCGGTCGGACCCAAGGTCCTGGGTGGCGGTCGGAACCAAGGTCCGGGGTGGCGGTCGGAACCATGGCCCGGGATGGCGGTCTGACCCAAGGACCGGGGTGGCGGGCGGAACCAAGATTCGGGATGGCGGGCGGAACCAAGGTCCGGGGTGGCAGGCGGAACCAAGGTCCGGGGTGGCAGGCGGAACCAAGGTCCGGGGTGGCGTTCGGAACCAAGGTCTGGGGTCGCGGTCGGAAACAAGGTCTGGGTTGGCGGTCGGAACCAAGGTCCGGTCTGGCGGTCGGAACCAAGTTCCAGGGTGGCAGTCGGAACCAACGTGGGGGTGGTGGTCGGAACCAAGCTCCGGGGTGGCGCTCGGAACCAAGGTCCAGGGTGGCGGTCGGAACCAAGGTCCGAGGTGGCGGTCGGAACCAAGGTCCGGGGTGGCGGTCGGAACCAAGGTCCGGGGTGGCGGTCTGAACCAAGGACTGGGGTGGTGGTCGGATCCAAGGACTGGGGTGGTGGTCGGAACCAAGGTCCGGGGTGGCGGTCTGAACCAAGGACTGGGGTGGTGGTCGGATCCAAGGTCCAGGGTGGCAGTCGGAACCAAGGTCCGGGGTGGTGGTCGGAACCAACGTCCGGGGTGGCGGTCGGGTCCAACGTCCGGGTGGCGGTCGGAACCAAGGTCCAGGGTGCCGGTCGGAACCAAGGTCCAGGGTGGCATTCGGAGCCAAGGTCCGGGGTGCCGTTCGGAACAAAGCTCCGGGCTGACAGGCAGAATAAACGTCGAGTGTAGCAGTGGGAACCAATGTCCGGGGTGGCGGTCTGAACCAAGTTCCGGGCTGACTGACGGTCGGAATAAACGTCCAGTGTAGCAGTCGGAACCAAGGTCCGGGGTGGCGGTCTGAACCAAGTTCCGGGCTGACTGACGGTCGGAATAAACGTCCAGTGTAGCAGTCGGAACCAAGGTCCGGGGTGGCGGTCGGAACTAAGGTCCGGGGTGGCGGTCGGAACAAATGTCCGGGGTGGCGGTCGGAACTAAGGTCCGGGGTGGCGGTCGGAACCAATGTCCGGGGTGGCGGTCGGAACCAAGGTCCGGGGTGACGGTCGGAACCAACGTCCGGGGTGGCGGTCGGAACCAACGTCCGGGGTGGCGGTCGGAATAAAGGTCCGGGTTGGCGGTCGGAACCAAGGTCCGGGGTGGCGGTCGGAACCAAGGTCCGGGGTGGCGGTCGGAACCAAGGTCGGGGGTGGCGGTCGGAACCATGGTCGGGGGTGGCGGTCGGAACCAAGGTCCGGGGTAGCGGTCGGAACCAATCTCCGGGGTGGCGGTCGGAACCAAGGTTCGGGGTGGTGGTCGGACCCAAGGCCCAGTGTGGCGGTAACAACCAAGGTCCGGGGTGGCGTTCGGAACAAAGGTCCGGGGTGGCGGCCTGAACCAAGTTCCGGCTTGGCGGTCAGACCCAAGTTCCGGGGTGGCGGTCGGAAACAAGGTCCGGGGTGGCGGTCGGAACCAAGGTCCGGGGTGGCGGTCGGAACCAAGGTCCGGGGTGGCGGTCGGAACCAACGTCCGGGCTGGCGGTCTGAACCAAGGACCGGGGTGGCAGTCGGATCCAAGGTCCGGGGTGGTGATCGGGACCAACGTCCGGGTGGCGGTCGGAACCAAGGTCCAGGGTGCCGGTCGGAACCAAGGTCCGGGGTGGCGGTCGGAACCAAGGTCCAGGGTGGCATTCGGAGCCAAGGTCCGCGGTGCCGTTCGGAACCAAGCTCCGGGCTGACGGGCGGAATAAACGTCGAGTGTAGCAGTCGGAACCAATGTCCGGGGTGGCGGTCTGAACCAAGTTCCGGGCTGACTGACGGTCGGAATAAACGTCCAGTGTAGCAGTCGGAACCAAGGTCCAGGATGGCGGTCGGAACTAAGGTCCGGGGTGGCGGTCGGAACCAAGGTCCGGGGTGGCGGTCGGAACCAAGGTCCGGGGTGGCGGTCGGAACCAAGGTCCGGGGTGGCGGTCGGAACCAAGGTCCGGGGTGGCGGTCGGAACCAAGGTCCGGGGTGGCGGTCGGAACCAAGGTCCGGGGTGGCGGTCGGAACCAAGGTCCGGGGTGGCGGTCGGAACCAAGGTCCGGGGTGGCGGTCGGAACCAAGGTCCGGGGTGGCGGTCGGAACCAAGGTCCGGGGTGGCGGTCGGAACCAAGGTCCGGGGTGGCGGTCGGAACCAAGGTCCGGGGTGGCGGTCGGAACCAAGGTCCGGGGTGGCGGTCGGAACCAAGGTCCGGGGTGGCGGTCGGAACCAAGGTCCGGGGTGGCGGTCGGAACCAAGGTCCGGGGTGGCGGTCGGAACCAAGGTCCGGGGTGGCGGTCGGAACCAAGGTCCGGGGTGGCGGTCGGAACCAAGGTCCGGGGTGGCGGTCGGAACCAAGGTCCGGGGTGGCGGTCGGAACCAAGGTCCGGGGTGGCGGTCGGAACCAAGGTCCGGGGTGGCGGTCGGAACCAAGGTCCGGGGTGGCGGTCGGAACCAAGGTCCGGGGTGGCGGTCGGAACCAAGGTCCGGGGTGGCGGTCGGAACCATGGTCGGGGGTGGCGGTCGGAACCAAGGTCCGGGGTGGCGGTCGGAACCAAGGTCCGGGGTGGCGGTCGGAACCAAGGTCCGGGGTGGCGGTCGGAACCAAGGTCCGGGGTGGCGGTCGGAACCAAGGTCCGGGGTGGCGGTCGGAACCAAGGTCCGGGGTGGCGGTCGGAACCAAGGTCCGGGGTGGCGGTCGGAACCAAGGTCCGGGGTGGCGGTCGGAACCAAGGTCCGGGGTGGCGGTCGGAACCATGGTCGGGGGTGGCGGTCGGAACCAAGGTCCGGGGTGGCGGTCGGAACCAATGTCCGGGGTGGCGGTCGGAACCAAGGTCCGGGGTGGTGGTCGGACCCAAGGCCCAGTGTGGCGGTAACAACCAAGGTCCGGGGTGGCGTTCGGAACAAAGGTCCGGGGTGGCGGCCTGAACCAAGTTCCGGCTTGGCGGTCGGACCCAAGTTCCGGGGTGGCGGTCGGAACCAAGATCCGGGGTGGCGTTCGGAACAAACGTCCGGGGTGGCGGTCGGACCCGAGGTCTGGCGTGGCGGTTGGAACGAAGGTCCGGGGTGGCGGTCGGAACCGAGGTCCGGGGTGGCGGTCGCAACCAAGGTCCGGGGTGGCGGTCGCAACCAAGGTCCGGGGTGGCGGTCTGAACCAAGGACCGGGGTGGCAGTCGGATCCAAGGTCCGGGGTGGTGGTCGGAACCAACGTCCGGGGTGGCAGTAGGAACCAAGGTCCGGGGTGGTGGTCGGAACCAACGTCCGGGGTGGTGGTCGGGACCAACGTCCGGGTGGCGGTCGGAACCAAGGTCCAGGGTGCCGGTCGGAACCAAGGTCCGGGGTGGCGGTCGGAACCAAGGTCCAGGTTGGCATTCGGAGCCAAGGTCCGCGGTGCCGTTCGGAACCAAGCTCCGGGCTGACGGGCGGAATAAACGTCGAGTGTAGCAGTCGGAACCAATGTCCGGGGTGGCGGTCTGAACCAAGTTCCGGGCTGACTGACGGTCGGAATAAACGTCCAGTGTAGCAGTCGGAACCAAGGTCCAGGGTGGCGGTCGGAACCAAGGTCCGGGGTGGCGGTCGGAACCAAGGTCCGGGGTGGCAGTCGGAACCAAGGTCCGGGGTGGCGGTCGGAACTAACGTCCGGGGTGGCAGTAGGAACCAAAGTCTGGGGTGGCGGTCGGAACCAAGGTCCGGGGTGGCGTTCGGAACCAAAGTCCGAGGTGGCGTTCGGAACCATGTTCCGGGCTGACGGTCAGAATAAACGTCCAGTGTAGCAGTCGGAACCAAGGTCCGGGGTGGCGGTCGGAACCAATGTCAGGGGTGGCGGTCCGAACCAACGTCCGGGGTGGCGGTCGGAACCAAGGTCCGGGGTGGCGGTCGGAAAGAAGTTCCGGGGTGGCGGTCGGAACCATAGCCCGGGATGGCGGTCGGACCCAAAGCCCGGGGTGGTGGTCTGAACCAAGTTCCGCGTGGCGGTCGGAACCAGGTTCCGGGGTGTCGGTCGGAACCAAGGTCCGGGTGGTGGTCGGAACCAAGGTCCGAGGTAGCGTTCGGAACCAAGGACCGGGGTGGTGGTCTGAACCAAGTTCCGGGTTGGCGGTCGGAACCAACGTCCGGGGTGGCGGTCGGAACCAACATCCAGGGTAGCGGTCGGAAACAACGTCCAGGGTGGCGGTCGGAACCAATGTCCGGGGTGGCTGTCCGAACCAACGTCCGGGGTGGCGGTCCGAACCAACGTCCGGGGTGGCGGTCCGAACCAACGTCCGGGCTGGCGGTCGGAATAAAGGTCCAGTGAAACGATCGGAACCAAGGTCCGGGGTGGCGGTCGGAACCAAGGTCCGGGGTGGCGTTCGGAATCAAGCTCCAGGCTGGCGATCGGAATAAAGCTCCAGTGTAGTGGTCGGAACCAAGGTCCGGGTTGGTGGTCTGAACCAAGTTCCGGCTTGGCGGTCGGAACCAAGTTCCAGTGTGGCAGTCGGAACCAACGTGGGGGTGGCGGTCGGAACCAATGTCTGGGGTGGCGGTCGGAATCAAAATCCGGGGTGGCGGTCGGAACGAAAGTCCGGGGTGGCGGTCGGAAAGAAGTTCCAGGGTGGCGGTCGGAACCATGGCCCGGGATGGCGGTCGGACCCAAGGTCCGGGGTGGCGGTCGGAACCAATGTCCGGGGTGGCGTTCGGAACCAAAGTCCGGGGAGGCGGTCTGAACCATGGCCCGGGGTGGCTGTCGGACCTAAGGCCCGGGGTGGCGGGCGGAACCAAGGTCCGGGGTGGCGGGCGGACCCATGGTCCCAGGCGGCAGTCAGAACCAAGGTCCGGGGTGGCATTCGGAACCAAGGTCCGGGGTGGTGGTAACAACAAAGGTCCGGGGTGGCGGTCGGAACCAAGGTCCGGGGTGGCGTTCGGAACCAAGTTCCGGCTTGGCGGTCGGAACCAAGTTCCGGCTTGGCGGTCGGAACCAAGTTCCGGCTTGGCGGTCGGAACCAAGTTCCGGCTTGGCGGTCGGAACCAAGTTCCGGCTTGGCGGTCGGAACCAAGTTCCGGCTTGGCGGTCGGAACCAAGTTCCGGCTTGGCGGTCGGAACCAAGTTCCGGCTTGGCGGTCGGAACCAAGTTCCGGCTTGGCGGTCGGAACCATGTTCCGGCTTGGCGGTCGGAACCAAGTTCCGGGGTGGCGGTCGGAACCAACATCCGGGGTGGCGGTCGGAACCAACATCCGGGGTGGCGGTCGGAACCAACATCCGGGGTGGCGGGCGGACCCATGGTCCCAGGCGGCAGTCAGAACCAAGGTCCGGGGTGGCATTCGGAACCAAGGTCCGGGGTGGTGGTAACAACAAAGGTCCGGGGTGGCGTTCGGAACCAAGGTCCGGGGTGGCGTTCGGAACCAAGTTCCGGCTTGGCGGTCGGAACCAAGTTCCGGCTTGGCGGTCGGAACCAACGTCCGGCTTGGCGGTCGGAACCAAGTTCCGGCTTGGCGGTCGGAACCAAGTTCCGGCTTGGCGGTCGGAACCAAGTTCCGGCTTGGCGGTCGGAACCAAGTTCCGGGGTGGCGGTCGGAACCAACATCCGGAGTGGCGGTCGGAGCCAACATCCGGGGTGGCGGTCGGAACCAACATCCGGGGTGGCGGTCGGAACCAACATCCGGGGTGGCGGTCGGAACCAACGTCAGGGGTGGCAGTCGGAAACAACGTCCGGGGTGGCGGTCGGAACCAGGGTGGCGGTCGGACCCAAGGTCCAGGGTGGCGGTTGGACCCAAGGTCCGGGGTGGCGGACGGACCCAAGGTCCCGGGTGGCGGTTGGAACCAAGGTCCGGGGTGGCGTTCGGAACCAAGGTCCGGGGTGGCGTTCGGAACCATGTTCCGGGCTGACGGTCAGAATAAACGTCCAGTGTAGCAGTCGGAACCAAGGTCCGGGGTGGCGGTCAGAACCAAGGTCCGGGGTGGCGGTCGGAACCAACGTCCGTGGTGGCAGTCGGAACCAACATCCGGGGTGGCGGTCGGAACCAACATCCGGGGTGGCGGTCGGAACCAACATCCGGGGTGGCGGTCGGAGCCAACATCCGGGGTGGCGGTCGGAACCAACATCCGGGGTGGCGGTCGGAACCAACATCCGGGGTGGCGGTCGGAACCAACGTCAGGGGTGGCAGTCGGAAACAACGTCCGGGGTGGCGGTCGGAACCAGGGTGGCGGTCGGACCCAAGGTCCAGGGTGGCGGTTGGACCCAAGGTCCGGGGTGGCGGACGGACCCAAGGTCCCGGGTGGCGGTTGGAACCAAGGTCCGGGGTGGCGTTCGGAACCAAGGTCCGGGGTGGCGTTCGGAACCAAAGTCCGAGGTGGCGTTCGGAACCATGTTCCGGGCTGACGGTCAGAATAAACGTCCAGTGTAGCAGTCGGAACCAAGGTCCGGGGTGGCGGTCAGAACCAAGGTCCGGGGTGGCGGTCGGAACCAACGTCCGTGGTGGCAGTCGGAACCAACATCCGGGGTGGCGGTCGGAACCAACGTCCGGGGTGGCTGTCGGAACCAAAGTCCGGGGAGGCGGTCGGAACCAAAGTCCGCGGTGGCAGTCGGAACCAGCATCCGGGGTGGCAGTCGGAACCAACATCCGGGGTGGCGGTCGGAACCAACGTCCGGGGTGGCGGTCCGAACCAACATCCGGGGTGGCGGTCGGAACCAACATCCGGCGTGGCAGTCGGAACCAACATCCGGGGTGGCAGTCGGAACCAACATCCGGGGTGGCGGTCGGAACCAACGTCCGGGGTGGCTGTCGGAACGAAAGTCCGGGGAGGCGGTCGGAACCAAAGTCCGCGGTGGCAGTCGGAACCAGCATCCGGGGTGGCAGTCGGAACCAACATCCGGGGTGGCGGTCGGAACCAACGTCCGGGGTGGCTGTCGGAACCAACATCCGGGGTGGCGGTCGGAACCAACATCCGGGGTGGCAGTCGGAACCAACGTCCGGGGTGGCTGTCGGAACCAAAGTCCGGGGAGGCGGTCTGAACCAGGGTGGCGGACGGACCCAACGTCCCGGGTGGCGGTCGGAACCAAGGCCCGGGGTGGCGTTCGGAACCAAGGTCCGGGGTGGCGTTCGGAACCAAGGTCCGGGCTGACGGTCGGAATAAACGTCCAGTGTAGCCGTCGGAACCAAGGTCCGTGCTGGCGGTCGGAACCAAGGTCCGGGCTGGCGGTCGGAGCCAAGGTCCAGCGTGGCAGTTGGAACCAAGGTCCGGGTTGGCAGTCGGACCCAAGGTCTGGGGTCGTGGGCAGAACCAACGTCCGGGGTGGCGGGCGGAACCATGGTCCGGGGTGGCGGGCGGAACCAGGGTGGCGGTCGTACCCAAGGTCCAGGGTGGCGGTCGGAACCAAGGTCCAGCATGGCGGTAACAACCGAGGTCCGGGGTAGCGGTCGGAACGCAGGTCCTGGGTGACGGTTGGAACCTCGGTCCTGGGTGGCGGTCGGAACCATGGTCCGGGGTGGCGGTCGGAACCAATGTCCGGGTTGGCGGTCGGAACCAAGGTCCGGGGTGGCGGTCGGAACCAAGGTCCGGGGTGGCAGTCGGAACCAAGGTCCGGGGTGGCGGTCGGAACCAAGGTCCGGGGTGGCGGTCGGAACCAACGTCCGGGCTGGCGGTCGGAACCAAGGTCCGGGGTGGCGGTCGGAACCAAGGTCCGGGGTGTGCGGTCGGAACCAAGGTCCGGGGTGTGCGGTCGGAACCAAGGTCCGGGGTGGCGGTCGGAACCAAGGTCCGGGGTGGAGGTCGGAACCAAGGTCCGGGGTGGCGTTCGGAACCAAGGTCCGGGGTGGCGGTCGGAACCAAGGTCCGGGGTGGCGTTCGGAACCAAGGTCCGGGGTGGCGTTCGGAACCAAGGTCCGGGCTGACGGTCGGAATAAACGTCCAGTGTAGCCGTCGGAACCAAGGTCCGTGCTGGCGGTCGGAACCAAGGTCCGGGCTGGCGGTCGGAGCCAAGGTCCGGCGTGGCAGTTGGAACCAAGGTCCGGGTTGGCAGTCGGACCCAAGGTCTGGGGTCGCGGGCAGAACCAACGTCCGGGGTGGCGGGCGGAACCATGGTCCGGGGTGGCGGGCGGAACCAGGGTGGCGGTCGTACCTAAGGTCCAGGGTGGCGGACGGAACCAAGGTCCAGCATGTCGGTAACAACCGACGTCCGAGGTGGCGGTCGGAACGCAGGTCCTGGGTGGCGGTCGGAACCAAGGTCCAGCATGGCGGTAACAACCGAGGTCCGGGGTAGCGGTCGGAACGCAGGTCCTGGGTGGCGGTTGGAACCTCGGTCCAGGGTGGCGGTCGGAACCAAGGTCCGGGTGGCGGTCGGAACCAAGGTCCGGGGTGGCGGTCGGAACCAAGGTCCGGGGTGGCGGTCGGAACCAAGGTCCGGGGTGGCGGTCGGAACCAAGGCCCGGGGTGGCGGTCGGAACCAAGGTCCGGGGTGGCGGTCGGAACCAAAGTCCTGGGTGGCGGTCGGAACCATGGTCCGGGGTGGCGGTCTGAACCAACATCCGGCTTGGCGGTCGGAACCAAGTTCCGGGTGGCGGTAACAACAAAGGTCCGGGCTGGCGGTCGGAACCAAGGTCTGGGTGGCGGTCGGAACCAAGGTCCGAGGTAGCGTTCGGAACCAAGGTCCGGGGTGGTGGTCTGAACCAAGTTCCGGCTTGGCGGTCGGAACCAAGTTCCGGGTTGGCGGTCGGAACCAACGTCCGGGGTGGCGGTCAGAACCAACATCCAGGGTGGCGGTCAGAACCAACATCCAGGGTGGCGGTCGGAAACAACATCCAGGGTGGCGGTCGGAAACAACGTCCGGGGTGGCGGTCGGAACTAACGTCCGGGGTGGCAGTAGGAACCAAAGTCCGGGGTGGCGGTCGGAACCAAGGTCCGGGGTGGCGTTCGGAACCAAAGTCCGAGGTGGCGTTCGGAACCATGTTCCGGGCTGACGGTCAGAATAAACGTCCAGTGTAGCAGTCGGAACCAAGGTCCGGGGTGGCGGTCAGAACCAAGGTCCGGGGTGGCGGTCGGAACCAACGTCCGTGGTGGCAGTCGGAACCAACATCCGGGGTGGCGGTCGGAACCAACGTCCGGGGTGGCTGTCGGAACCAAAGTCCGGGGAGGCGGTCGGAACCAAAGTCCGCGGTGGCAGTCGGAACCAGCATCCGGGGTGGCAGTCGGAACCAACATCCGGGGTGGCGGTCGGAACCAACGTCCGGGGTGGCTGTCGGAACCAACATCCGGGGTGGCGGTCGGAACCAACATCCGGGGTGGCGGTCGGAACCAACATCCGGGGTGGCAGTCGGAACCAATGTCCGGGGTGGCTGTCGGAACCAAAGTCCGGGGAAGCGGTCTGAACCAGGGTGGCGGACGGACCCAACGTCCCGGGTGGCGGTCGGAACCAAGGCCCGGGGTGGCGTTCGGAACCAAGGTCCGGGCTGACGGTCGGAATAAACGTCCAGTGTAGCCGTCGGAACCAAGGTCCGTGCTGGCGGTCGGAACCAAGGTCCGGGCTGGCGGTCGGAGCCAAGGTCCGGCGTGGCAGTTGGAACCAAGGTCCGGGTTGGCAGTCGGACCCAAGGTCTGGGGTCGCGGGCAGAACCAACGTCCGGGGTGGCGGGCGGAACCATGGTCCGGGGTGGCGGGCGGAACCAGGGTGGCGGTCGTACCTAAGGTCCAGGGTGGCGGACGGAACCAAGGTCCAGCATGTCGGTAACAACCGCGTCCGAGGTGGCGGTCGGAACGCAGGTCCTGGGTGGCGGTCGGAACCAAGGTCCAGCATGGCGGTAACAACCGAGGTCCGGGGTAGCGGTCGGAACGCAGGTCCTGGGTGGCGGTTGGAACCTCGGTCCAGGGTGGCGGTCGGAACCAAGGTCCGGGTGGCAGTCGGAACTAAGGTCCGGGGTGGCGGTCGGAACCAAGGTCCGGGGTGGCGGTCGGAACCAAGGTCCGGGGTGGCGGTCGGAACCAAGGCCCGGGGTGGCGGTCGGAACCAAAGTCCTGGGTGGCGGTCGGAACCATGGTCCGGGGTGGCGGTCTGAACCAAGGTCCGGCTTCACGGTCGGATCCAAGGTCCGGGGTGGCGGTCGGAACCATGGTCCGGGGTGGCGGTCGGAACCAATGTCCGGGTTGGCGGTCGGAACCAAGGTCCGGGGTGGCGGTCGGAACCAAGGTCCGGGGTGGCAGTCGGAACCAAGGTCCGGGGTGGCGGTCGGAACTAACGTCCGGGGTGGCAGTAGGAACCAAAGTCTGGGGTGGCGGTCGGAACCAAGGTCCGGGGTGGCGTTCGGAACCAAAGTCCGAGGTGGCGTTCGGAACCATGTTCCGGGCTGACGGTCAGAATAAACGTCCAGTGTAGCAGTCGGAACCAAGGTCCGGGGTGGCGGTCGGAACCAATGTCAGGGGTGGCGGTCCGAACCAACGTCCGGGGTGGCGGTCGGAACCAAGGTCCGGGGTGGCGGTCGGAAAGAAGTTCCGGGGTGGCGGTCGGAACCATAGCCCGGGATGGCGGTCGGACCCAAAGCCCGGGGTGGTGGTCTGAACCAAGTTCCGCGTGGCGGTCGGAACCAGGTTCCGGGGTGTCGGTCGGAACCAAGGTCCGGGTGGCGGTCGGAACCAAGGTCCGAGGTAGCGTTCGGAACCAAGGACCGGGGTGGTGGTCTGAACCAAGTTCCGGGTTGGCGGTCGGAACCAACGTCCGGGGTGGCGGTCGGAACCAACATCCAGGGTAGCGGTCGGAAACAACGTCCAGGGTGGCGGTCGGAACCAATGTCCGGGGTGGCTGTCCGAACCAACGTCCGGGGTGGCGGTCCGAACCAACGTCCGGGGTGGCGGTCCGAACCAACGTCCGGGCTGGCGGTCGGAATAAAGGTCCAGTGAAGCGGTCGGAACCAAGGTCCGGGGTGGCGGTCGGAACCAAGGTCCGGGGTGGCGTTCGGAATCAAGCTCCAGGCTGGCGATCGGAATAAAGCTCCAGTGTAGTGGTCGGAACCAAGGTCCGGGTTGGTGGTCTGAACCAAGTTCCGGCTTGGCGGTCGGAACCAAGTTCCAGTGTGGCAGTCGGAACCAACGTGGGGGTGGCGGTCGGAACCAATGTCTGGGGTGGCGGTCGGAATCAAAATCCGGGGTGGCGGTCGGAACGAAAGTCCGGGGTGGCGGTCGGAAAGAAGTTCCAGGGTGGCGGTCGGAACCATGGCCCGGGATGGCGGTCGGACCCAAGGTCCGGGGTGGCGGTCGGAACCAATGTCCGGGGTGGCGTTCGGAACCAAAGTCCGGGGAGGCGGTCTGAACCAGGGTGGCGGACGGACCCAACGTCCCGGGTGGCGGTCGGAACCAAGGCCCGGGGTGGCATTCGGAACCAAGGTCCGGGGTGGCGTTCGGAACCAAGGTCCGGGCTGACGGTCGGAATAAACGTCCAGTGTAGCCGTCGGAACCAAGGTCCGTGCTGGCGGTCGGAACCAAGGTCCGGGGTGGCGTTCGGAGCCAAGGTCCGGCGTGGCAGTTGGAACCAAGGTCCGGGTTGGCAGTCGGACCCAAGGTCTGGGGTCGTGGGCAGAACCAACGTCCGGGGTGGCGGGCGGAACCATGGTCCGGGGTGGCGGGCGGAACCAGGGTGGCGGTCGTACCCAAGGTCCAGGGTGGCGGACGGAACCAAGGTCCAGCATGTCGGTAACAACCGACGTCCGAGGTGGCGGTCGGAACGCAGGTCCTGGGTGGCGGTCGGAACCAAGGTCCAGCATGGCGGTAACAACCGAGGTCCGGGGTAGCGGTCGGAACGCAGGTCCTGGGTGACGGTTGGAACCTCGGTCCAGGGTGGCGGTCGGAACCAAGGTCCGGGTGGCAGTCGGAACCAAGGTCCGGGGTGGCGGTCGGAACCAAGGTCCGGGGTGGCGGTCGGAACCAAGGTCCGGGGTGGCGGTCGGAACCAAGGCCCGGGGTGGCGGTCGGAACCAAAGTCCTGGGTGGCGGTCGGAACCATGGTCCGGGGTGGCGGTCGGAACCAAGGTCCGGCTTCACGGTCGGATCCAAGGTCCGGGGTGGCGGTCGGAACCATGGTCCGGGGTGGCGGTCGGAACCAATGTCCGGGTTGGCGGTCGGAACCAAGGTCCGGGGTGGCGGTCGGAACCAAGGTCCGGGGTGGCAGTCGGAACCAAGGTCCGGGGTGGCGGTCGGAACCAAGGTCCGGGGTGGCGGTCGGAACCAACGTCCGGGCTGGCGGTCGGAACCAAGGTCCGGGGTGGCGGTCGGAACCAAGGTCCGGGGTGTGCGGTCGGAACCAAGGTCCGGGGTGTGCGGTCGGAACCAAGGTCCGGGGTGGCGGTCGGAACCAAGGTCCGGGGTGGAGGTCGGAACCAAGGTCCGGGGTGGCGTTCGGAACCAAGGTCCGGGGTGGCGGTCGGAACAAAGGTCCGGGGTGGCGGTCGGAACCAAGGTCCGGGGTGGCGGTCGGAACCAAGGTCCGGGGTGGCGTTCGGAACCAAGGTCCGGGGTGGCGTTCGGAACCAAGGTCCGGGGTGGCGTTCGGAACCAAGGTCCGGGCTGACGGTCGGAATAAACGTCCAGTGTAGCCGTCGGAACCAAGGTCCGTGCTGGCGGTCGGAACCAAGGTCCGGGCTGGCGGTCGGAGCCAAGGTCCGGCGTGGCAGTTGGAACCAAGGTCCGGGTTGGCAGTCGGACCCAAGGTCTGGGGTCGCGGGCAGAACCAACGTCCGGGGTGGCGGGCGGAACCATGGTCCGGGGTGGCGGGCGGAACCAGGGTGGCGGTCGTACCTAAGGTCCAGGGTGGCGGACGGAACCAAGGTCCAGCATGTCGGTAACAACCGACGTCCGAGGTGGCGGTCGGAACGCAGGTCCTGGGTGGCGGTCGGAACCAAGGTCCAGCATGGCGGTAACAACCGAGGTCCGGGGTAGCGGTCGGAACGCAGGTCCTGGGTGGCGGTTGGAACCTCGGTCCAGGGTGGCGGTCGGAACCAAGGTCCGGGTGGCGGTCGGAACCAAGGTCCGGGGTGGCGGTCGGAACCAAGGTCCGGGCTGGCGGTCGGAACCAAGGTCTGGGTGGCGGTCGGAACCAAGGTCCGAGGTAGCGTTCGGAACCAAGGTCCGGGGTGGTGGTCTGAACCAAGTTCCGGCTTGGCGGTCGGAACCAAGTTCCGGGTTGGCGGTCGGAACCAACGTCCGGGGTGGCGGTCAGAACCAACATCCAGGGTGGCGGTCGGAAACAACGTCCGGGGTGGCGGTCGGAACTAACGTCCGGGGTGGCAGTAGGAACCAAAGTCCGGGGTGGCGGTCGGAACCAAGGTCCGGGGTGGCGTTCGGAACCAAAGTCCGAGGTGGCGTTCGGAACCATGTTCCGGGCTGACGGTCAGAATAAACGTCCAGTGTAGCAGTCGGAACCAAGGTCCGGGGTGGCGGTCAGAACCAAGGTCCGGGGTGGCGGTCGGAACCAACGTCCGTGGTGGCAGTCGGAACCAACATCCGGGGTGGCGGTCGGAACCAACGTCCGGGGTGGCTGTCGGAACCAAAGTCCGGGGAGGCGGTCGGAACCAAAGTCCGCGGTGGCAGTCGGAACCAGCATCCGGGGTGGCAGTCGGAACCAACATCCGGGGTGGCGGTCGGAACCAACGTCCGGGGTGGCTGTCGGAACCAACATCCGGGGTGGCGGTCGGAACCAACATCCGGGGTGGCAGTCGGAACCAACATCCGGGGTGGCAGTCGGAACCAACGTCCGGGGTGGCTGTCGGAACCAAAGTCCGGGGAAGCGGTCTGAACCAGGGTGGCGGACGGACCCAACGTCCCGGGTGGCGGTTGGAACCAAGGCCCGGGGTGGCGTTCGGAACCAAGGTCCGGGCTGACGGTCGGAATAAACATCCAGTGTAGCCGTCGGAACCAAGGTCCGTGCTGGCGGTCGGAACCAAGGTCCGGGCTGGCGGTCGGAGCCAAGGTCCGGCGTGGCAGTTGGAACCAAGGTCCGCGTTGGCAGTCGGACCCAAGGTCTGGGGTCGCGGGCAGAACCAACGTCCGGGGTGGCGGGCGGAACCATGGTCCGGGGTGGCGGGCGGAACCAGGGTGGCGGTCGTACCCAAGGTCCAGGGTGGCGGACGGAACCAAGGTCCAGCATGTCGGTAACAACCGACGTCCGAGGTGGCGGTCGGAACGCAGGTCCTGGGTGGCGGTCGGAACCAAGGTCCAGCATGGCGGTAACAACCGAGGTCCGGGGTAGCGGTCGGAACGCAGGTCCTGGGTGGCGGTTGGAACCTCGGTCCAGGGTGGCGGTCGGAACCAAGGTCCGGGTGGCAGTCGGAACTAAGGTCCGGGGTGGCGGTCGGAACCAAGGTCCGGGGTGGCGGTCGGAACCAAGGTCCGGGGTGGCGGTCGGAACCAAGGCCCGGGGTGGCGGTCGGAACCAAAGTCCTGGGTGGCGGTCGGAACCATGGTCCGGGGTGGCGGTCTGAACCAAGGTCCGGCTTCACGGTCGGATCCAAGGTCCGGGGTGGCGGTCGGAACCATGGTCCGGGATGGCGGTCGGAACCAATGTCCGGGTTGGCGGTCGGAACCAAGGTCCGGGGTGGCGGTCGGAACCAAGGTCCGGGGTGGCAGTCGGAACCAAGGTCCGGGGTGGCGGTCGGAACCAAGGTCCGGGGTGGCGGTCGGAACCAACGTCCGGGCTGGCGGTCGGAACCAAGGTCCGGGGTGGCGGTCGGAACCAAGGTCCGGGGTGTGCGGTCGGAACCAAGGTCCGGGGTGTGCGGTCGGAACCAAGGTCCGGGGTGGCGGTCGGAACCAAGGTCCGGGGTGGAGGTCGGAACCAATGTCCGGGGTGGCGGTCGGAACCACGGTCCGGGGTGGCGGTCGGAACAAAGGTCCGGGGTGACGGTCGGAACCAAGGTCCGGGGTGGCGGTCGGAACCAAGGTCCGGGGTGGCGTTCGGAACCAAGGTCCGGGGTGGCGTTCGGAACCAAGGTCCGGGGTGGCGTTCGGAACCAAGGTCCGGGCTGACGGTCGGAATAAACGTCCAGTGTAGCCGTCGGAACCAAGGTCCGTGCTGGCGGTCGGAACCAAGGTCCGGGCTGGCGGTCGGAGCCAAGGTCCGGCGTGGCAGTTGGAACCAAGGTCCGGGTTGGCAGTCGGACCCAAGGTCTGGGGTCGTGGGCAGAACCAACGTCCGGGGTGGCGGGCGGAACCATGGTCCGGGGTGGCGGGCGGAACCAGGGTGGCGGTCGTACCTAAGGTCCAGGGTGGCGGACGGAACCAAGGTCCAGCATGTCGGTAACAACCGCGTCCGAGGTGGCGGTCGGAACGCAGGTCCTGGGTGGCGGTCGGAACCAAGGTCCAGCATGGCGGTAACAACCGAGGTCCGGGGTAGCGGTCGGAACGCAGGTCCTGGGTGGCGGTTGGAACCTCGGTCCAGGGTGGCGGTCGGAACCAAGGTCCGGGTGGCGGTCGGAACCAAGGTCCGGGGTGGCGGTCGGAACCAAGGTCCGGGGTGGCGGTCGGAACCAAGGTCCGCGGTGGCGGTCGGAACCAAGGCCCGGGGTGGCGGTCGGAACCAAGGTCCGGGGTGGCGGTCGGAACCAAAGTCCTGGGTGGCGGTCGGAACCATGGTCCGGGGTGGCGGTCTGAACCAACATCCGGCTTGGCGGTCGGAACCAAGTTCCGGGTGGCGGTAACAACAAAGGTCCGGGCTGGCGGTCGGAACCAAGGTCTGGGTGGCGGTCGGAACCAAGGTCCGAGGTAGCGTTCGGAACCAAGGTCCGGGGTGGTGGTCTGAACCAAGTTCCGGCTTGGCGGTCGGAACCAAGTTCCGGGTTGGCGGTCGGAACCAACGTCCGGGGTGGCGGTCAGAACCAACATCCAGGGTGGCGGTCGGAAACAACGTCCGGGGTGGCGGTCGGAACTAACGTCCGGGGTGGCAGTAGGAACCAAAGTCTGGGGTGGCGGTCGGAACCAAGGTCCGGGGTGGCGTTCGGAACCAAAGTCCGAGGTGGCGTTCGGAACCATGTTCCGGGCTGACGGTCAGAATAAACGTCCAGTGTAGCAGTCGGAACCAAGGTCCGGGGTGGCGGTCGGAACCAATGTCAGGGGTGGCGGTCCGAACCAACGTCCGGGGTGGCGGTCGGAACCAAGGTCCGGGGTGGCGGTCGGAAAGAAGTTCCGGGGTGGCGGTCGGAACCATAGCCCGGGATGGCGGTCGGACCCAAAGCCCGGGGTGGTGGTCTGAACCAAGTTCCGCGTGGCGGTCGGAACCAGGTTCCGGGGTGTCGGTCGGAACCAAGGTCCGGGTGGCGGTCGGAACCAAGGTCCGAGGTAGCGTTCGGAACCAAGGACCGGGGTGGTGGTCTGAACCAAGTTCCGGGTTGGCGGTCGGAACCAACGTCCGGGGTGGCGGTCGGAACCAACATCCAGGGTAGCGGTCGGAAAAAACGTCCGGGGTGGCGGTCGGAACCAATGTCCGGGGTGGCTGTCCGAACCAACGTCCGGGGTGGCGGTCCGAACCAACGTCCGGGGTGGCGGTCCGAACCAACGTCCGGGCTGGCGGTCGGAATAAAGGTCCAGTGAAGCGGTCGGAACCAAGGTCCGGGGTGGCGGTCGGAACCAAGGTCCGGGGTGGCGTTCGGAATCAAGCTCCAGGCTGGCGATCGGAATAAAGCTCCAGTGTAGTGGTCGGAACCAAGGTCCGGGTTGGTGGTCTGAACCAAGTTCCGGCTTGGCGGTCGGAACCAAGTTCCAGTGTGGCAGTCGGAACCAACGTGGGGGTGGCGGTCGGAACCAATGTCTGGGGTGGCGGTCGGAATCAAAATCCGGGGTGGCGGTCGGAACGAAAGTCCGGGGTGGCGGTCGGAAAGAAGTTCCAGGGTGGCGGTCGGAACCATGGCCCGGGATGGCGGTCGGACCCAAGGTCCGGGGTGGCAGTCCGAACCAATGTCCGGGGTGGCGTTCGGAACCAAAGTCCGGGGTGGCGGTCGGAACCATGGCCCGGGGTGGCTGTCGGACCTAAGGCCCGGGGTGGCGGGCGGAACCAAGGTCCGGGGTGGCGGGCGGACCCATGGTCCCAGGCGGCAGTCAGAACCAAGGTCCGGGGTGGCATTCGGAACCAAGGTCCGGGGTGGTGGTAACAACAAAGGTCCGGGGTGGCGGTCGGAACCAAGGTCCGGGGTGGCGTTCGGAACCAAGTTCCGGCTTGGCGGTCGGAACCAAGTTCCGGCTTGGCGGTCGGAACCAAGTTCCGGCTTGGCGGTCGGAACCAAGTTCCGGCTTGGCGGTCGGAACCAAGTTCCGGGGTGGCGGTCGGAACCAACATCCGGGGTGGCGGTCGGAACCAACATCCGGGGTGGCGGTCGGAACCAACATCCGGGGTGGCTGTCGGAACCAACGTCAGGGGTGGCGGTCGGAAACAACGTCCGGGGTGGCGGTCGGAACCAGGGTGGCGGTCGGACCCAAGGTCCAGGGTGGCGGTTGGACCCAAGGTCCGGGGTGGCGGACGGACCCAAGGTCCCGGGTGGCGGTTGGAACCAAGGTCCGGGGTGGCGGTCGGAACCAAAGTCCGGGGTGGCGTTCGGAACCAAAGTCCGGGGTGGCGGTCGGAACCAAGGTCCGGGGTGGCGTTCGAAACCATGGTCCGGGGTGGTGGTCTGAACTAAGTTCCGGCTTGGCAGTCGGAACCAAGTTCCGGGGTGTCGGTCGGAACCAACGTCCGTGGTGGCAGTCGGAACCAACATCCGGGGTGGCGGTCGGAACCAACGTCCGGGGTGGCTGTCGGAACCAAAGTCCGGGGAGGCGGTCGGAACCAAAGTCCGCGGTGGCAGTCGGAACCAGCATCCGGGGTGGCAGTCGGAACCAACATCCGGGGTGGCGGTCGGAACCAACGTCCGGGGTGGCTGTCGGAACCAACATCCGGGGTGGCGGTCGGAACCAACATCCGGGGTGGCGGTCGGAACCAACATCCGGGGTGGCAGTCGGAACCAACATCCGGGGTGGCAGTCGGAACCAACGTCCGGGGTGGCTGTCGGAACCAAAGTCCGGGGAGGCGGTCTGAACCAGGGTGGCGGACGGACCCAACGTCCCGGGTGGCGGTCGGAACCAAGGTCCGGGGTGGCGTTCGGAACCAAGGTCCGGGGTGGCGTTCGGAACCAAGGTCCGGGCTGACGGTCGGAATAAACGTCCAGTGTAGCCGTCGGAACCAAGGTCCGTGCTGGCGGTCGGAACCAAGGTCCGGGCTGGCGGTCGGAGCCAAGGTCCGGCGTGGCAGTTGGAACCAAGGTCCGGGTTGGCAGTCGGACCCAAGGTCTGGGGTCGCGGGCAGAACCAACGTCCGGGGTGGCGGGCGGAACCATGGTCCGGGGTGGCGGGCGGAACCAGGGTGGCGGTCGTACCCAAGGTCCAGGGTGGCGGACGGAACCAAGGTCCAGCATGTCGGTAACAACCGACGTCCGAGGTGGCGGTCGGAACGCAGGTCCTGGGTGGCGGTCGGAACCAAGGTCCAGCATGGCGGTAACAACCGAGGTCCGGGGTAGCGGTCGGAACGCAGATCCTGGGTGGCGGTTGGAACCTCGGTCCAGGGTGGCGGTCGGAACCAAGGTCCGGGTGGCAGTCGGAACCAAGGTCCGGGGTGGCGGTCGGAACCAAGGTCCAGGGTGGCGGTCGGAACCAAGGTCCGGGGTGGCGGTCGGAACCAAGGCCCGGGGTGGCGGTCGGAACCAAGGTCCGGGGTGGCGGTCGGAACCAAAGTCCTGGGTGGCGGTCGGAACCATGGTCCGGGGTGGCGGTCTGAACCAAGGTCCGGCTTCACGGTCGGATCCAAGGTCCGGGGTGGCGGTCGGAACCATGGTCCGGGGTGGCGATCGGAATCAAAATCCGGGGTGGCGGTCGGAACGAAAGTCCGGGGTGGCGGTCGGAAAGAAGTTCCAGGGTGGCGGTCGGAACCAACGTGGGGGTGGCGGTCGGAACCAATGTCTGGGGTGGCGGTCGGAATCAAAATCCGGGGTGGCGGTCGGAACGAAAGTCCGGGGTGGCGGTCGGAAAGAAGTTCCAGGGTGGCGGTCGGAACCATGGCCCGGGATGGCGGTCGGACCCAAGGTCCGGGGTGGCAGTCCGAACCAATGTCCGGGGTGGCGTTCGGAACCAAAGTCCGGGGTGGCGGTCGGAACCATGGCCCGGGGTGGCTGTCGGACCTAAGGCCCGGGGTGGCGGGCGGAACCAAGGTCCGGGGTGGCGGGCGGACCCATGGTCCCAGGCGGCAGTCAGAACCAAGGTCCGGGGTGGCATTCGGAACCAAGGTCCGGGGTGGTGGTAACAACAAAGGTCCGGGGTGGCGGTCGGAACCAAGGTCCGGGGTGGCGTTCGGAACCAAGTTCCGGCTTGGCGGTCGGAACCAAGTTCCGGCTTGGCGGTCGGAACCAAGTTCCGGCTTGGCGGTCGGAACCAAGTTCCGGCTTGGCGGTCGGAACCAAGTTCCGGGGTGGCGGTCGGAACCAACATCCGGGGTGGCGGTCGGAACCAACATCCGGGGTGGCGGTCGGAACCAACATCCGGGGTGGCTGTCGGAACCAACGTCAGGGGTGGCGGTCGGAAACAACGTCCGGGGTGGCGGTCGGAACCAGGGTGGCGGTCGGACCCAAGGTCCAGGGTGGCGGTTGGACCCAAGGTCCGGGGTGGCGGACGGACCCAAGGTCCCGGGTGGCGGTTGGAACCAAGGTCCGGGGTGGCGGTCGGAACCAAAGTCCGGGGTGGCGTTCGGAACCAAAGTCCGGGGTGGCGGTCGGAACCAAGGTCCGGGGTGGCGTTCGAAACCATGGTCCGGGGTGGTGGTCTGAACTAAGTTCCGGCTTGGCAGTCGGAACCAAGTTCCGGGGTGTCGGTCGGAACCAACGTCCGTGGTGGCAGTCGGAACCAACATCCGGGGTGGCGGTCGGAACCAACGTCCGGGGTGGCTGTCGGAACCAAAGTCCGGGGAGGCGGTCGGAACCAAAGTCCGCGGTGGCAGTCGGAACCAGCATCCGGGGTGGCAGTCGGAACCAACATCCGGGGTGGCGGTCGGAACCAACGTCCGGGGTGGCTGTCGGAACCAACATCCGGGGTGGCGGTCGGAACCAACATCCGGGGTGGCGGTCGGAACCAACATCCGGGGTGGCAGTCGGAACCAACATCCGGGGTGGCAGTCGGAACCAACGTCCGGGGTGGCTGTCGGAACCAAAGTCCGGGGAGGCGGTCTGAACCAGGGTGGCGGACGGACCCAACGTCCCGGGTGGCGGTCGGAACCAAGGTCCGGGGTGGCGTTCGGAACCAAGGTCCGGGGTGGCGTTCGGAACCAAGGTCCGGGCTGACGGTCGGAATAAACGTCCAGTGTAGCCGTCGGAACCAAGGTCCGTGCTGGCGGTCGGAACCAAGGTCCGGGCTGGCGGTCGGAGCCAAGGTCCGGCGTGGCAGTTGGAACCAAGGTCCGGGTTGGCAGTCGGACCCAAGGTCTGGGGTCGCGGGCAGAACCAACGTCCGGGGTGGCGGGCGGAACCATGGTCCGGGGTGGCGGGCGGAACCAGGGTGGCGGTCGTACCCAAGGTCCAGGGTGGCGGACGGAACCAAGGTCCAGCATGTCGGTAACAACCGACGTCCGAGGTGGCGGTCGGAACGCAGGTCCTGGGTGGCGGTCGGAACCAAGGTCCAGCATGGCGGTAACAACCGAGGTCCGGGGTAGCGGTCGGAACGCAGATCCTGGGTGGCGGTTGGAACCTCGGTCCAGGGTGGCGGTCGGAACCAAGGTCCGGGTGGCAGTCGGAACCAAGGTCCGGGGTGGCGGTCGGAACCAAGGTCCAGGGTGGCGGTCGGAACCAAGGTCCGGGGTGGCGGTCGGAACCAAGGCCCGGGGTGGCGGTCGGAACCAAGGTCCGGGGTGGCGGTCGGAACCAAAGTCCTGGGTGGCGGTCGGAACCATGGTCCGGGGTGGCGGTCTGAACCAAGGTCCGGCTTCACGGTCGGATCCAAGGTCCGGGGTGGCGGTCGGAACCATGGTCCGGGGTGGCGGTCGGAACCAATGTCCGGGTTGGCGGTCGGAACCAAGGTCCGGGGTGGCGGTCGGAACGAAGGTCCGGGGTGGCAGTCGGAACCAAGGTCCGGGGTGGCAGTCGGAACCAAGGTCCGGGGTGGCGGTCGGAACCAACGTCCGGGCTGGCGGTCGGAACCAAGGTCCGGGGTGGCGGTCGGAACCAAGGTCCGGGGTGTGCGGTCGGAACCAAGGTCCGGGGTGTGCGGTCGGAACCAAGGTCCGGGGTGGCGGTCGGAACCAAGGTCCGGGGTGGAGGTCGGAACCAATGTCCGGGGTGGCGGTCGGAACCAAGGTCCGGGGTGGCGGTCGGAACAAAGGTCCGGGGTGGCGGTCGGAACCAAGGTCCGGGGTGGCGGTCGGAACCAAGGTCCGGGGTGGCGTTCGGAACCAAGGTCCGGGGTGGCGTTCGGAACCAAGGTCCGGGCTGACGGTCGGAATAAACGTCCAGTGTAGCCGTCGGAACCAAGGTCCGTGCTGGCGGTCGGAACCAAGGTCCGGGCTGGCGGTCGGAGCCAAGGTCCGGCGTGGCAGTTGGAACCAAGGTCCGGGTTGGCAGTCGGACCCAAGGTCTGGGGTCGCGGGCAGAACCAACGTCCGGGGTGGCAGGCGGAACCATGGTCCGGGGTGGCGGGCGGAACCAGGGTGGCGGTCGTACCCAAGGTCCAGGGTGGCGGACGGAACCAAGGTCCAGCATGTCGGTAACAACCGACGTCCGAGGTGGCGGTCGGAACGCAGGTCCTGGGTGGCGGTCGGAACCAAGGTCCAGCATGGCGGTAACAACCGAGGTCCGGGGTAGCGGTCGGAACGCAGGTCCTGGGTGGCGGTTGGAACCTCGGTCCAGGGTGGCGGTCGGAACCAAGGTCCGGGTGGCGGTCGGAACCAAGGTCCGGGGTGGCGGTCGGAACCAAGGTCCGGGGTGGCGGTCGGAACCAAGGTCCGGGGTGGCGGTCGGAACCAAGGCCCGGGGTGGCGGTCGGAACCAAGGTCCGGGGTGGCGGTCGGAACCAAAGTCCTGGGTGGCGGTCGGAACCATGGTCCGGGGTGGCGGTCTGAACCAAGGTCCGGCTTCACGGTCGGATCCAAGGTCCGGGGTGGCGGTCGGAACCATGGTCCGGGGTGGCGGTCGGAACCATGGTCCGGGGTGGCGGTCGGAACCAAGGTCCGGGGTGGCGGTCGGAACCAAGGTCCGGGGTGGCAGTCGGAACCAAGGTCCGGGGTGGCGGTCGGAACCAAGGTCCGGGGTGGCGGTCGGAACCAACGTCCGGGCTGGCGGTCGGAACCAAGGTCCGGGGTGGCGGTCGGAACCAAGGTCCGGGGTGTGCGGTCGGAACCAAGGTCCGGGGTGTGCGGTCGGAACCAAGGTCCGGGGTGGCGGTCGGAACCAATGTCCGGGGTGGCGGTCGGAACCAAGGTCCGGGGTGGCGGTCGGAACAAAGGTCCGGGGTGGCGGTCGGAACCAAGGTCCGGGGTGGCGGTCGGAACCAAGGTCCGGGGTGGCGGTCGGAACCAAGGTCCGGGGTGGCGGAACAAAGGTCCGGGGTGGCGGTCGGAACCAAGGTCCGGGCTGGCGGTCGGAACTCCCATTCGAGGTCAAGGTGACATTGGCTCTGAACGTCTATGTCATTGGATCGTTCTGGGCACCCAGTGGGGTGATCTGTGGCATATCGCAGGCCTCTGTGCATGGGCATGTGCGCCAGGTCACGGATGGTGTTGGCCAGGCACAGCAGGAGGCCCGGGCTGCAGGCTTCGCTGCCATAGCTGAAATGCCCCATGTGCAGGGAGCTGTGGATGGGATGCACATCACCCTGCTGTCCCGCAAGGTGAGCAACAACCCTTTATCAACTTCCACTAGTGTGGTGAACCATAGTTGGTTACCACTATGAGTGCTGAGCCATGGATGGTCAGCACTGTGGGTGTTTGTAGATATGTTACTGTAGTTACTGTTGGTGTTAGGGTTGGACTGTTCTTCGTGTTGATATTGTTCTGTGGTACACTCCAGTTGGCTCCGCCTACCTGGGGAAGTATAAAGGTCACTGCACTGCCTGGTGACCCTTTAGTCTGGGATTGTATTGTATGTAGTGTGCTCCATTCTTGTTAGTAATAAAAGCCTTTATTTCCCGGGTACAATCTAGCCTCCCGAGTGATTTAATCGCGCATCAATTTTATTACTAACAAAATTTTGGTAAAAAAAAATCCGTGGAGCAAATGTTGAAACCCGATCAGCTTACTTTAGATCCACGTGCGGCAGGAGCGTCGAACACTTTCGACCATTGGTTAAAGTGTTTTCAAGACTACATCGATGCCTCAACAGCCATTCAAAACGACGCCGATAGACTGCGGGTCCTCCACGCAAGGGTAAGCGACACTGTATACTCATCAATCCGCGATGCCCAAGACTACAAAGGGGCCATCGAACTACTTAAGAAACTGGACAACAAACCGCCAAACGAGATCCATGCTCGACACCTTCTCGCCACTCGACGGCGGCAGCCCGGCGCAATGACAGGACAGTACCTGTGTGAACTTCAGCAGCTAGCCAGAGCCTGCAACTGCAAGCCAGTGTCGGCGGCCCAGTATACGAACGACTTGATCCGAGATGTGTTCGTGGCGGGAATCGGCTCGTCGTATATTCGCCTTCGGCTGCTTGAGCAAGGTAATCTGGACCTCGCTAAGACGGTTGAATTGGCTGACACTATGGAAACGGCCTCCAGAAGTCTAGAAACGTACCCCACCAACCACGTAGGAACATCGTGGCAAGTACAGCCACCGACTCAACTTTACTCAGCGGCTCCGAAAAACTGCGTGATTGTGTTTCCAACCTCGGACCTGACGACGGCGGCAGCTCCAGGAGGCCCGCGGTGTTACTTCTGTGGATTGGCGAGACACCCTCGGCAGCGATGTCCAGCTAGAACGGTATTGTGCTCCGCGTGTGGAAAGAAAGGGCATTATGCCAAAGTCTGCAGGACCAAACCCCCCTCCAAGCATAGCAGCGCGGCGTGTGATTCTCCAGAGCCTGTCTCCTTGTCTCCAGTTTCTTCGAAGTCTTCCACCACGTGCGATTCCAGAGCGCCGCCAATCCTGATGACGAAGACGCAAGACACGTGCGACCTGCAGGGGCCGCCACTTTTAGCGCCACTGACCACGTGCGATCCATGGGCGCAGCCATTTTGGTCGGCACCGACCGCAGACAACAGGGAGAAGTGCGTATTTAGCAAGCGCCGCCTAGCAATTCTCGGATACGTGGTGGAAAGCGGGGTCCTTGGCCCTGATCCAGACCGTATGCATCCCCTCCTTGAACTTCCCCTGCCCACTAGTATCAAAGCACTGAGAAGATGCTTAGGTTTCTTTTCATACTATGCACAGTGGGTTCCCAATTATGCGGACAAAGCCCGTCCGCTCATCAAGTCTACCTCCTTTCCCCTAGCAACAGAGGCTCGCTTAGCCTTTGAAGGGATAAAAGCCGACATCGCGAAAGCCACGATGCATGCTGTCGATGAGTCCTTTCAGGTGGCGAGTGATGCATCTGATTTCACCCTGGCCGCCACACTTAACCAGGTGGGCAGGCCCGTCGCCTTTTTCTCTCGCACCCTCCAAGGCCCTGAAATTCGGCACTCTGCGGTGGAAAAAGAGGCCGAGGCCATTGTGGAGGCCGTTCGGCATTGGCGCCATTACTTGGCGGGAAAACGATTCACCCTGCTCACGGACCAGCGGTCCGTGGCGTTCATGTTCAACAACACGTTACGGGGTAAGATCAAAAATGATAAAATCTTGAGGTGGAGATTCGAACTCTCCACCTACAACTATGATATCATGTACCGTCCAGGGAAGCTCAATGAGCCCTCAGACGCCCTGTCGCTTGGAACATGTGCAAGTGTGCAAGAGGATCGATTACAGGCCCTCCACAATGATCTCTGCCATCCGGGGATCACTCGGCTCTTCCATTTCGTAAAGGCCCGGAATCTACCCTACTCAGTGGATGATGTCAGGTCCATAACCTGAAGCTGCCAGGTATGTGCTGAATGCAAACCGCACTTCTCCCGACCTGACAGGGCACACCTCATTAAGGCCACTCGCCCTTTTGAAAGACTGAGTGTGGACTTCAAGGGCCCCCTCCCTTCGACAGATCGGAACGTGTACTTCCTCAATGTGATTGACGAGTACTCACGATTCCCTTTTGCCATTCCCTGTTCAGATATGACCGCTGCCACGGTTATCAAAGCATTATGGGATCTTTTCACCCTGTTTGGTGACCCCAGCTATATCCACAGTGATAGGGGCTCGTCATTTATGAGTGACGACTTGAGGCAATACCTGCTCTCAAAAGGGATTGCCTCAAGTAGAACTACGAGTTCTAAGGGTAACGGACAGGTTGAACGAGAAAATGCTACGGTCTGGAAGGCTGTCTGACTGGCGTTGAGGTCTAATGGTCTTCCAGTCTCCCGTTGGCAAGAGGTACTCTCTGATGTGCTCCATTCTATCCGCTCACTCCTGTGTACGGCAACCAACGCTACTCCACATGAGAGGATGTTTTCCTTCCCTAGGGAGTCTTCCTCTGGGACCTCATTACCGTCTTGGTTGATGTACTCAGGACCTGTCCTCCTGCGGCGGCATGTTAGGACCCACAAGTCCGACCCTTTGGTTGAACAGGTCCATCTCCTCCACGCCAACCCTCAATATGCCTATGTGGCATATCCTGACGGGCGAGAGGACACGGTCTCTATTAGAGATCTGGCGCCTGCAGGGGACTTGGAAACCCCAGTCGCTCCCACACCCCTAGTTAGGGACCCCCTGACCTTTATCTCCCCTCCTGACATGGCGCGGGCAGTATCGGGACCACCACTTAATCCTCTTACTCCCGTGTACAGCTTGCCTGAGTCCAGGAGATTGTCGCCACCTCGAGGCGTGCTCGAGTCCAGCAGATTGTCGCCACCTCGTGGTCCAGCTGTCCGTGAGGAACTGGAGGAGTCACTGGACACCGCCTTGGAGAGAAGGTCACCACGGTCACCAGAACCGGCGTTACCGCCAGTGTTGAGGAGGTCGCAGAGACGGTGCGGTCCTCCAATACGACTGAACTTGTGAATATATGAACAGTTGTTCTGGGTTTTTTTTGCCCCGCCGGCCTTTGTTTTAAAGGAGGGGTGAATGTGGTGAACCATAGTTGGTTACCACTATGAGTGCTGAGCCATGGATGGTCAGCACTATGGGTATTTGTAGATATGTTACTGTTGTCACTGTTGGGGTTAGGGTTGGGCTGTTCTACCTGTTGATATTGTTCTGTGGTACACTCCAGTTGGCTCCGCCTACCTGTAGGAGTATAAAGGTCACTGCACTGCCTGGTGACACTTTAGTCTGGGATTGTATTGTATATAGTGTGCTCCATTCTTGTTAGTAATAAAAGCCTTTATTTCCCGGGTACAATCTAGCCTCCCGAGTAATTTAATCACGCATCAACGAGCTAAACATGCAGATCGTCTGTGACCACAGGCTGATCATTATGCAGGCGTGTGCACAGCACCCAGGGAGTGTCCACGACAGCTATGTCCTGAGGTGTTCAGGCTATTTGAAGACCAGCCCAGGCTGCCGGGATGGCTCTTGGGGGACAAGGGCTACAGCTGAGGTCATGGCTGATGACGCCAGTACGGAGGCCTGTGACCGAGGCGGAGACCTATTGTAAATGAGGCCTATGCTGCCAACTGGTCCATTGTTGAGCAATGCATAGGCCTGCTTAAAATGCGGTTCCAGTCCTTGGACCACTCTGGGGGTGCCCTCCAATGTGGCCCTGTGCGGGTCACCCGCCTCATCGTTGTGCGCTCCATTCTGCACAATATAGCACAGCAGCAGGGAGACCACGTGGAGGAGGAGGAGGAGGATTGCCATCTGAAGGAAGCGGAGGAGGTGCCGTATGAGGATCCTGAGGATGGAGGATAGGCGGTGATGGTGAGCGTCTGGCAGGGCAGCAAGGGATGCTTTAATTGCAGTACAATTCACCTTGTTGCTACCGTGCAGTGTGGTGGCTTCTCCCACCACACCACAAGAGACACCCCGCCCTCCTGCAACCCCAAGCTGTCCCCTCAGCCCCCCTGACTCTTTCCCTCCGCTACCCTCTTTGACCCCACCACCCCAGTTATGAGTCACATCACAACATGGTAATGGGCCTGGGCTGGCCATGCTAGCGTGTCTTTGGTCAAGAGTGGACGCTGATGATGACTCACTGTAAGGCACACTGGGATCCTGGTGCCACGCAGGTCTGCTCCTACCAGTTCTCCGACTGCACACTGGCACCCGGGTGCTCCGGTGTCCTCCCACAGTCCAAAGATGTGCGGGTTAGGTTGATTGGTCATGCTAAAATTGCCCCTTAGTGTCCTGAGATGCATAGGTTAGAGGGATTAGTGGGTAAAATATGTAGGGATATGGGGGTAGGGCCTGGGTGGGATTGTGGTCGGTGCAAACTCGATGGGCCGAATGGCCTCTTTCTGCACTGTAGGATTCTATGATTCTACAGCGCAGTACAGGCCCTTCGGCCCTCGATGTTGCACCGACCAGTGGAACCAATCTAAAGCCCCTCTAATCTACACTATTCCAATATCATCCATATGTTTATCCAATAACCATTTGAATGCTCTTAATGTTGATGAGTCCACTACTGCTGCAGGCAGGGCATTCCACGCCCTTACTACTCTCTGAGTAAAGAACCTACCTCTAACATCTCTCACCCCTCAATTTAAAGCTATGTCCCCTCGTGTTAGCCATCACCATCCGAGGAAAAAGGCTCTCACTATCCACCCTATCTAATCCTCTGATCATCTTGTATGCCTCTATTAAGTCACCTCTTAACCTTCTTCTCTCTAACGAAAACAACCTCAACCCCCCAGCCTTTCCTCATACGATTTTCCCACCATACCAGGCAACATCCTGGTAAATCTCCTCTCCACCCTTTCCAATGCATCCACATCCTTCCTATAATGCGCCGACCAGAACTGTATGCAATACTCAAAATGCGGCCGCACCAGAGTTTTGTACAGTTGCAGCATGACCTCCTGGCTCCGAAACTCAATCCCTCTACCAATAAAAGCTAACACACTGTACGCCTTCTTAACAACCCTATCAACCTGGGTGCCAACTTTCAGGGATCTATGCACATGGACACCCAGATCCCTCTGTTCATCCACACTACCAAGCATCTTACCATTAGCCCAGTACTCTGTATTCCTGTTACTCCTTCCAAAGTGAATCACCTCACACTTTTCCACATTAAACTCCATTTGTCACCTCTCAGCCCAGCTCTGCAGCTTATCTATGTTCCTCTGTAACCTGCCACTTCCCTCCGCACTGTCTACAACTCCACCGACTTTAGTGTCATCCGCAAATTTACTAATCCATCCTTCCACACCCTCATCCAGGCCATTATTAAAAATGGCAAACAGCAGTGGCCCCAAAACAGATCCTTGCGGTACACCACTAGTAACTGAACTCCAGGATGAATATTTCCCATCAACTACCACCCTCTGTTTTCTTACAGCTAGCCAATTCCTGATCCAAACCACTAAATCACCCTCAATCCCATGTGTCCGTATTTTCTGCAAAAGCTTACCATGGGGAACCTTATCAAACGCTTTGCTGAAATCCATATACACCACATCAACCGCTTTACCCTCATCCACCTCTTTGGTCACCTTCGCAAAGAATTCAATAAGGTTTGTGAGGCACGACCTACCCTTCACAAAACCGTGCTGACGATCCCTAATCAAATTATTCCTTTCTAGGTGATTATAAATCCTACCTCTTATAATCCTTTCCAACACTTTGCCCACAACAGAAGTAAGGCTCACCGGTCTATAATTACCAGGGTTGTCCCTACTCCCCTTCTTGAAAAAGGGGGACAACATTTGCTATCCTCCAGTCTTCTGGCACTGTTCCTGTAGACAATGACGACACAAAGATCAAAGCCAAAGGCTCTGCAATTTCCTCTCTAGCCTCCCAGAGAATCCGAGGATAAATCCCATCTGGCCCAGGGGACTGATCTATTTTTACCCTTTCCAGAATTGCTAACACCTCCTCCTTATGAACATCAATCCCATCCAGCCCAACAGCCTGCATCTCCCCTCAACAACACTGTCCCTCTCCAGTGTGAATACTGACGAAAAATATTCATTTAGTGCCTCTCCTATCTCTTCAGACTCCACGCACAACTTCCCACGACTGTCCTTGACTGGCCCTAATCTTACCCGAGTCATTCTTTTACTCCTGACATACCTACAGAAAGCTTTAGGGTTTTCCTTGATCCTACCTGCCAAAGACTTCTCATGTCCCCTCCTCTTTCTTTAGGTCCTTTCTGGCTAACTTGTAACTCTCAAGTGCCCTAACTGAGCCTTCACATCTCATCTTTACATAAGTCTCCTTCTTCCTCTTTACAAGAGATTCAACCTCCTTAGTAAACCACGGTTCCCTCACACGTCTACTTCCTCCCTGCCTAACAGGTACATATTTATCAAGGACACATAGTAGCTGTTCCTTGAACAAGTTCCACATTACAATTGTGCCCATCCCTTGCAGTTTCCTTCCCCAATCTATGCCAGCTAAATCGCGCCTAATTGCATCATAATTTCCTTTCCCCCAGCTATAACTCTTGCCCTTTGGTATATACCTATCCTTTTCCATTGCTAAGGTAAACGTAATTGAATTGTGGTCACTGTCACCAAAGTGCTCACCTACCTCCAAATCTCACACCTGGCCTGGTTCATTACCCAGTACCAAATCCAATGTGACCTCGCCTCTTGTTGTTCTATCTATATACTGCATCAGGAAGCCTTCCTGCACACATTGGACAAAAACCGACCCCTCTAAAGTACTCAAACTATAGCTTTTCCAGTCAATATTTGTAAAGTTAAAGTCCCCCAGTACAACTACCCTGTTACTTTCGCTCCTCTCCAGAATCATCTTTGCAATCTTTTCCTCTACATCTCTGGAACTTTTCGGAGGTCTATAAAAAACTCCCAACAGGGTGACCTCTCCTTTCCTGTTTCTAACCTCAGCCCAAACTACCTCAGTAGACGAGTCCTCATCGAATGTCCTTTCTGCCACCGTAATACTGTCCTTGACTAACAATGCCACACCTCCCCCTCTTTTACCACCTTCCCTGCACTTAGTGAAACATCTAAACCCTGGAACCTGCAACAACCATTCCTGTCCCTGCTCTATCCATGTCTCCGAGATGGCCACAACATCGAAATCCCAGGTACCAACCCATGCTGCAAGCTCACCCACCTTATTCCGGATGCTCCTGGCGTTGAAGTATACACACTTCAAACCGCCTTCCTGCCTGCCAGTACACTCCTGCGACTCTGAAACCTCATCCATGACCTCTCTACTCTCAACCTCCTGTACACCGGAGCTACAATTCAGGTACCCACCCCCCTGCTGAATTAGTTTAAACCCTCCTGAAGAGCATTAGCAAATTTCCCCCCCAAGATATTGGTACCCCTCTGGTTCAAGTGCAGACCATCCTGTTTGTAGAGGTCCCACCTACCCCAGAAAGAGCCCCAATTGTCCAGGTATCTGAATCCCTCCCTCCTGCACCATCCCTGTAACCACGTGTTCAACTGCTCTCTCTCCCTATTCCTCTCCTCACTATCACGTGGCACGGGTAACAAACCAGAGATAACAACTTTGCTTGTTCTAGCCCTAAGCTTCCACCCTAACTCCCTGAATTTCTGCCTTACATCCCCATCCCTTGTCCTACCTATGTCTTGAGTGCCTATGTGAAGCACAACTTGGGGCTGGTCCCCCTCCCCCTTAAGGATTTCGAAAACACGATCCGAGACATCGTGGACTCTGGCTCTTGGGAGGCAACACACCAACTGCGAGTCTCTCTTGTTCCTGCAGAATTTCCTATCCGTCCCTTTAACTATGGAGTCCCCAATGACTAATCCTCTACTCCTCTCCCCCCTTCCCTTCTGAGCCACAAGGACAGACTCTGAGCCAGTGACCCCATGGCTTACCCCTGCTAAGTCCCCCCCCCCGCAACAGCATCCAAAAGTGTACTATCCCCAATTTCTACTACATTTCTTGTTTCTCCCCCCACTTGGATGGCTCCCTGTACCTTGGTGCTGTGGTCAGTTTGCTCATCCTCCCTTTCCCTACCCTTCTGAGCTGCCGGGCCGGACTCTGCGCCGGAGGCACGGCCACTGTTGCTTCCCCCAGGTAGGCTGCTCCCCCCAACAGTACTTAAACAGGAGTACTTATTTTTAAGGGGCACAGCTGCTGGGGTACTCTCTAGTACCTGACCTTTCCCCTTCCCCTTCCTAACCGCGACCCACTTGTCTGTCTCCCGTGGCCCCGGTGTGACCACGTGCCTGTAACTCCTATCTATCACCTCCTCATTCTCCCTCACCAGACGAAGGTCATTGAGCTGCAGTTCCAGTTCCCCAACGTGGTCCCTTAGGAGCTGCAGCTCGACTCACCTGGCGCAGATATGGATGTCCGGGAGGCTAGCTGACTCCAGGACCTCCCACACCCGACACTGAGAACAACAAACTGGCCTCACACTCATAGAATCATAGAAACCCTACAGTGCAGAAGGAGGCCATTCGGCCCATCGAGTCTGCACCGACCACAATCCCACCCAGGCCCTATCCCCACATATTTACCCGTTAATCCCTCTAACCTACGCATCCCAGGACACTAAGGGGCAATTTTTAACCTGACCAATCAACCTAGCCCGCACATCTTTGGACTGTGGGAGGAAACCGGAGCACCCGGAGGAAACCCACGCAGACACGAAGAGAATGTGCAAACTCCACACAGACAGTGACCCAAGCCGGGAATCGAACCCAGGTCCCTGGAGCTGTGAAGCAGCAGTGCGAACCACTGTGCTACCGTGCCTCCCCAAGGACAAGAAATATCATAATTTCCCCTTTCTTCCAATGACATAGGAAAAACTGTCTAAACCTACCCCACCTCTGCCTGTTTTATGCGAAAGCCCGATGAGCCAAAGCCTGTCAGCTCTCACTCTGCTTCCCACTCACTCCAGTGCCCGCTCCCGACGCTGCCCGCTCAAAAGTGCGGCCTGCTTTTAAACCCTCCAAAAACCTTCCCAGGCTTCTCCTGGACCTACTTCCTGTTTTGGAAAAAAGAAACCTCCGATTTTTAACACAAATTTAACTGAAAAATAAATAAATCGATCAAATGCAGAAACACACTCCCTTACCCTCAGCCTGCTCCTGCTCCTATAGAAAAGACATGTGAGAAAGGCAATATTACAGTAATCATGGTTGGGGCGGGGGGGTGATTTCAGGTGGACAGGGAAAATCAAGTTGGTGGCAGACCCCAAGATAAAGAATTTGCGACAAACAAAAACAGAAAAATTCTGGAAAATCTCAGCAGGTCTGACAGCACCTATGGAGAGAGAGTAGAGCCAATGTTTTGAGTCTAGATGACCCTTCGCCAGAGTGTTTGGCAAAGAATTTGTGGAATGTCTCGGGGATGGTTTTTTTGAAGCAGCTTGTGCTCGAGCCCACTAGGGAACAGGCACTTCTGGATCTGGTGATGTGTCATGAAGCAGACGTGTGAAGCAGGAGTGCTGGTGAGAGATTGATTGAATTAATTATTTATTTAATTAGTCAGTTAGTGTGTGGTTTTTTTTGGCCTTTACTTTTGTAGTAGTATTTTTCTTAAGTTTAAAGTGAAAACTGGAAGTGGGCTGCTCAGGAGTCTGGGAAGGGTTGTTATTTTAACTTTAAAAGTCAGTTACCTGGGAGGTTCCCCCTCATTGTTCTACTGGAGCAAGCAGAGAGGGAGTGATTGGAGGCAGGAGTGCTGGTGAGAGATTGATTGAATTAATTATTTATTTAATTAGTCAGTTAGTGTGTGGTTTTTTTTGGCCTTCACTTTTGTAGTAGTATTTTTCTTAAGTTTAAAGTGATAACTGGAAGTGGGCTGCTAAGGAGTCTGGGAAGGGTTTTTTAAGCGCGCGAAGTATAAAAGGTAGGCTGCAGGATACAGCGGGCAGCGTCGGGAGTGGGCAGGGGAGTGTGTGGGAAGCAGAGTGTGAGCCATAAGGGCTTTGGCTCACAGGGAGTGTGTGGGAAGCAGAGTGAGAGCTATAAGGGCTTTGGCTCACAGGGAGTGTGTGGGAAGCAGAGTGTGAGCTATAAGGGCTTTGGCTCACAGGGCTTCGGGGGACAGGGCGAGGCAAGGTAAGTTATTTTTATCCAAACCTATATAGGATAAGGGTAACTATGAGTGATAGGCCAGTTCGGTGCTTCCGGTGTGGGATGTGGGAGTTCCTGGAAACACCTAGCCTCCCGGAGGTTCACATTTGCACCAGGTGCGTGGAACTGCAGCTCCTGAGGGACCGCGTCATGGAACTGGAGCTGCAGATTGCTGACCTTGGTCTAGTCAGGGAGAATGAGAGAATAATTGACATGAGTTATAGGCAACTAGTTACACCAGGGCGTCGGGAGGAAGACACGTGGGTCACAGTTAGGAGGAGTAAAGGTCAGAAGGGTAATGTACCAGAGAGTACTCCAGTGGCTGTCTCTCATAATAGGAAGGGCTCGGCGACAGGTGTGAGAGGGGAGGGGAGTGAGCAATTAGTGGAGGGGTCACCTGTGGTTGTCCCACTCCAAAACAAGTATATTGTTTTGGATAGTGTGGAGGAGGATGACTCTCCATGGGTAAGCCACAGTGACCAGGTCACTGGCACAGAGTCAGGCGCTGTGGCCCGGAAAGGAAAGAGAGGGGTTAGGAGAGCAATAGTGGTGGGGGATGAGTCGGTTAGAGGCACAGACAGGCGATTCTGTGGGTGCGAACGGGACTCCAGGATGGTAGTCTGCCGACCTGGTGCTGGGGTCATGGATGTCTCCGAGCGGATAGGAGGCATCTTAAAAGGGGAAGATAAAGAAACGGATGTCATTGTACACATTGGTGCAAATGACATAGATAGGAAGAGCAGGGGGATCCTACGAGAGCAATTCAGGGAGTTGGGAAATAGACTAAAAAGTAGGGCCTCCAGGGTGGCCATCTCTGGGCTGCTCCCAATGCCTCGTGCCAGTGAGGCTAAGAATAGAGAGTTAGTACAATTGAATGCTTGGCGAAAGGACTGGTCCAGGAGGGGGGGCTTCATTTTCCTAGATCAATGGGAAGTTTTCAGGAGAGGATGGCACCTATACAAGAAGGACGGGTCACAACTAAGTTGGAAGGGCATGAATATCCTGGCTGGGAGTTTTGCTAGTGCAGTTCGGGGGGGTTTAAACTAGTATGGCAGGGGGGTGGGGATCAAAATATTAGGTCGACAAGTGTAGAGGCTGGGGACGAGCTTGGGGCTGGGACAAGGCTGGCAAAGAAGAAGAGCACTCTGGGGGAGGATGACCTCACTGGGCCTGGAGGTCTAGAGTGCTTATACTTCAATGCAAGGAGCGTAGCAGGCAAGACAGACGAACTTAAGGCCTTAATGCTCACGAGGAATTTGGATGTAGTTGCGGTGACAGGGACTTGGTTGAAAGAGGGACAGGACTGGCAGCTGAATATTCCGGGGTACAAGTGTTTTAGGCGAGACAGAGGAGGGGCCAAAAGAGGTGGGGGAGTAGCAGTATTAGTTGGAGAGCATATTACAGCTGTGCAGAGGGAGGACAATTCAGAAGGGTCGTGTAACGAGTCACTCTGGGTGGAGCTTAGAAACAGGAAGGGCGCAGTCACTATGTTGGGGGTGTACGACAGGCCCCCCAACAGCCCAAGGGAAGTGGAAGAACGGATATGTCAGGAGATACTGGATAGGTGCAGGAAAAATAGGGTTGTTGCAGTGGGAGACTTCAATTTCCCTGGTAGAGACTGGAAATCGCTGAGAGCTGGGACTCTGAATGGGGAGGAATTTGTAAAATGCGTACAGGAGGGTTCTTTGGAACAATATGTAAATAGCCCGACTAGAGAGGGGGCTATACTGGACCTCGTACTGGGGAATGAGCCCGGTCAGGTCTTCAAAGTTTCGGTAGGGGAACATGTGGCAAATAGTGACCACAATTCTGTTAGCTTTAGGATAGTGATGGAAAAGGATGAGTGGTGTCCCAAGGGTAAGGTGTTGGATTGGAGGAAGGCTAACTTTAGTGGGATTAGGCAGAAATTGGCAGCTCTTGATTGGGAGAGGCTGTTTGAGGGTAAATCCACATCTGGCATGTGGGAGTCTTTTAAGGAACAGTTGTTAGGGCTGCAGGACAGGCATGTGCCTGTTAAAAAGGATAGGAAGGGTAGGATTCGAGAACCGTGGATAACCAGGGAAATTGAGGGACTGGTCAAAAAGAAAAGAGAGGCGTATGTTAGGTCCAGGCAGCTAAAAACGGAGGGAGCTCTGGAGGAGTACAAAGAAAGTAGGAAAGAACTCAAACGGGGAATTAGAAGGGCAAAAAGGGGTCACGAAATGTCCTTGGCAGACAGGATTAAGGAGAATCCCAAGGCATTTTATTCCTACGTTAGGAACAAAAGGGTTGTCAGGGAAAAAATCGGACCTCTCAGGGACAAAAGTGGGGAATTATGCTTGGAGCCCAAAGAAGTAGGGGAGATCCGAAATGAATACTTTGCGACGGTATTCACTAAGGAGAGGGATGTGTTGACTGGGAGTGTCTCGGAGGGGAGTGTTTAACCGTTGGAGAAAACCTCCATTACAAGAAAGGAAGTGTTAGGTTTTTTAGAGAAAATAAAGACTGACAAATCCCCAGAGCCTGATGGAATCAATCCAAGGCTGCTCAGGGAGACGAGAGATGAAATCGCTGGGCCTCTGACGCAAATCTTTGTCTCGTCACTGTGCGCAGGTGAGGTCCCAGAGGATTGGAGGATAGCTAATGTGGTCCCGTTATTTAAGAAGGGTAGGAAGGATAACCCGGGTAATTATAGGTCGGTGAGCTTGACGACCGTGGTGGGGAAGTTGTTGGAGAAAATTCTTAGAGATAGGATGTATGCGCATTTAGAAAGGAATAAACTCATTAACGATAGTCAGCATGGTTTTGTGAGAGGGAGGTCATGCCTCACTAACTTGGTGGAGTTTTTTGAAGAAGTGACCAGAATGGTTGACGAGGGAAGGGCCGTGGATGTCGTCTATATGGACTTTAGTAAAGCGTTTGACAAAGTCCCTCATGGTAGGCTGGTGAAAAAGGTTGGATCTCATGGGATAAAGGGGGAGGTGGCTAGATGGGTGGAGAACTGGCTTGGTCACAGAAGACAGAGGGTGGTAGTGGAGGGGTCTTTTTCCGGCTGGAGGCCTGTGACTAGTGGTGTTCCGCAGGGCTCTGTATTGGGACCTCTGCTGTTTGTGATTTATATAAACGATCTGGAAGAAGGTGTAACTGGGGTGATCAGTAAGTTTGCGGACGACACAAAATTGGCAGGACTTGCAGATAGTGAGGAGCATTGTCAGAAGCTACAGAAGGATATAGATAGGCTGGAAATTTGGGCAAAGAAATGGCAGATGGAGTTCAATTCTGATCAATGCGAAGTGATGCATTTTGGTAGAAATAATGTAGGGAGGAGCTATACGATAAATGGCAGAACCATAAAGGGTGTAGATACGCAGAGGGACCTGGGTGTGCAAGACCACAGATCCTTGAAGGTGACGTCACAGGTGGAGAAGGTGGTGAAGAAGGCATATGGCATGCTTGCCTTTATAGGACGGGGCATAGAGTATAAAAGTTGGGGTCTGATGTTGCAGATATATAGAACGTTGGTTCGGCCGCATTTGGAATACTGCGTCCAGTTCTGGTCGCCACACTCCGAGAAGGACGTGGAGGCTTTGGAGAGAGTACAGAGGAGGTTTACCAGAATGTTGCCTGGTATGGAGGGGCTTAGTTATGAGGAGAGATTGGGTAAACTGGGGTTGTTCTCCCTGGAAAGACGGAGAATGAGGGGAGACTTAATAGAGGTGTATAAAATTATGAAAGGCATAGATAGGGTGAACGGTGGGAAGCATTTCCCCAGGTCGGTGGTGACGTTCACGAGGGGTCATAGGTTCAAGGTGAAGGGGGGGAGGTTTAACACAGATATCAGAAGGACATATTTTACACAGAGGGTGGTGGGGGCCTGGAATGCGCTGCCAGGCAAGGTGGTGGAGGCGGACACACTGGGAACATTTAAGACTTATCTAGACAGCCATATGAACGGAGTAGGAATGGAGGGATACAAAAGAATGGTCTAGTTTGGACCAGGGAGCGGCACGGGCTTGGAGGGCCAAAGGGCCTGTTCCTGTGCTGTATTGTTCTTTGTTCTTTGTTCAGACTTGATCAGGGAACTTAACGTAAAGGAACCCCTAGGGGGCAGTGACCACAATATGATAGAATTCACCTTGCAGTTTGAGAGGGAGACGTTGGAATCAGATAGAATGGTGCTACAATTGAGTCAAGGAAAATACAAGGCCATGAGGGAGGAGCTGACCAGATTCGATTAGAAAGGGAGTCGAGCTGGAAAGACTGTGGAACAACAGTGGTAGGAGTTTTTGGGGATAATTCAGAAGGCACAACATAAATTCATTCCAAGGAAGAGGAAGCATGTTAAGGGGCGGGCAAGACAACCATGGCTGTCAAGGGAAGTCAGGGATAGCATCAGGAAAGAGCATACAATAAGGTGAGGAATAGTGGGTAGCCAGAGGATTGGGAAGCTTTTAAAAGCAAGCAGAGGACAACTCAAAAAAAGGGTGGAGAAGATGAATTCTTAGAATCTTAGAAACCCTACAGCACAGAAAGAGGCCATTTGGCCCATAAAGTCTGCACCGACCACAATCCCATCCAGGCCCTACCCACATATCCCTACATATATTTTACCCACTAATCCCTCTAACCTACGCATCCCAGGACACTAAGGGCAGTTTTACCATGGCAAATCAACCTAAACCGCACATCTTTGGACTGTGGGAGGAAACCGACCGGAGCACCCGGAGGAAACCCATGCAGACACGAGTAGAATGTGCAAACTCCACACAGACAGTGACTCAAGCCGGGAATCGAACCCAGGTCCCTGGAGCTGTGAAGCAGCAGTGCTAACCACTGTGCTACCGTGCCGCCCATATATATGAGGGTAGGCTCGCTCGTAATATAAAAGAAGATTGCAAGAGTTTTTTAGACATATAAAATGTAAGAGAGAGGCAAGAATGGACATTGGACCATTGGGAAATGAGGCTGGAGAAGTAGTAATGGAGACAAAGAAATGGCATAGGAACTGAATGGGTACTTTGTATCAGTCTTCACAGTGGAAGACATCAGTAATATGCAGATCTTCAAGAGAGTCATGGGGCAGAGGTAAATGTAGTGGCCATCACTCGGGAGAAGGTGCGAGGGAAGCTGAAAGGTCTGAAGATTGGGGAGGTGGGTGGGGGGGGAAGAGAGGGTTTGGCCACACCAGAAGGGCCTGGAGCATCAGGATCGTCCCGTCAGAAAAAACATCTGTTAGTGGGAGGGAGGGGAAGCAGCCCACGCAGCATGGCACTTACTTCAAAGACGACCTTAGGGATATGATTCAGCTGATGTTCACTTGCATGCCAGACACCAACTTGGCTGTCAGTGACCATTCTCTGCTCCACTTCCTCTGCCAGATCCAGGGCATTCTGCTCAAACCCCATGAGCAGGTGTTGCTCAGATACACCACCACCAGTTTTCTCCCTCTCTGTGCAGTCATGTATGGTTTTCTCCTGTGGAGACATAACGGGAATTGAAAGCAGGATGTATGGAAGAGCATGGGGTGCAATGTGTGTCGGAGTTGCGGGCGCTCGGGTGGGCCATTTTGGGGCAATGCCTCCCCATTGGGGTTGCCACAGGGGTTGGAGGCAGTGTTGGGGAGGGGTGGGCGATTGGTGGCTGCCCTTGGGGTGTCTGGGGATGGTTTCACATTGTAAGCGCAGCACATGTACTGGTTTCAGAATGGGATGCACACCCTTGCTGCCCGAATAAGGTGGTTCATCTTTTTGCGGCACTGGTCGATGTGCACAGGCACTTACAGCTGCACCAACCCAGATGGCATTTGGTGCACAACCCCTTGGATAATGACCTTCAGTGGGGTAGAGCAATTCCTCCACTTCTCCACTGCATTCAACAGATGGGCCTGCTCAACCTCTGAAAATCTGGGGCACTTCTCCTCTGAACAAATAAAAAGAAAATTACAGCCCAGGAACAGGCCCTTCGGCCCTCCACGCCTACACCAACCATACTGCCCAACTTAACTAAAACCCCCGGGGACCATATCCCTCTATTCCCATCATATTCATGTACTTGTCACGACGCCCCTTAAAAGTCACTACCATATCCGCTTCCACTACCTCCCCTGGCAACGGTTTCCAGGCACCCACTACTCTCTGTGTAAAAAATCTGCCTCGTAATCTCCTTTAAACCTTGCCCCTCGCACCTCAAACCAATGCCCCCTAGTAATTGACTCTTCCACCCTGGGAAAAAGCTTCTGACTGTCCACTCTATCCTTGCCTCTCATAATCTTGTAGACTTCTATCAGGTCACCCCTCAACCTCCGTCGCTCCAGTGAGAACAAACCAAGTTTCTCCAACCTCTCCTCATAGCTAATACCCTCCATACCAGGCAATATACTGGTAAATCTTTTCTGTACCCTCTCCAAAGCCTCCACATCCTGCTGGTAGTGTGGTGACCAGAATTGAACACTATATTCCAAGTGCGGCCTAACTAAGGTTCTATAAAGCTGCAACATGACTTGCCAATTTTTAAACTCTATACCCTGGCCGATGAAGGCAAGCATGCCTTATGCCTTCTTGACTACCTTTTCCACCTGCATTGCCACTTTCAGTGACCTGTGTACCTGTACACCCAGATCCCTTTGCCTATCAATACTCTTAAGGGTTCTGCCATTTACTGAATATTTCTTATCTGTATTTGACCTTCCAAAATGCATTACCTTACATTTTTCCGGATTAAACTCCATCTGCCATCTCTTTGCCCAAGTCTCCAATTGATCTATATCCTGCTGTATCCTCTGATGGTCCTCATCGCTATCCGCAAATCCACCAACCTTTGTGTCATCCGCAAACTTACTAATCAATCCAGTTACATTTTCCTCCAAATCATTTATATATATTACAAATAGCAAAGGTCCCAGCACTGATCACTTGTCACTGCCCTCCATTCAGAAACACACCCTTCCACTGCTACCCTCTGTCTTCTTTGACCAAGTAAGAGTTTTAACAACACCAGGTTAAAACTCCTTTTGTTAAAACAACAAGCGTTGTTAAAACTCTTACTGTGTTTACCCCAGTCCAACGCCGGCATCTCCACATCATGACTTCTTTGACCAAGCCAGTTTTGTATCCATCTTGCCAGCACACCTCTGATCCCATGCAACTTCACCATCTGCACCAGTCTGCCATGAGAGACCTTGTCAAAGGCCTTACTGAAGTCCATGTAGACAACATCCACTGCCTTACCCTCATCCATCATCTTCGTCACTTCCTCAAAAAACTCAATCAAGTTCGTGAGATACGACCTCCCCTTCACAAAACAATGTTGCCTCTCACTAATATGTCCACTTATTTCCAAGTGGGAATAAATCCTGTCTCGAAGAATCCTCTCCAATAATTTCCCTGCCACTGATATAAGGCTCACTGGCCTGTAATTACCTGGATTATTCTTGCTACCCTTCTTAAACAAAGGAACAACATTGGCTGTTCTCCAATGCTCTGGGACCGCCCCTGTAGCCAGTGAGAATACAAAGATTTCTCTTAAGGCCCCAGCAATTTCCTCCCTTGCCTCTCTTAGTATTCTGGAGTGTATCCCATCAGGCCCTGGGGACTTGTCTACTTTAATATTTCTCAAGAACCCCAATACCTCCTTTTTGATCTCAACATGACTCAAACTACCTGCACATCCTTTCCCAGACTCATCATCCACCAAGTCCTTCTCTTTGGTGAATACTGACGCAAAGTATTCATTTAATACCTCGCCCATTTCCTCTGGCTCCACACATAGATTCCCTCCCTTGTCCTTGAGTGGGCCAACCCGCTCCCTGGCTACCCTCTTGCTCTTTATATATGGATAAAAAGCCTTGGGATTTTCTTTAATCCTGCTGGCCAATGCTTTTTCGTGACCCCTTTTAGCCCTTCTTACTCCTTGCTTAAGTTTCTTTCTACTTGCCTTGTAATCCACACTTGCTTCGTGTGTTCCCAGCCTCCTAGCTTTGACAAATGCTTCCTTTTTCTCTTTGACTAGGCTCACAATATCTCTCGTTATCCAAGGTTCCAAAACTTGCCATACTTATCATTCATCCTTACAGGAATGTGCCGGTTCTGAATCTCTATCAATTTACACTTGAAAGCCTCCCACATGCCAGATGTTGATTTGCCCTCAAACATCAGGAAGCCCTTCTGGATGCTCCTTACAAACTCTGCCCCATTCACGCCCCTAGCACTAAATGAGTCCCAGTCTATACAGGGGAAATTAAAATCTCCCACCACAACAACCCTGTTACTTTTACACCTTGCCAAAATCTGCCTCCATATCTGTCCCTCAATCTCCCGCTGACAGTTGGGTGGCCTATAGTAAACCCCCAACATTGTGACTACACCTTTCCTATCCCTGAGCTCTACCCATATTGCCTCGCTGTATGAGCTCTCCGAGGTGTCCTCCCAGAGTACAGTCCTGTGCCATCTTGTTGGCATGACTGCCTGTGTGTCCATACGTGCAGCTTATATACAGCTCTGCTTTGTTATGGGAGTCCAGGTGCAGTCAGTTTGAGCCACTCATGGGCCTATTACTTGGATTTCATGGTGAATAATATACAGGCAACCTTGTTTTAATAGAGTGTGAGCCATCTCCAAAGGTGCTGATTGGGTTAACTCAAGAAGGTACTCTGTCCAGGTAGGGGCGGAGAGGTAGCAATGCTCAGGGGTCTCACTCAACAAGGTACTGTGTCCAGGTGGGGAGGTGGGGGTGCGGGGAACGGATGCAATGCTCAAGGTTCTCACTTAACTGGATAGTGATAGCCTTTTTCCTCTGATGGAGAAATCCAGCACGAGGGGGCATGGCTTTAAATTGAGGGGGGGTAGTTATAGAACCGATGTCAGGGGTAGGTTCTTTACCCAGAGGGTGGTGAGGGATTGGAATGCCCTGCCAGCATCAGTAGTAAATGCGCCTAGTTTGGGGGCGTTTAAGAGATCCGTAGATAGGTTCATGGACGAAAAGAAATTGGTTTAGGTTGGAGGGTCACAGTTTTTTTTTTAACTGGTCGGTGCAACATCGTGGGCCGAAGGGCCTGTTCTGCGCTGTAATGTTCTATGTTCTATGTTCTATGTTAACAAGGGGCTCTCAGGTAGGGCATGTGCATGGCAGCCCAGCACCCTGGGTGAAAGGCAGTGCTCTGTGGCTGAATGGGGTGGGGGGGAGCACACTGTGGGTGAATGGGGTCCAGCGCACTGTGATGGAAGGTGGGGGGATGGGATAGGCAGCCCAGCGATGTTTGGTCAGTGGGGGATGGTGAAGACCAGCAATGTCCAGGTCAGTGGGGGATGGAAAGGCCAGGAGGCCAGTGATGTCCAGGTTAGGGGTGGAATGGGGAGGTCAGTGACGTCCAAAGGGGACTGAGACGCCAGTGATGATGCCAGCATTGTCTATGGGGAGTGAGAGACCAGCAATTTCAATGCTGCAAGGATTTGTT